>NW_006921864.1:4893193-4905674 GCF_000298275.1 Orycteropus afer afer | reverse complement strand
TTTCTCCTGCTCTTCTAGCCTTCTGCATTGGGCATCCCTGAGTTGTCTCTCCTCACCTGTAACCCTGGGGCTGACTGCTCTTCTGTCCAGATTCCTGTCTTTTATCCCTTTTCTCCTGCTCTTCCAGCCTGCTACTCTGGGCCGGCCTGAGTTGTCTCTCCTCACCTGTAACCCTGGGGTAAATTGTCTTACTGTGGTGGTTTACGTGTTGTTGTGAGGCTGGAGGCTACACCACCAATATTTCAAATACTTGCAAGGTTGCCCATAGTGGACAGGTTTCAGTGGCACTTCCAGACTATGACAGACTCAGAAGAAGGAAGAGGCCATCCACTTCCCCAAGAATTGGCCAATGAAAATTTTATGAATAGCAATGAAACACTCTCTGATACATTACTGGAAAATTTTACGAACAACCCTGAAACACTCCCTGATAAAGTACCAGAAGATGAGCCCCTCAGGTCAGAAGGCACTCAAAATGTGACTGGGAAAGTGTTGCCTCCTCAAAGTAGAGTCAATCTTAATGACATAGATGGAGTAAAACTTTTGGGACTCTATTTGCTGATGTCCCTGACTAAAAATGGGAAAACACATTTGCAAACATCCATTAATAAATGGAACATGGATTGTATGAAGCACAAATCTAGGAAAATTGGAAGTTGTCAAAAATGAAATGGAGCACATGGGGATCTATATCCTAGGCATTAGTGAGAGGAAATGCACTGGTAGTTTGGGCCATTTTGAATCAGACAACCATATGATCTATTATTCTGGGAATGACAAATTGAAGAGGAATGGGATGACAATTATTGTCCCAAAGATGTGTCATGATCTTCCCTGAAGTCAGTGATAGGATAATATCCATATGCCTACAAGGAAAAGGTGTTAATACTGCTATTATTCAAATGTATGCACCAACCACCAAAGTCAAAGATGAGGAAATTGAAGATTTTTACCAACTTTTGCAGTCTGAAATTGACCAAACATGCAATCAAGTAGTGTTGATTATCACTGGTAACTGGAATGCAAAAGTTGGAAACAAAGGAGAATCACTGGTAGTTGGAAAATATAGCCTTGTTGATGGAAATGATGCCGGATATCCCATGATAGAGTTTTGCAAGACCAATGACTTACTTGTTGCAAATAAATTTTTTCAAAAAAATTGATGGCAGCTATACAAGTGCACTTCACCAGACAGAATACACAACAATCAGATAAATTACATATGTGGGAAAAGGGGATGGAGAAGCTCAATATTATCAGGCAAAACAAGGCCAGGAGCTGACCATGGAACAGACCATCAACTGCTCATATGCAAGTTTAAGTTTAAGCTGAAAAAAATTAAAACAAATCCACAACAGCCAAATCATGACCTAGATTATATCCCACCTGACTTTAGAGACCATCTAAAGAATAGATTTGATGCATTGAACACTAATGATCAAAAAAACACAGGAGTTGTGGGATGACATCAAGAACATCATCCACGAAGAAAACAAGAGGTCATGAAAAAGATAGGAAAAGATGAAAATGGATGTCAGAAACTTGTCACTCTGAAACTTGCTCTTGAACAGAGAGTAGCTAGAGCAAATAGAAGAAATGAGAAGATAAAAGAGCTGAACAGAAGATTTCAAAGAACAGCTCGAGAAGATAAAGTCAAATATTATAATGAAATATACAAAGAACTGGAGTTAGAAAACCAAAAGGGAAGAACACACTCAACATTTCTCAGGCTGAATAAATTGAGGAAAAAATTCAAATCTCAAGTTGCAATTTTGAAAGGTTCTATGGGCAAAGTATTGAATGATGCAGGAAACATCAAAAGAAGATGGAAGGAATGCACAGAGTCACTGTACTGCAAATAATTGATCAATATTCACCCACATCAGGAGGTAGCATATGATCAAAAACTGATGATACTGAAGGCAGGAGTCAAAGCTGCACTGAAGTTATTAGTGAAAAGCAAGGCCCCAGGAATTGACAGAATATGCATTGAGACGTTTCAACAAATGGATGAAATGCTGGAGACACTTAGTCACCTATGTCATAGAATTTGGAAGACAGTTACCTGGCCAATTGACTGGAAGAGATCAATTTTTGTACCCATTCCAATGAAAGGTGATCCCACGGAATGTGGAAGTAATTGAACAATATCACTAATATCACACACAAGTAAAATCCAGCTGAAGATAATTAAAAAATGGTTGCAGCCGTATACAGCGAACTTCGAGAAATGCAAGCTGGATTCAGAAGAGGATTTGGAACAAGGGATATCATTGCTATTGTCAGATGGATCTTGGTTGAAAGCAAAGAATACCTGAAAGATGTTTACTTGTGTTTGATTGACTATGCAAAAGCATTTGATTATGTTGGTCATAACAAATTATGGATAACATTGAGAAGAATGGGAATTCCAGAACACTTAATTGTGCTCATGAAGAACCTGTTCATAGACCAGGAGGCTGTTGTTCAAACAGAACAAGGGGATATAGCATGGTTTAAAATCAGGAAGGGAGTGTATCAGGGTTGTATCCTTTCCCCATACTTATTCAATCTGTATGCTAAGCAAATAATCTGAGAATCTGGGCTATATGAAGAAGAACACAGCATCAGGATTGATGGAAGACTCATTAACAACTTGTGATAAAGCATATGACACAAATTTTCTTACTGAAAGTGAAGATGACTTGAAGCACTTATTGATGAAGATTAAAGACTACACTTTGTGTACACGCAGACCACTCAAACTAGGGAGACACAACCATATACTCCATGGAAATGCATCTCTTGGAGTGATCGACCACAGGGCACCAGAGGGGCAACTTTCATACTAGGAAATGCAGGACACACAGGAGTGCATGACTCTGAGGGGCACGGGGGGAGGGGGTTACTGGGCAGGGAGGAGAGGAGAAAGGGTTAGGGTTGGGGATGGTAAATGGGGAGTGTACACTTAATGTTGAATGTAAAACAAACTCTGCTCTGTAAACTTGCACCTAAAGCACACACACACAAAAAAAGACTATAGTCTGCAGTGTGGATTACATCTCAATATAAAGAAAACAAAAATCCTCACAACTGGAGCAGTAAGCAACATCACAATAAATGGAGAAAACATTGAAGTTGTGGAAAAATTCATATTACTTGGTCCCAAGATCAACACCAATGGAAGCAACAGTCAATACATTGGATGATGTATTTTACTGGGCAAATCTGCTGCAAAAGACCTCCTTCAAGTGCTGAAGAGTAAAGATGTCTCTTTAAAGAATAATTTTCTGTAGCCTTGTATGCATGTGAAAGCTGGACAATGAATAAGGAAGATGGAAGAAGAGTTCATGCATTTGAGTTCTGGTGTTTGTGAAGAACGCTGAAAGTACCATGGACTGCCTGAACAACTAACAGATCTGTCCTTGAAGAAGTGTAGCCAGAATGTTCCTTGGAAGTGAGAATGGTCAGAGTTTGTCTCACTTACTTTAGTCACATTGTCAGAAGAGGCATTCCTCAGAGATGGATATCATGCTTGGTGAAATGAAGAGTCAATGAGGAAAGAATACACAGAGACACTGTACCAAAAAATAATCAGTCGATCTTCATTCATTTCAAGAGGTGGCATATGTAGAAGAATCAATGGTACGGAGGAAGAAGCCCAAGCTGCACTGAAGGAATTGGCAAAATACAAGGTTCCAGGAATTGATGGGATACCCATTGAGGTGTTTCAACAAATGGATGCAGAAGTAGAGGTCCTTACTCATTTGTGCCAGGAAATTTTTAAGAGAACTACCTGGCCCAGTGGCTGGAAGAAATCTAAATTTGTCCCCATTACAAAGAAAGATGACCCAACAGAATGTGGAAATAATTGAAAATATCATTATTATCACAGACAAGTTTAATTTTACTGAAGCTAATTCAAAAACTGTTGTAGCAGTTTGTTGACAATTGACAGAGAACTTTCAGAAATGCAAGCTGGACTCAGAAGAGGACATGGAATGAGGGATATCATTGCTGATGTCAGATGGATCTTACCTAAAAGCAAAGACTGACAGAAAGATGTTTACTTGTGTTTTATTGACTATGCAAAGGCATTTTTACTACATGGATCATAACAAATTGTTGATAACATTTTCAAGAATGTGAATTTCAGAACACTTAATTGTGTTCAGGAGTAACCTATACATAGACCAAGAGGTTGTTTGCAAAGAACAAAGTTGTACTGCATGGTTTGTAATCAGAAAGGACGTACATCAGGGTTGTATCTTTTCACCATAGTTATTCAATCTGTATCCAGGAAGCTCTATTATATGAAGAAGAATGTGACATCAGAATGGGAGCAAAACTTGTGAATAGTGTATAATATGCAGACACAACCTTGTTTGTGAAAGTAAAGATAACTTGAAGATCTTACTGATGAAGATCAGAGACTACAGTTTTCATTATGGATTACACCTCAACATAAAAACAACAAAAGTCCTTACAATGGGACCAATAAGCAACATCATGATAAATGCAGAAAAAATAAATGGACAAAAGGTTGAAGTTGTCAAAGATTTCATTTGACTTGGATCCACAATCAATACCCATGGAAGCAGCAGTCAATAAATAAGACATTATATTGCACTGGGAAAATCTATTGCAAACGACCATTTTAAAGTGTTAAGGAACAAAGATGTCACTTTGAAACTGAGGTGCACCTGACCAAAGCCATGTTTTTTTCAATGACCTCATATGCATGTGAAAATTGGATAGTCAAGAAGGAAGACTGAAGAAGAGTTGATGTCTTTGAATTGTGGCATTGGTAAAGAATATTTAGATACCATGGAGTGCCTAAGAAACTTAAGGGGCAATGAGTTTGTTACCAGTGGAGGAACAATTTGGAATAGGGGGATAAGAATGGTCACACCACTTGAAGAAAGTATCAATGTCTCTGAATCATAGAAATAGTTGAGTTGGTATATGCTCTGCTGGGTATAATCTCAACAAAATTACACTAAAAATAAAGATTTCAAGCAGAAACTGAAATAAGAAACATGTTTGCAATCATTGTCATATATCCCCTGGAGGACAAAGTTGTTTTGCTGAGAACCACTAATACAAATAAATAATGAAAACTATTACAGAAGATGGGTTTAGATACCTCAATTTCAAATAATTTGATATTTAGTGAGACACACCAGTAAACAGTCACCAATTCTAAGGATCTTTAAAAAAAAAAAATTTGGAGCAGCTCTTGTGTTGACAGTGAGGTCCTCTCCCTGGTCTTCCTACAGCCTGATTGCACTAAACAATTGTTACCCAGAGGGTAAAATAGCTTAAGGGAACAACCATCTAGACAAGCTTTAATATTTTTTTTCTTTTCCTTCTCACTGTCCTTCAGGACGCCCCACCTAAGTACACCCACCCGAACATTCCTCCTTATCTTGCCTTCCAGGCCTGAGTGCCTGGGCAAATATGAAGAGTTTGCAAAACAGTTTTTCCAGACCAGCCCAGCTTTATATCACTGGCCAAAAGAATAACGGACAATTCACAAGGCAAAAAAGGACTCATCCTGATAGAAAAAATGCATTATCGGTATTCCTCAAACCCCCTACTCCCTACCTAATTCCCTCTAATAACAGTAACCTTTCTCAGCTCAGGGAGACAGAGTTTGGCAGACATAATCCCCCTTTCTCCTTCACTATTGATACTCAATAAAATAATTTAGATTTTCACCTTGTCCTGTTGTAGACTAACTGGCTCTCCTCATGGTAGGTAGATAAGAACTGTTTGGTAATAAAATGAGCATCTCATTGCCTCAAAAAATATTCTGATTTATTTCCTACTTTGATTAAATAAAATTAAAAATATAAATGTTCTTAGAGAAAAGAATGAATCACTACTTGGCCCAGTACTTTTCATATAGTGGACCTTCAATAAACATTTGTTGAATATGAATAAATGATCATAGGTCTTAGTAGGCCTTATCAATAATAAAAAAAATTGAATATAATGGCAAAAATTAAAGAGCAAAAAGCTTATTAAAAAGTGGAGAAAATTTACACAACACGCAGTTAATGAGAACACAAGAATGAGTGAGAAATTTTCACTCCAGAGATGCTCAAGCAAAACCAGTTATGACAGTTTCTTCTTTAAACAGAATTCAAAGCCAGATTGCGATTCCTAGAAGATGTTCAGATGACATGAAGGTGGTCCATGAAATGCAAAAAAAAAAAAAAATTCTTGCTCTAGACTTCTGATAAAATAGAGCAAATATGCTGCACAGCAGTTAGTCTCACAGAAAAAGGTAGAACCCGCAGGATGGTACTGGATTATAATCATTTCCTTTCAAATCTACAATCCTTTTATAAAATAGCACTGGTTAGGTCTTATAAATCTTGAGATTTTCTTTTATTAAGGGAGGGAAAATAAAGAATAACCAAAATTTAGAATTCCAGGAAAATACTCCTTTTATAAAAGCTCTCTAACAATATTGAATAATTATTTCTTCTAACAAATATTTATTGGATGTCTTACAAATGTATTAAAATGCAAATTTGGTAACCAATTTAAATGATTTAATTATTAATTATTAAATTCCCTGCTCCCTTATCCAAGTAGTGACTCTGTAGCAAGTCATTTTACATGTAAGGTGATTCCAGGATAAAATGCAAATTTGGTAACCAATTTAAATGATTTAATTATTAATTATTAAATTTCCCTGCTCCCTTATCCAAGTAGTGACTCCATAGCAAGTCATTTTACATGCAAGGTGATCCTAGGATATCTGACACCTTACAGAATCATTGTCATAAAATCTAATTATGAGCTATTAGTAATTCATCTAGTTTTGAATAAAATGGTGATAGAAATTCAGGCGTCGGCCTATTCAGGATTAGCTTATATCATTTTGCTCTTCTCTTGAGAGTGGTATTAAAGCCATATAAAAAACAGCTGAATATGAAACAAGAATAGACTATAATTATTGAAAGGAAATGTCACATTGCGCTGGGCAAATCTGCTGCAAAAGACCTCTTTAAAGTGTTAAAAAGCAAAGATGTAACTTTGAAAACTAAGATGTGCCTGACCCAACCAGTGGTATTTTAGGTATTTTAAATTGGCACATATGCATATGAAAGCTGGACAATGAGTAAGGAAGATAGAAGAACTGACGCATTTGAATTATGCTGTTGGCAATGAATATTGAATATACCATGGACTGCCAGAAGAATGAACAAATCCGTCCCGGAGAAAATGCAGTTGGAATGCTTTTTGGAAGTGAGAATGGCCAGACTTTGTCTCACCTACTTTGGTCATGTCACAAAGGACCATTCTCTGGAGAATGATGTTATGCTTGGTAAACTGGAGGGTCGGTGGAAAAAGGGAAGGCCCTCAATGAGATGCATTGACACAGTGGGCGTAACCAGGGACTCAAGAATAACAGTGATTGTCAGGGTGGCGTAGGGCCAGGCAGTGTTTCATTCTGTTGCATATAGGGCTGCTATGAGTCAGAATCAACTCTGTGGCACCTACTGAAAACAACAACAGCAATTATTTATGGAATGACAATTTTCTATTTTTCCTAAGTGTGAAAGTGATGGTAAGGACCAAATTTTTCAGAGAAAATAACTTAGTATGCTGGATTAGTGCCACAGAACATACACATCTCTCTGACATTTGTTGTTGTTGTGTGCTATAGAGTCACCCTGACTCTTAGCGACCCCTCCTTGGGTTTCTGAGGCAGTATCTCATGGAAGTAGATTGCCCAACCTTCTTTCTGAGGAGTGGCTGGTGGGTTTGAATTGCCAGCCTTCTGGTTAGCAGTCAAATGCCTTAGACACTATGCTACCAGAGCTCCTCTCTGATATTTAGTAAAATAAAATTTTTAACAATGGTAAATATTAAAAAAAAAAAAAAACCCTGAATTGCCATTGAGTCAATTCTGACTCACGACAAGTATTTCCACATGTGTCAGAGTTGAATTGTGCTCCACAAGGTGTTCATAGGCTGCTTTTTCAGAAATTGGTCACCAGGCCTTTCTTTAGAGGCACCTCTGGGTGAAATAAAACCCCCCAATCATTTGGTTAGCAACTGAGTTTATTAATTGCTTGCATCAACCAGGGACTCCACAGGTAAACATGTTTGCTACATTATAACTTTGCATCTTAGAAGATTTTGCAAAATTATCAATGAATGTTGGAATTTAAGCTGAAAGGCCTCCATACCTAGGAGTATGCTAAGACCTAGGGGAAATTGCCTCTAATCATTATATTAACTATCAAAAGCATAGGAACTCTGGTGGCACAGTGCCTAAGGCATATGACTGCTAACCAGAAAGCTGGTGGTTCAAACCCACCAGCCATTCCTCGGAAGGAAGGTTGAACAATCTACTTCTATAGAGATACTGCCCTGGAAACCCAGAGAGGGGTCATTATGAGTTGAATTAATTCAACGGCAGTGAGTTTGGTTTGGTATCAAAAGCATATTATAAGGCTGATCTATGTGAATATTGAGAAGATATATACACCTTAGGAGCCCTAGTGACTCAATGGTTAAAACTCTCAGCTGCTAACCAAAAGGTGGATAGTTCAAACCCACCAGCTATTCCATGTAAGAAAGATGTGGCAGTCTGTTTCCATAAAGATTACAGCCTTGAAAAGCTCATGGTGCATTTCTACTTTGCCCTGTAGGGTCACTGTGGGTTATGATCAGCTCTATAGCAGTGGCTTTTGTGAGTTGGAATCAGCTCAACAGCAGTGTTTTTTTTTTTTTTTTTTTCCAATGTATACCTGGAATTATCCTTTGTTGATATAATATGCTTAGCTATGGCTCCAAAAGAGGCCATGTCTGAATCCCTCGCAACTGTGAATATATAAGGTTACACGGCAAAGGGGAATCAAGAAAGGAATCAAGGTTGCTATTAGGCTAACCTGAAATCAAGGTTGTTAACAAGCACCTGGATCATCCAGAGCAAGAGCGCATTGATATGACTGCTATTGATTTATTTAAATGTGTTAAGTATTTCTTCTGGCCAACAATATCCATCTATCTTGGTGAATGTTTCATGTGCACTTGAGAAGAAGGTGTATTCCACCTTTTCCATGGGTTTTGAAGTCAGTTGGTTCACAGTATTGTTAGGTCATCTGTATCTTCACTGTTTAACTGTCCAACTGTTTTATCAATTATTTTCTTAGTTTCCTAGGACTGGCATAATAAGAAGAATAAATAAATAATAAAAAAAAAAAAAACCCACAAAGTGGGTAGCTTCAAAGAAGAGAAGTACGTCTTCTCACAGTTTTGAAACTGCAAGTGTAAACTCAAGACAAGGCTACGCTCGCTCCTATGTGCTCTAGAGGAAGACCCTTCTTGGTCTCTTCCAGTTTCTGGTAGCCACGGGCCTTTCATGGCATTTCTTGGTTTATAGACAGATCCTCACACATAAATACCCAGTGTGTATTTATTTCTCTGTCTGTTTTCCTCTTTACTAAGCACCCCTAAGAAGAATTAACACTAGGACCTACCCTACTCCGGTGTGACTTTACTAATAATATCTTCTAAGAAAAATATATATTTTCCCAGCAAGGTCACATTCAAAGGTACAGGGGTTAGGGATTCTACAGACTTTTATGGGGTTACAATGTAATCTATAACATTTACTAACAGAGAAAGGTTAAAAATCTCCAGCTTTGATTTTGTATTTGTCTATTTATCTTTTCAATTCTACTCTAAGTTTTTACTCTAAGCTCTCTCCTTAGGTGTGTAAACATTTAGGATTTTCATGTTTTCTTGGAAAATTGACCTCTTTACTCTTATGTAATGCTTCTCTTTATCTCTGGTAGTATTACCTATTTTGAAGTCTAATTTGTCTGAAAAAAATATTACTACTTTTGCTTTGATTAATATTTCCATTCCATATTTTTTTATCCTTTTACTTTTAACATATATATGTGTGTGTGTGTGTGTATTTGAAGTGGTTTTCTTGTAGATAGTATATAATTGGGTCTTGATTCTTTTATCCAATATAAAATTCCTTTTACTTCATATATTTAGAACATTTAAATTTACTGTAATCATTTACATGTTCTATTAAAAATCTACCCTTTTGCTAGCTGTTTCAATTTTCCCCTATTTTTTTTCTGTCTTTACTAATTTTCTGTCTTCTCTTGTGTTTTGAACATTTTTGTGACTATGTTTTTCTATTCCAATAATTTAACACTACCCTTTTAAGACATATTTGTTTTTGTTCTAGCGTTTACTATACATTATTTAATCATAGTCTATATTCAAATAACATTAAATCCTTGCGTACAAAGTTTGTTGTTGTTATGTGCCGTCGAGTCGGCCCCGACTCATAGCGACCCCTCCTTGGGTTTCCGAGGCAGTATCACTATGGAAGTAGGATTGCCCAACCTTCCTTCCGAGGAGTGGCTGGTGGGTTTAATGAGAGTAAATTCCCAAGCATTTTGCCCATCTTTTGTGCTATTGCCATCATACATTTTATTTTATGCATATTATAAACAAACAAAATATTACATCTGATTTTTTTAGCACTGCTTCCATGCTTGTTGATCATGGATCCAAGTAAAATGAAATCCCTGACAACTTCAAATTTTTCTTCATTTATCATACTGTTGCTTATTGATCCAATAGTGAGGATTTTCATTTTCTTTGTGTTGAAATGCAATCCATACTGCAGGCTGTAATGTTTAATCTTGATCAGTAAGTGTTTCAAGTCATCTTCACTTTCAGCAAGCAACGTTGTGTCGTCTGCCTATCGCAGGTTGTTCATGAGTCTTCCTCCAATCCTGATGCCACCTTCTTCTTCATATAGTCCAGCTTCCTGTATTATTTGCTAAGCATACAGATTGAATAAGTATGGTGAAAGGACACAATCTTGACTAACAACCTTCCTGACTTTAAACCATGCAGTATACCCTTGTTCTGTTCAAATGACAGCCTCTTGGTCTATGTATATGTACAGGTTCTGCATGAGCTCAAGATTATGTGTTCTAGAATTCCCATTCTTTTCAATGTTATCCATAATATGTTATGATCCATACCGTCAAACGCCATGGCATAGTCATTGAAACACAAGTGAACATATTTCTAATATTCTTTGCTTTCAGCCAAGATCCATCTGACATCAGCAATGATATTCTTTGTTTCAAATTCTCTTCTGAATGCAGATTGAATTTCTAGAAGTTCCCTGTCAATACGCTGCTGCAACTGTTTTTGAATTATCTTCAGCAAAATTTTTCTTATATATAATATTAGTGATACTGTTCAATGATTTCCATATTCTTTGGGATCACCTTTCTTTGGGATGGATACAAATAATAGAACTCAATTCCCTTCCAAGTAGTATCTTCCAAATAACCTGGCATAGACAATTGCCTCCAGCAAAGCATCCATTTGTTGAAATATCTCAATGGATATTCAATCAATTCCTGGAGACTTGTATTTTGCCAGTTCCTTCAGTGCAGATTTAATTTCCTTCAGCACCATTGGTTCTTGGTCATATGCCACCTCCTGAAATAGTTGAACATTGATCAATTCTTTTTTGTACAGTGATTCTGTGTATTCCTTCAATCTTCTTTTGATGTTTCCTATATCATTCAATAGGAGCTCTGGTAGCATAGTGGCTAAAGCACTTGACTGCTAACCAGAAGGCTGGCGGTTCAAACCCACCAGCCACTCCTCGGAAGGAAGGTTGGGCAATCCTACTTCCGTAGTGATACTGCCTCAGAAACCCAAGGAGGGGTCGCTATGAGTCAGGGCCAACTCGACGGCACATAACAACAACAACAACATATCATTCAATATTTTGCCCACAAGATCTTTCAGTATTGTAACTTGAAGCATGAATGTTTTTCTTCAATTCTTTCATCTTGAGAAATGCTTAGCATGTTCTTCCCTTTTGTTTTTTAACTCCAGGTCTTTACACATTTCATTATAGCAATTGCCTTTTCTTCTCAAGCTGTTCTTTGAAATCATCTGTTCAGCTCTTTATCTTGTCATTTCTTCCATTTGCTTAAGCTACTCTCCATTCACAAGCAAATTTCAGAGTCTCTTCTGGCATCCGTTTTGGTCTTTTCTTCCTTCCCTCCCTTTTTAATGAACTTTTGCTTTCTTCATGTATGATGTTCTTGATGCCATCTCACAGCTGATCTGGTCTTTGATCATTGGTATTCTATATATCAAATCTATTCTTCAGATACTACTAAATTCGGATTGGATATAATCAGTTTCATGTTATGGCTGTCATTGACTTGTTTTAATTTTCTTCGGCTTCAATTTAACTTGCATATGAGCCACTGATGAACTGTTCCACAGTCAGTACCCGACCTTGTTTGACTGATGATAGTGTGCTTCTCTATCACCTGTTTCCATAGATGTAGTCCATATGATTCCTGTGTATTCCATCTGGCAAGGTTCTGGTGTAAAATCATTGCTTATATTGTTGGAAAGTGGTATTTGCAATGAATAAGTAGTAGTAGTAGTTGATCTTATAAAATTC
>NW_006921864.1:4887587-4891583 GCF_000298275.1 Orycteropus afer afer | reverse complement strand
AAAGAAGACCAAAGAAGAGTTGATGCTTTTGAGTTGTGGTGCTGGCAAAGAATGCTGAAAGTACCATGGACTGCTAAAAGAACTAACAGATCTGTCCTAAAGGAAGTGCAGCCGGAATGCTTCTTGGAAGTGAGAATGGCCACTTTGGTCATGTTGTCAGAGGGGACCATTTCCTGGAGAAGGGTGTCATGCTTGGTAAGGTGGAGGGTCAACAAAAGAGGGGAAGGTCTTCAATGAGATGTATTGGCATGGTGGCTGCGACAATGAGCTCAAGGTATATAGCAAGGATCATGGAGCTGGCACGGGATCTGGCAGTGTTTCGTTCTGCTGTGCATGGGGTCACTATGAGTTGGAAATGATTAGACAGCACCTAACAACAACAACAACAACAATGCCTAGGATATTGATCTTTATCCATTCCTTTTCTTTTTTAACAACTTCCAGCTGTCTTAGATTCAACATTGCATGTTCCAATTATTAAAAAAATGTATGCAACTGTTTCTTCCCATTTTGAATCTTGTTCCATCAGCAAAAGAAGGTCCCAAAAGCTTTATTCCCTCCATTTCATTAAGGCCAGCTCCACTTTGGGGAGGCAATTTTTCCCTAGTCGTGTTTAGAGTCCCTTCTGACCTGAGGGGTGCATCTTCCGGCCCTATATCAGACAACGTTTTACAACTGTTCATGAAATTTTCCAGTAATATATCAGACAGTGTTTCACTGCTATTGATAAGGTTTTCAGATATAGATGGTCTCATCCATCTTCCCAATCTGTCTTCATCTGGAAGCTCTGCTGAAACCTGTTCACCATGGAGACTCCTGCTGGTATTTGAAATACCATTTGGCATAGCCTCTAGCGTCACAGCAACATGCAAGCAACCACAGTACAATGAAGTGACAGATGAATGGTAGGGATATAATTATACGTTAACTAATTTCATGTCCAGTGCTCTTCATTTCTACCTACTATCTTATTTCTTCTGCATGAAGAATTTCTAATAATATTTAAAATATAAACAGCACAACATTCACCTTTCAATATTTTTCATGTACTCAGTTCAGTGAGAACAGTTTTATCCATCATGCTATGTAACTGTCACCATTATCCACTGGCAAAATTTCCATCCTTACAAACAAAAATTCAATGCTCCCTAAACAATGACTTCCCACATTCCTTGTCCCTCCTTCCCTTGGAATCACTATTAAACTCTGGTCATTATACATTTGCCTGTTCTAGATATTTCATATTATTATGATCATACAATATTTGTCCTTTTTTGATTAATTTATTTCACTCCCTATGTTTTCAAGATTCATGCATGTGGGGCAAGTATAAAGACTATTTGTATTTTTACGAGAGTTGCAGTATTACATTGAAAATATATATCACCTTTTATTTACTCATCCATGTGTTGATGAGCATCTGGGTTGTTTCCACATTTTGGCTGTTGTGAGTAGTGCTGCAACAGATATTGGTGTATGTGTTTCTGTTTGTTTTGTTGCTTTCAATTTTCTTGAGTGTATATCTCAGAGTGGTGTTGCTAGGGAGCTCTAGGTTTAACTTTTTGGGAAAAATCCACTGTCCACAGTGGCTGTACCCATTTTACATTCCCATCAGCAATCAATCAATGAAGGTTCTGCTTTCTCCACATCCACACCAACATCTATTATTATCATTATTATTATTATTTAATAATCTTAGCCATTTTAGTGGAAGTAAAGTGGTATCTCACTTTGCTTTGCATCTCCCTAATAGCTACAGGATCCCTGTTAGAATTCTTATGATGGCAGTGGGTTTGTTTTTTCCCTTGTTAGTTTTTTTTTTTTTTATTCCTTCTTTTCCTTTTTAATGGCTATGGTGTAGAGCATCTTTTCATATGCTTCTTGGCCATTTGTATATACTCTGGTGAATATTTTTTCAAATCCTTTGTCCACTTTGCTTTTGTGCAAAAATTTGAAAATAGTCATAGCAACTGGTATTCTTTGTAGATGCATGGCTATTTTCCTATCACTGACAGCATTGCACTTCAGCACAGATCTTGAAATGTTGGTTTTGATGATAAATGTGACACCATTCCTCTTCAATTTGTCAATCCCAGCATAATAGATCATATGATTGTCTATTGGGTTTTCTTTTTTGTTGTTAAGTTATAAGAGTACTTTATATATTTTGTATATTAAATCCTTTTCCTTATAGAATCTATCTACTGAAAATAAATTCCCACAGTTTTTGATTGTCTTAGAAAGTATTTATTTTTTCAGTTTTGGAAGATATTTTTACTAGCTGGAAAATTCTCGGTTAAGTTTTGCTCTTTTGCTTTACACACTTTAAAGTTATTTGACCTTTCCCATCTACCATATATGTTTTCTGAAGAGTTGTTGTTATGTGCCAACAAGTCAAACCCGACTCATAGACACCCATCCTTGGGTTTCCGAGGTAGTATCACCATGGAAGTAGGTTGCCCAACCTTCCTTCCAAGGAGTGGCTGGTGGGTTTGAATTGCCAGCCTTCTGGTTAGCAGAAGAGAAGTGTTCTATAATACTTATCCGTGTTCCTCCACATATAATGTGTCTTTTCTTCTTTTTCTTCTCATTCTCCTCCTTCTGCTCATCTTTAAGATTTCTCACAGTCTTTAGCCCTCAAAAGTTGAATATTTATTATATGCCTAGAGTTTTATTATTAATATTATTGTTGCTCTGTTTTGCTTTTGATATTTTTCATGCTTGATATTCCTTGATATTCTTGAATCTGTGATTTGGTGCCCATCACTCATTTTGAAAATTATGGTGGCATTCTTCCAAATATTTCTACTATCTCATTCTTTCTCTCTTATTTTTGGTATTCTGAAAATGTACATCAGACTGTTTAATGTTGTCCCACCATGCTCTAATGCACTGTTTTTCTAGCCTATTGTCATTTTGTGTTTCAATTTGGGTACTTTCTATAGAATGATATAAGGTTACTGATGAGACCATTGGAGGCATTATTCATCTCCATGACTACATTTTAATATTTTGAGCATTTCCATATGATTCTTTCTGAAGTTTCCTTCTCTCTGCTACAATTACCCTTCTGACCATGTGAATGTATATTGACTCCATAGAATCTATAACATATCAGTTGTTGTTGTTGCTGTTAGATGCTGTTGGGTAGTTTCTGATTCATAGCGACCCCATGCACAGCAGAACGAAACACCATCCGATCCCACTCCAGCACCATGATCTTTGCTATAAGTGAGCCCATTGTAGCAGCCACCATGTCAATCTATCTCATTGAAGGCCTTCCCTTTTTTCATCTACCCTCCACCTTACCAAGCATGACATCCTTCTCCAGGGAATGGTCCCCTCTGACAACATGACCAAAGTAGGTGACATGAAGTCTGGCCATCCTCACTTCCAAGGAGCATCTTGGCCACACTTCCTCCAGGATAGATCTGTTAGTTCTTTGACAGTCCATGTACCTTCAGCACTCTTCACCAGCACCACAACTCAAAAACATCAACTCTTTTTCGGTCTTCCTTATTCATAGTCCAGCTCTCACATCATACAAGGCAATTAGAAATATCATGGCCTGTGTCAGGCGCACCTTAGTCCTCAAGGACACATCCTTGCTCCTCAACACTTAAAATAATTCCTTCACAGCTGACCTGCCCAGTGTCATGTTTTCTAATGTCCTGACTGCTGCTTCCATTGGTGTCGATTGTAGAACCAAGCAATGTGAATTCTTTGACAACCTCAATATTTTCTCCATTTATCGTGATGCTGTTTATTGGTCCACTTGTGAGGATATTTTTTTCTTTATATTGAGATGTAATCTGTACTGCAGACTGTGTTCTTCAATCTTCATCAGTAAGTGCCTCAAGTCATCTTCACTTTCAATAAGTAAAGTTGTATCATCAGCGTATCTCAGGTTGTTAATGATTCTTCTTCCAATCCTGATGCCATGTTTTTCTTCATATAGTCCAGCTTCTCAGATTATTTGCTCAGCATATAGATTGA
>NW_006921864.1:4864377-4877635 GCF_000298275.1 Orycteropus afer afer | reverse complement strand
GCCATCTTGCCCCGCCCCTCAGTTCAATTCTTTATCTTGTCATTGCTTCCTTTTGCTTTAGCTATGCTCCATTCAAGGTCAAGTTTCAGAGTCTCTTCTGACATCCATTTTGGTCTTTTCTTTCTTTCTCATCTTTATAATGACCTCTTGCTTTCTTCATGGATGATGTTCTTGCTGTTATCCCACAATTTTTCTGGTTGTTGGTCATTGATGTTCAATGCATCAAATCTATTCTTTAGATAGTCTCTAAATTCAGGAGAGATCTATTCAAGATCATATTTTGGCTCTTGTGGACTTGTTTTAATTGTCTTTAATTTCAAGTTGAACTTACATGTGAGCAGTTGATGGTCTGTTCCACAATCAGCTCCTGGCCTGGTTTTGGCTGAAGATACTGAGTTTTCCCATCACCTTTTGCCACAGATGCAGTCAGTCTGATTCCTGTGTGTTCCATCTGGTGAAGTCCACGTGTACAGCTGCCATTTGTGTTGTTGAAAATGGTGTTTGCAATGAATAAGTCATTGGTCTTGCAAAATTCTACCATAAGAGTTCCAGCATTATTTCTGTCACCAAGGCCAAATTTTCCAGCTACCTGCAATTCTTCTTTGTTTCCAACTTTTGCATTCCAGTCACCAGTGATAATTAACACATCTTAATTGCATGTGCGGTCAATTTCAGACTGCAAGAGTTGATAAAAATCTTCAATTTCCTCATCTTTGGCTTTGGTGGTTGATGCACAAATTTGAATAATAATCATATTAATGGGTCTTCCTTGTAGGCATATGGATATTATCCTATCACTGACAGCATTATACTTCAGGGCAGATCTTGAAACATCCTTTGTGATGATGAATGCCATGCCATTCCTCTTCAAACTGTCATTCCCGGCATAGTAGATCACATGGTTGTCTGATTCAAAATGGCCAAACCAGTCTATTTCAGCTCACTAATTCCTAGGATATCAATCATTATGTATTTCATTTCATTTTTGACAACTTCCAATTCTCCTAGATTCATACTTCGTACATTCCATGTTCTGATTATTAATGCATGTTTACAGCCTTTTCTCCTCAATTTGAGTGGTGCCACGTCTGCAAATGGAGGTCTCAAAAGCTTTACCATGTCCATATGAGTAAGGCTGATTTTACTCTGATACTACGGATCTTTGTCAGTCCTACTTTGAGAGCTTTCTAAGCTAATATCAAATATAGCTATATTAAATTCCATGTAAGATAGTTTCCACATCATTCTCACACCTAAGTCTGGTTTTGAAGATTTCTTTGTCTCTTGGGAGTGTATTATTTGTTGTGTTCTTTTTCTTGCTTTATCATATGATTTGTTTTTGTTTGTTGTTATAGAAAGCAAGAGTCACATCATGGGAGACATGCTTGTTCCATAGGGCATTTAGACCTCTGAAACAGAGTAATTGAAGAAAGTTGTTTTGGGGAAGGCTTATCTTTAAGAAGGTGACATTAGATTTGCTAATTTAAGGATAACAACATATAGGCTGTGGTACAAGCTGAGGAAAGACCATTTTAGCAGAAAGAAAAGCAATACAGAAGAAATTGCTGCCTTCCTGCTTCTTACATTTTAGAGAATGAGAAAGAAAGCAAAGCAATGAATAAAGAAGTTTAAGAAAGAAAAAGAAAGACATATGCATTACATGAGGGGAGAATTAACCAAAATGTTTCTCTACTGAGATTAGGCAATACAAAAATTGTCTATCTGCAATAATTGGTGGAGTCCCCAAGGAGTACAAACTGTTAATGCCTTGACTGTTAACTGAATGGATGGAAGTTGGAGTCCACTCAGAGGCACCTGTAAGAAAGGCATTCTAACATATCAGTCATTCAATGTTTTGTGGAACATAGTTGTACTCTGGCATACATGGCTCATCATGAGTTAAAATTGACAAGGCAGAAATTTATTATTATTACTATTATTATTATTTTAATAACAGGTTGGTTGAGACTGTCCTCCTTCAAAATATAATACTTAAGCTTTCACTTGAAGAATGAGAAATAGCCAGACACAAGAATGGGAGAAAATTAAAATTAAAAAAATTGAGCAAGGAAACAATGGATAAAGTGACTGGTGTGTTTGAAAAATTCCTGCTGACAAGACCATATAGCACAGCTTGTGCATACCAGCCTTGCGAAAGGATCAGTATTCTATAGCCAAGTCTTGATGAAACTTGTAGGCTATTGTATAGGATTTTCTTATAATCATTCGTTTTATTCTTTAAAAAAATGGGAAGTACCTGAAGTTTCATTTAAGCATAGCAATTACTTCATATTTTCTACATTTTTAAATAATACCTCTGGCTGCAACTGTGAGTACTTGTACCTGCTATTGTCTTTGCCTGGAACTCCCTTCCACCAGTTGTTGTTATATCTCATGGCCCACCTCCTCAAATGTTTACTTGAATATCACATTCCTGGTAAAGCCAGTTCTGTCTATTATATTAAACATTGTACACCACAGTTTGTTATTTCCCTTTCATACCAGCCCCTTAAGTCTTAGTTTGAGTTCTCCAGTGGAGAAAACGAGTGATACATATAATCAAAAGTTTGGTAGTTAAACCTATTCAGCCACTCTCAGAAGAAAGACATGGTGATCTACCCCCATAAAGATTGCTGACTAGAAAAACTTATGGTATAGTTCTACTCTGGCACATGGAGTTGTGATGAGTTAAAAATGAATTCATTGGCACCTAACTTAAGGGATTGACTCATGCAGATCCAAAATCCATAGGTTAGGATGATGACTTCTGTGGGCTTAGTCCCAAGACCCAAAGGTCAGGTAGGAGAACATTGCAGTTTCAAAAGAGAAGGAGAGCTCTGCCAGAATATTAATCTGTATTCTAGAGATAGACCACACCCCCAAGGAAACTTCCCTTTGAATTTATTAGATAATTACATCAGATCACGTCATAGAAGGTGATCACAGTGCATTGCATTGCATTACATTATGAAACATCAACCATTCCAGTGTCTGGCCAAACCACTTGGAATCATAGCCTAGCCAAGTTGACACATAAAATTAACCATCATAACTTCTGAGCACTTTTAACCATTAAACTGTGCATATGTCATTGCATTTCTAATTTATTTTGCATTTCTCACTCTAGAATAAAAGCTCCATGAAGGTAGGGACTTTGGCCTATTCTGTATAATTATATATCCCCTATATTCTGGTAGCATAGTACCTAAAGCACTTGACTGCTAACCATAAAGCTGGTGGTTCAAACCCACCAGCCACTCCTCAGAAGGAAGGTTGGGCAATCCTACTTCTTTAGTGATACTGCCTTGGAAACCCAAGGAGGGGTCGCTATGAGTTGGGGCTGACTCAACAGCACATAACAACAACATCAATACCTAGAACAATGTTAATAAATGTACTCAGTTAAATGATTGTTTCTTAAATCAGGGTATGATGTGCAAAATTCAAAACAGGAGAAAAAAAGTAAGATTTGCATCAGTTCCTGAGAAGGAACATACTTGAAACATGAAGAGTCCAAACCAAAAAAAAAACACACTGCTATGCCAACTCATAGTAATCCCTCCTTGCTCCTTGGGTTTCAGACAGAGGTGGTATCACTATGGAAGTAGATTGCCCCATCTTCCTTCTGAACAGCAGCTGGTGGATTTGAACACCACTAGCCTTCTGGTTAGCAGTCAAATGCTTTTGGCACTATGCCACCAGAGCGCCTATGAAATGTACGCAGAACCAAAAATTATGTAATAACTTTTAGACAAGGGAAGAAAAGTAGATGGAATAAAGGATAATTGTTTGTTTTTGGCAGATGCTGAATTTCATTTTTTAATTAAAGGGAAGAAGCATGATCCAACAGAATGTGGAAAATTTTGAACCATATCATTCATTTGTTGAAGATAAGCTAAAAATGATTGCAGCAGTATATTGATAACGAATTGCCAGCAATGCAAGCTGGGTTCAGAAGAGGGTAAGGAACAGGGGTGTCATTGCTGATGCCAAATGGATTTTGGCTGAAAGCAAAGAACACCAGAAAAATGTTTACCTGTGCTTTATTGACTATGCAAAGGCATTAGACTGTGTGGGTAATAACTAATTATGGATAACCTTGCAAAAAAAAATGATAATTCCAGAGCATTAAATTGTGCTCATGAGGAACTTGTACCTACAACAAGAAGCAGTCATTAAAACAGAACAAGGGGACACTTCATGGTTTAAAATCAGGAAAGACGTGTCAGGATTGTATTCTTTCACCATACATATTCAATGCTGAGTAATAATCTGAGAAGCTGGATTATATGAAGCACAATAAGGCATCACGATTGAAAGAAGACTTATTAACAACCTGCGATATGCAGATGACAAAACCTTTCTCACTGAAAGTGAAAATAACATTTTTTAAAAGAAATCTTTGCTTCTTTCAGAATAAAAACCTTCAAACAACTTTAATTACTTGTCCTCGATTTGGGCTTGAACATGGTTGAAGGTGACTCTCAACTAGAGCTGCTTTGAGTGTAGCATTGTGTCTTATCCATCTAAAATTAGATTGTTTTTATACACCACATTTAAAGCTGTGGTTTCTTCTCATCCCTGCATGCAGACAACTGAAACCTTTACTTCTTTCAGCTGGCAAAGAATTTCAATCATACAGTTTCTTCTCATTGGCTATCATATTGTTGTTCTTTTTTTTAAATTATTATTATTTTTTTTTATTGTGCTTTGGGTGTAAATTTACACAGCAAGTATATTTTACATTCAATAATTCATGCATATGTGACTTCACACCCCAATTATCATCCCCAACCATAAAAAACTCTCCTCCCTTCCCATCCCTGTGACTACCTCCTCTCTGTGCCCTTTTTAACTACGCATTCTTTTCTGTCCAGCTTTCCCTCTATGTGAATGCTGCCCCTCTGGTGTCTCATGGCTGAATGATCTAAGGGGTGCATCATCTCCCTAGGGATGGTCCTGAGTCCACAGGCCCAGTGCTTCTCTCTCTCAAGGTTTTTGATTGTCTCTGAGAAGTTACTCCAACTCTGGCTTCTGTTACTTCTGCAATGTGTATGGGCTCATTTTGGAGCACAAGTGCATATGTAAGATTATCTTTAACCAAATCTATCTTGGTCTAGGGTATATTCCTGTTCATCCACTCCCACTGAATCTTCTCACCTGTCTACACATTTATCCATAGCCTGGTGTTTGGGGTTTAGTGGTAATGCAGTATTATGTATGTACTAGTTTGCCTCTGTTGTCTATATCTCATGAAAGTGAAGATAACTTGAAGCACTTACTGATGAATATAAAGGATATAGCCTTCAGTATGTATTATGCCTCAACATTAAAAAAATAAAAAATAAGTCCTCACAACTGTACCAATAAGGAACATCACAATAAATGGAGAAAAGACTGATCTTGTAAGGAATTTCATATTACTTGTACCCATCATCATGGAAGCAGCAGTCGAGAAATCAGAAGATTTATTACACTAAGCAAATCTGCTGCAAAAGAGCTCTTTAAAGAGCAAAGATGTCACTTTGAAGACTAAGATGCCCCTAATCCAAACCATGGTATCTCCAATAGCCTCATATGTGTGTGTAAACTGAAAAATGAATAAGGAAGACTTTAGAAGAAATGATGCCTTTGAATTGTGCTGTTGATGAAGAATACTGAAAATACCATGGACTGCCAGAGGAAAAGACAAATCTCAGAAGAAGTACAGTCGGAATGCTCCTTAGAAAACAGAACAGTTTTGTTGTCAGAAGGGACCAGTCCCTGGAGAAGGATATCATGCTAGGTAAAGTAGAGGTCAATGAAGGATAGGAAGACCCTCAGTGAGATGGACTGACATGGGCTACAAAGACAGGCTACAAAGACAGGCTAAAGCATAGCACAGATTTTGAGGATGGTGTAGAACCAGGCTGTGTTTTGTTCTCTTGTGAGTAGGGTAGCTATGAGTCAGATCTGACTCCATGGCCCCTAACAACAACAACAACAAAGGGAAGAAAATGCTGGTGTACCAGTCAAGTACTGCTATATGCCACATCAGAGTGAAATGATTACAGCATAACTAATTGCATTGCTGTGACTGCATTCTATTAATGTATACCTTTAAACAATCTCACATTATTCAAGGATTTGTAATCTAAGCATATATTTTATTTGATGAAGACTTTCATATGAAACTTAGATCCACACTCTTAAATACCTGTTGCTCATGTAGATTATAATCAGAATTGTCAACAACAGGACAATAATTCATTACCATTTCATCTTTTAGATCCCAATAAAAAATGCTTATTTTTTGCAGCACTGAGTGTGTTATGTATCATATCTCACAATCAGGCCAGCAAAGGGATTTGCCACAAAGGAAAAAAGAGAAATTTCAGACAAAAGAACTATTTTCTTTTGAGATAAAATTCATTATGAAAATGAAGAATTTTGCCTCAGGAATATATGTGGGCTCCTGTATTCAGTCATTCAGTCCCATTTTAGAAGTAAATGCTGTCTTTGTGGACTAATTATAGGCATTTACCATAATGAGTTTGCTTTTTGTCCTATGCAAGTTCTAAGTCATCAATGAATAAGAAGTACATTTTTGTTAAGTGAAGTAAAGGTGTGTCTGTGGCTTATAAGAAATACCAAGTTATTATATTTAAAAAATAGGAAAATATTTCAACTTTCCAAAGCCCATTCTTTCCTGATCTGGTCATAATTCTACCACACAACAAGTACCATACTTAAAAAAAGCTCATGAGCTCTACCCTACTAAGAGGATGTAAACAGGTCAACTGGAGATATTATTCTAGTTTTGATTATTTTGACCTAAATGCCATAAACCTCTCATACTAGGTGTACTGAATCCAACATTCTTGTAGGAAATGGTCCCCATCTGTTCATATTTGTCCTTGTTCCATTCAAGCACTCTAATAGTGTCCAGCAATATCTATGTTTTTGCATGTTGTCTAAGATTAAGTTATTCTTTTACTCCTTATTATTGTTTATTAAACACAACAATCTAGAATACCTTAATAAAACAGATGTCCCAGCCGTTTACATTTTTTAAAAAATGTTATTTTGTCATAGAGCAGCATCATGAGTCTGCTTAAAGTAAAAGAAAAAGAAGACATTTTTTGAGAAATAAGTTTTGTAATGCCTAAGGCTGGACAATGAATAAGGAATACCAAAGAAGAGTTGATGCTTTTGAGTTGTGGTGCTGGCAAAGAATGCTGAAAGTACCATGGACTGCTAAAAGAACTAACAGATCTGTCCTGGAGGAAGTGCAGCCAGAATGCTCCTTGGAAGGGAGAATGGCCAGACTTCATCTCACCTATTTTGGTCATGTTGTAAGAAGGGACCATTCCCTGGAGAAGGATGTCATGCTTGGTAGGGTGGAGGGTCGACGAAAGAGGGGGAGGCCTTCAAGGAGATGGATTGATACGGTGGCTGCGATGATGAGCTCAAGTATAGCAGGGATTGTGGGGCTGGCACGGGATCGGGCAGTGTTTGGTTCTGCTGTGTATGGGGTCGCTATGAGTCGGAAATGACTCCAAGGCACTTAACAACAACAACAACAAGGCATTTGACTGCTCACTAGAAGCCTGAAGGTTCAAATCTACCAGCCACTCCTCAGAAGGAAGATTGGGCAATCTATTCCGTAGTGATATGACCTCGGAAACCCAAGGAGGGGTTTCTATGAGTCGGATCTGACACGATGGCAGTGGGTTTGGTTTTGGTTTAGAGACATTCTCTACCAGGAAGACATTCAAATTCACAAAGGGAAAATGGCCACTTTGGACAATGAGGAAGAAAACATTTCTGTGCAGTTGGAGAGGGAACTAAAAGTTACAGAATCACAATTAACTGAAAGACAATCGGGAGTCAAATGTGAGATATCTAAGAGCCAGGACTTAGCAGGGACAGATAGATAATATATATGTAGTTTTGTACATGATTGGTTAAGTGTACATAATTGCAAGAGTACATGTTCTTCAGTTTCTTATAAGATAGTTTTAGGACAATAGGTGGACAGGTTTTTTTTGGTAACCTGCTATAAAAATTGTTTTCTCGATCATATCTTTTACTGGGGGCCTAGGATAAATATATATTGATAACACTGTGCATCAAGACCCTTCAGGTGCAAGCTACCACATTTTGCATCTGTTTGACCATAATATAAGGACCCTCTGGGAATAGGTTATGATATCCTGTACTTGCCAGGCCTCAGAGAAAAAGAATGTCTTTAGGGTATATGGTAAGGTCACCATCAAGGTTAGCAGAATTGCTATTACAAAAGGCAGCTTTAAAATTCAGAGTGGATTCTAGATTCATATCAAGACTTTAAAATGCAATTAAGGCCCTGCTTTCAGACTGCTCTGTTTACTTACACCAGCTGCCTCTAGTTTTAAAGCTCCCATACAATTTGAATTTTGTGCTTAACTCCTCGGTTTCTCTAAAAGAGTCATAGATTTCAATAAACACTTCCTTGGATTTGCCAGCATATGCATCACTTTTTTTTCATCTCAGTAATTTTTGTACCCCATTTCTTAATTCTGAGTCCAATTTTATTTTGTCAAATTGAATCCCATGATAATTTATTTCACAGGAGTCATTAATAGCATTTTTTCCATTTTTTATATCTGTGAATGTATTATTTTACTCTCACTGTTGAATGATATTTTTCTTGAGCATAATCCTAGTTTGAAGGCTATTTACCCTTTTTTTATTTTTAAGTAAACACCCATTGAAAACAGCCAATAAGAAATCAGAAGTCATATTGCATTGGGCAAGTCTGCTGCAAAATACCTCTTTGAAGTGTTAAAGAGCAAACATATCACTTAAAGAAAAAGGTACATCTCATTCAAACCATAGTATTTTCAATGACCTCATATACATGTTAAAGATGGGCATTGAATAAAGAAGACAAAAGAAGAATTGGTGCATTTGAATGGTGGTGTTGGCAAAGAATTGAAAACACAATGTTGTTGTTAGGTGCTATAGAGTCAACTCCATGCACTATACTCAAAATCCTTTCTACAATTGAGCTCATTGTTACAGCCACTGTGTCAGTATATCAGGTCAAGTACCTTCCCCTTCTTCATGAACCTTCCACTTTACAAAGCATATCCTTCTCCAGGGAATGGTCCCTTCTGACAGCAGGAGTAAAGTACATAAGACTAAGTGTGGCCATTCTTTCTTCCAAGGAGCATTCTGACTGCACTTCCTCCAAGACAGATTTGTTCTTTCTTCTGGCAGTCGATGGTACTTTCAGTATTGTTTGCCAACACCACTACTGAAAAGTATCAACTCTTCTTAAATCTTCCTTATTCATTGTCCAGCTTTCACATGCATATGAGGCAACTGAAAATACCATAGTGTGGGTTAGATGTACCTTAGTCTTCAAAGTGGAATCTTTGCTCTTCAATCCTTTAAAGAGGCTTTTTGCAGCAGATTTCCCCAGTGCTATAAGACCTCTCTCTTATTTCTTGACAGCTATTTCCATGGATGTTGATTGTGATTCCAAATAATATGAAATCTTTGACAACTTCAATCTTTTCTCCATTTATCACAGTGCTGCTTGCTCCAGCTGTGAGAATTTTTGTTCTCTTTAAGTTGAAGTATAATCCATACCACAGACTGTAGTCTTTAATCATTGTGAGTAAATGTGTCGTCATCTTCTCTTTCTTCAGGGAAGTTTGTGTTGTCTGCATATAGCACGTTGTTCATGAGTCTTCCTCCAATCCTGATTCCACATTCTTCTTCATGTAGTTCAGCTTCTCAGGTTATTTGCTGAGCATATAGACTGAATACATATGGTAAAAGAATACAACCCTGATACATTCCCTTCTTGATTTTAAGCCATGAAGTGTCCCCTTGCTCTGTTCAAAAGATTGCCTCCTGGTCTATATACAGGCTCCTCATGAGTATAATTAAGTGTTCTGGAATTCCCATTCTTCTTAATGTTATCCATAATTTGTTATAATCTACACAGTCAAATGTTTTGTACAGTCAATAAAACACAGGTAAACATTCTTTTCTTTCAGCCAAGATCCATCTGACATTAACAATGATATCCCTAGTTCCACGTCCTCTTCTGAATCCAGCTTGTATTTCTGGAAGTTCCTTGTCAATATACTGTTGCAATAGTTTTGGAATTATCTTCAGCAAAATTTTACTTATGTGTGATATTAGTGATAGTGTTCAATAATTCCCACATTCTGTTGAATCACCTTTCTTTTGAATGGGTGAAAATTTGGATCTCTTTTAGTCAGGTTGCTGTTTTCCAGATTTCTTGGCATAGACAAGTAAGTGCCTCAAGTGCAGCACCCATTTGTTGAAACATCTCAATAGGTATTCTGTCAGTTCCTGGAGGCTTGTTTTTTGCCAACTCCTTCAGTATAGCTTAGATTTCTTCCTTCAGTATCACAGGTCATTGATCATGTGTCACCTCCTGAAATAGTTGAATCTCGACCAAATCTTTTTTGTACAGTGACTCTTCAGCCAAAACAAGGCCAGGAGCTGACTATGGAACAGACAATCAACTTCTAGTACGCAAGGTCAAGTTGAAGCTAAAGACAATTAAAAAAAGTTCAGAAGAGCCAAAATATGACCTTGATTATATTCCTCTTGAATTTAGAGACCATCTAAAGAATAGATTTGATACATTGAACACCAATGACTGAAAACCAGAGGAATTGAGGGATGAAATTAAGAACATCGTGCATGAAGAAAGTAAGAGGTCATTAAAAAAACAGGAAAGGAAGAAAAGACTCAAATGGATGTCAGAAGAGACACTGAAATTTGCTCTTGAGTTAAAGCAAATGGAAGAAATGACAAGATAAATCAGGTGAATGGGAGATTTCAATTAGTAGCTTGAGAAGACAAAGTCAAATATTATAATGAAATGTTCAAAGACCTGGAGTTAGAAAACTGAAAGGAAAGAACACACTGGGCATTTTTCAAGCTGAAAGAATTGAAGAAAGAATTCAGTTCTAGAGTTGCAATAGTGAAAGATTCTATGGACAAAATATTGAATGATGTAGGAAGTATAAAAAAGAAGATGGAAGGAATACAAAGAGTCACTGTATCAAAAAGTATTGGTCAATATTCATCCATTTCAGGAGGTAGCATATGATCAAGGATCAATGGTAATGAAGGAAGAAGTCAAACCTGCACTGAAGGAATTGGCAAAAACCAAGGCTCCAGGAATTGATGGAATATCCATTGAGATGTTTCAACAAATGGATGTCACACTGGAGGTACTCACTCAGTTATGCCAAGAGATTTGGAAGACAGCTACCTGGCCAACTGTCTGGATGAGTTCCATATCTGTGCCCATTCCAAACAAAGGTGATCCCACATAATGGAAAAAATATTTAACAGTATCATTACTATCACATGCAAGTAAAACCTTGCTGAAGATAACTTAAAAATGGTTGCAGCAGTATATTGAAAATGAACTTCTAGAATTGCAAGCTGTATTCAGAACAGGATGTGGAACAAGAAATATTATTGTTAATGTCAGATGGATCTTGGCTGAAAGCAAAAAATACCTGAAAGATGTTTACTTGAGCTTTATTGACTATGTAAAAGTAATCAACTGTGTGGATCATAACAAATTATGGATAACATTGAGAAGTATGGGAATTCCAGAACACTTAATTGTGCTTATGAGGAACCTGTACATAGACCATGAAGCTGTCATTCAAACAGAACAAGAGGATGCTTAATGGTTTAAAATCAGGAAGAGAATGTGTCAGTGTTTTATCTCTTCACCATACTTATTTCATCTGAATGCTGAGCAAATAATCTGAGAAGCTGGACTATATGAAGAGGTGTGTGGCATCACAATTGGAGGAAGACTCATTAATAATCTGGGATATGCAGATAACACAACTTTACTTGCTGAAAGTGAAGATGACTTGAAGTACTTACTGATGAAGATTAGACTTCAGTCTGCAGAATGGATTACACATTAAGCTTAAGAATACAAAATCCTCACAACTGCACCTATAAGCAACATCATGATAAATGAAGAAAAGTTTGAAGTTGTCAAAGATTTCATATTATTTGGTTCCACCATCAACACCAATGGAAGCAGCAGTCAAGAAATCGAACAATATATTACAATGGGCAAATATGCTGCAAAAGACCTCTTTAAAGTGTTGAAGTGGAAACAAGTCTCTTTAAGACGAAGGTGAGCCTGACCCAAGCCTTGGTATTTTCAATTATGTCACATGCATGTGAAAACTGGACAGTGAATAAGGAAGACTGATGAAGGGTTGATGCTTTTGAGTTGTGGTGTTGGTGAAGAATACTGAAAGTACTTTGGACTGCCAAAAGAACTAACAAAACTATCCTGGAAGAAGTGCTGTCAGAAGGCTCCTTGCAAGAGAGAATGGCCAGACTTTGACTTACCTACTTTGGTCATGTTGTCAGAAGGGTCCATTCCCTGGAGAAGGACATCATCCCTGGAAAAATGATGGTCAACAAAAAATAAGGAAGACCCTCAATGGGAAGGATTGACACAGTTGTTGCAATGACTGGCTCAAGCATAGCTGGGATTGTGAGGCTGGTGAAAGACTGGGCCGTGTTTCATTCTGTTGCACGTAGGGTCACTATGAGTCAGAGCTGATTCCACAACACCTAGCAACAACAGCAACATTGCATTGGGAAAGTCTGCTGCAGAAAAAAGGGAGAAAGAAAAAAAAAAGTTTAAAATGTTAAGAAACAAAGATGTCACTTTGAAGAGTAAGGCGCACCTAACCCCAGTCATAGTATTTTCATTCACCTCATGCATATGAGAGCTGGGCAAAGAATACAAAAGACCAAAGAAGAGTCTTTCAATCACGGTGTTTGCAAGGATTACTGAAAATACCAATGAATGCCAAAAGAATGAATAACCCTGTCCTGGACAAAGTGCAGCCAGAATGCTCCTTGGAAGAGAGAATGGCAAGACTTCATCTCACCTACTTTGGTTGTGTTGTCAGAAGGGACCATGCCCTGGAGAAGGATATAACGTTTGATAAAGTGGAGGGTCAGGGAAGAAGGGGGAAACCTCGATGAGATGAATGACTTAGTGGCTGCAAGAATTGTTGTTGTTGTTGTTATGTGCCGTCGAGTCGGCCCCGACTCATAGCGTCCCCTCCTTGGGTTTCCGAGGCAGTATCATTACGGAAGTAGGATTGCCCAACCTTCCTTCCGAGGAGTGGCTGGTGGGTTTGAACCGCCAGCCTTCTGGTTAGCAGTCAAGTGCCTTAGGCACTATGCT
>NW_006921864.1:4863598-4864277 GCF_000298275.1 Orycteropus afer afer | reverse complement strand
CTCTTCTGTGGTACAGAGGTTTGGTGTGAGTCAGAGATGACTCAATGTCACATAACAACAGAAACACTGGCAAAATACTTAGCAATTCAGGAAGCATTAAAAGAAGATGGAAAGAATACACAGTCACTGCATCAAAGATAATTGGTTGTTGTTGTTAGGTGCCATCAGGTTGTCTCCAACTCATAGTGACCCTATGCATAGCAGAATGAAACACCGCCTGGTCCTGAGCCTGATCCACGATTCTTGCTATACTTGAGCCCATTGCCACTGCCACTGTGTCAGTCCATCTCGTTGAGGGCTTTCCCCTTTTTGTTGACCCTCCAACTTACCAAACATGACATCCTTCTCCAGGGAAGGATCCCTTCTGACAACATGACCAAATAGGTGAGACGAAGTCTGGCCATTCTTGCCTCCAAGGAGCATTCTGGTTGCACTTCCTCCAGGAAAGACCTATTAGTTCTTTTAGCAGTCCATGGTACTTTCAGTATTCTTCGCCAACAACACAGCTCAAAAGCATCAATTTTTCTTCAGTCTTCCTTATCCTTTTGTCCAGCTCTCACATACATATTGTTGTTGTTATTATTTGCCGTCGAGTCAACCCTGACTCATAGCGACCCCTCCTTGGGTTTCCAAGGCAGTATCACTACGGAAGTAGGATTGCCCAACCTTCCTTCCGAGG
>NW_006921864.1:4851341-4863245 GCF_000298275.1 Orycteropus afer afer | reverse complement strand
TTTTTTTTTTTCCATTTATCATAATGCTGCTTATAGGTCCAGTTGTGAGGATTTTTGTTTCCTTTATATTGAGATCTAATCCATACTGCAAACTGTATGCTTCAATCTTCATGAGTAAGTACTTCAAGTCATTCTCACTTTCAGCAACACAGTTGTGTCATCAGCTTATCTCACGTTGTTAATGATTCTTCCTCCAATCCTGATGCCACGTTCTTCTTCATACAGTCCAGTCTCTCAGATTATTTGCTCAGCATACAGATTGAATAAGTATGGGGAAAGGATACAACCCTGACATACCCCTTTCTTGATTTAAACCATGCAATGTTCCCTTTTCTGGTTTGAATGACAGCCTCCTGGTCTATGTACAGGTTCCTTATGAGGACAACTAAGTGTTCTGGAATTCCCATTCTTCTCAATGTTTTCCACAATTTGTTATGATCCACACAGTCAAATGCTTTTGCATAGTCAATAAAACACAAGTAAACATCTTTCTGGTATTCTTTGCTTTGAGCCAAGATCCATCTGACATCAGCAATGATATCCCTCATTCCACGTCCTCTTCTGAAACCAGCTTGTATTTCTGGAAGTTCTCTGTCAATATACTGGTGCAACTATTTTTGAATTATCTTCAGTAAGATTTTACTTGGATGTGATATTAATGATATTGTTTGATAATTTCCACATTCTGTGGGATCACCTTTCTTTGGAATAGGTACAAATATGGATCTCTTCTCATCTGTTGGCCAGGTAGCTGTCTACCAAATCTCTTGGCATAACTGAGTGAGTGCCTTGAGCAGGACATCAGTTTTTGAAACATCTCAATGGGTGTTCCATCAATTTCTGGGGCCTTGTTCTTTGCCAATTCTTTCAGTGCAGCTTCTACTTCTTCCTTCAATGCCACTGGTTCTTAAACAAATGCCACCTCCTGAAATTGATGATCAAGCAGTTCTTTTTGGTATAGTGATTCTGTGTATTCCTTCCATCTTCTTCTGATGCTTCCTGCGTCATTCAATATTTTGCCTATAGAATCATTCAATATTGCAATTCAAGGCTTAAATATTTTCTTTAGTTCTTTCCTCTTGAGAAATGCCAAGTGTGTTCTTCCCTTTTGGTTTTCTGACTTCAGGTCTTTGCACATGTCATTATAGTAATTGGCTTTGTCTGCTCAAACTGCTCCTTGAAATCTTCTGTTTAGTTCTTTTATCTTGTCAATTCTTCCATTTGCTTTAACACTCTTTGCTCAAGGGCAAGTTTCAGAGTCTCTTCTGACATCCATTTTGGTATTTTCTTTCTTTCTCACATTTTTAGTGACCTCCTCCTTTCTTCGTGGATGATGTCCTTGATGTCACCCCACAATTCTTCTGGTTTTCCATCATTTGTGTTCAATGCATCAAATCTATTCTTTAGATGGCCTCTAAATTCAGGAGGGGTATATTCAAGGTCATATTTTGGCTTTCGTGGAATTGTTTTAATTGTCTTCCACTTCAAGTTGAATTTGCATATGAGCAGTTAATGGTCTGTTCCACAGTCAGCTCCTAGCCTTGTTTTGGCTAAAGATATGGAGCTTTTCCATCTCCTCTTGTCACAGATGAAGTCAGTCTCATTCCTATGTATTCCACCTGGTGAAGTCCCTGTGTATAGCCACCATTTGTGTTGTTCAAAAAAGGTATTTGCAATGAATAAGTCATTGTTCTTGCAAATTCTATCATGCAATCTCCAGTGTCATTTCTGTCACCAAGGCCAAATTTTCCAACTACCGGTGATTCATCTTTGTTTCCAACTTTTGCATTCTAATCACCAGTGATAAACAACAAGTCTTGATTACACATTTGGTCAATTTCAGACTGCAGAATTTGATAAAAACATTCAATATCCTCATATTTTGCTTTGATGGCTGGTGCATAAATTTCAATAATAGTTGTATTAACGGGTCTTCCTTGTAGACATATGGATATTATCCTATCACTAACAGCATTGTACTTCAGGACAGATCTTGAAACATCCATTGTGATGATGAATGCCATGCCATTCCTCTTCAATTTGTCATTCCCAACATAGTAGATCATATGTTTGTCTGATTCAAAATGGTCAAAATCAGTCCATTTCAGCTGACTAATGCCTAGGATATCAATCTTGATGTATTCTATTTCATTTTTGACAACTTCTTATTTTTCCAGATTCATACTTCATACATTCCATATTCCAATTATTAGTGGATGCTTGCAGCTGTTTCTCCTCAATTTTAGTCATGGCATGTCAGCACATGGAAGTCCTGAATGCTTTACTTTATCCATATCTTTAAGGTTGGTTCTACTCTGATGACCCAGCTCTTTCCCAGTCCTGTATTGAGTTCCTTCCGAACTAAGGGGTTAGGCTTTCTGCACTGTGTTGGACAATGTTTGCAAGCTATTCATAAAGTTGTCCAGTAATGTATCAGACAGTGTTTCTCTGCTATTCATAAAGTTTACCCTGGCCAATTATTGAGAAGTGGATGTCCTCTTCCTTCTTCCTAGTCTGTCTTAGTTTGTTAGCTGTGTTGAAACCTGTGTACCATGTGCAACTCAGCTGGCATCTGAAACACCAGTGGTGCAGCCTCAAGCCTCACAGCAAAGTACAAGCCTCACAGGACAACAAATTGCCAGACAAGTTTGTCTCCCTTAGCTGTTGGAAACCTCTTTGCCCTCCCCTTACCTAATTCCTACCTAGAACCTACCACTCTGTGGTCCCCAGCCGCTCCTTCTCTTTCCAGGTTCTTGGGGGCTTGGGGCCTAGCCTTGCCTCCTGCCCCTTCTTTCCTGAATATCCTGCCACTCCTGAGGTCCTTGAGGCCACTCAGGGACATTGGTTAATGTCCAAATATTGTAGGAGGTAGTGCATGATCCAGAACCCATTGCTATTGAAGGAAGAAGTCCAAGCAGTGCTGAAAGATTGGTGAAAACCAAGGCTCCAGAAATTGACAGAATATGCATTGAAATGTTTCAACAAACAGATGCAGTGCTGGAGGCACATATTTGTTTATACCCAGAAGTGTGGAAGACAGCTTTCTGGCTGGAAGAGGTCAATATTTATCCTCATTCCAAAGAAAAGTGATCCAACAGAATGTGGGAATTATCCAACAATGTCATTAACATAACATGTAAGTAAAATCTTGCTGAAGATAATTCAAAAATGGTTTTAGCAGTATATTGACAGGGAACTGCCTGCCAGAAATACAAGCTGGGAACTCTATTGTTATAGTGGTTAAGGCATTTTGGCTACTGACCAAAAGGTCAGCAGTTCAAACCCATCAGCTGTTCTGCAGTAGAAAGATGAGGCAGTCTCCTTCCATAAATGTTTACAGCTTTGGAAACCCTATAGGTTACTTCTACTTTGTCTGAAAGGGTCGTTGTGTGTTAGAATTGCCTTGATGGCAGAAATGTAAGCTGGATTCAGAAGTTGATATTGGCAAGATATTTCATTGCTGATGTCAGATGGATCTTAGCTGATATCAAGGAACAGTAGGAAGATGTCTAACTGTATTTCATTGACTATACAAAGGCATTTGACTCTGTGGGTCACACCAAATTAAGGATAATGTGAAGAATGGGAATTCCAGAACATTTAATTGTGCTCATGAGGAACCTGTACACAAACCAAGAAGCTGTCATTTAAATAGAACAAGGAGATATTGCATTGTTTAAAATCAGAAAAGGCATACATCAGGGTTGTGTCCTTTCACCATACTTATTCAATCAGTGTGCTGAGAAGCTGGATTGTATGAAGAAGAAAATGGTATCAGGATTAGAGGAAGAACTATGAACAACCTCCAATAAGCAGATGACACAACCTTGATGGCTGAAAGTGAAGAAGATCTGAAGCACTTACCGATGAAGATCAATGACTACAGTCTTCAGTATAGATTACACCTCAACATAAAGAAAACAAAAATCCTCACATTTGACCAATAAGCAACATCATGCTAAATTGAGAAAGGATTGGAGTTGTCTGTAATTTCATTTTACTTGGATCCCCAATCAACAATGATAATTTTTTCTAGGTTTTTAATAAATCTCCATAACATTTTCCACAGTAGTTGTATCATTTTACAATGCCACAGTGTGTGAGAGTACCAATCTCACCACATCCTCACCAGCACTTGTTATTTTCTGTCTTGTTTAACATTGCTATTAGTGCTATATTGAGATGGTATCTCATTTTTGTTTTGATTTATATCTCTCTAATAGCTCAGGGACTAAGACAGTTGCCTGCCAAGTGTAAGGCTGGCTGTTCAAACCCACCAGCTGCTCCCCACAAGGTAGAGCAGGTCATCTCTTTCTGGACTCAGCCCTCCTCAAAAAACCCAAGGAGGGCTCACTAGGAGTCTGATCCACTCCACTCCAGTCAGTTGGGAGGTGTTTGAGGAGCTCTGGTAGCATAGTGCCTAAGGCACTTGACTGCTAACCAGAAGGCTGGTGGTTCAAACCCATCTGTTACTCCTCGGAAGGAAGGTTGGGCAATCTACTTCCATAGTGATACTGCCTCAGAAACCCAAGGTGAGGTCACTATGAGTCAGTCCAACTCAACGGCACATAACAACAACAACAACAATAGCTAATGATCATGAATATTTCTCCATGTACTTCTTGCAGGCTGTCTGAATATCTTCTTTGTGAAGTGTCTGTTCATTTCTCTTCCCTGAGCATTTTCTAATTGGATTATTTTTTATGTTGAGGTGTTGCGATTTTCTATAATTTTTAGAGAGAAGTCCTTTATAAGATATGTTGTTGCCTGATACTTTTTTCCAATCTGTAGGTTCTATTTTTACTCTTTTGGAGAAGTCTTTTGATACATACAGGAGTTTAATTTTCAGACGGTACCAATCATGTAGTTTATTTTCTGCTGTTTGTGCATTTTTTTTTACTTAGATTTGTAGCCTATTAATGGCATATATTAGATCCCCTAGGTTTGCCCCTAGGAGCTCTGGTAGCGTAGTGCCTAAGGCACTTGATTGCTAACCAGAAGGCTGGTGGTTCAAACCCACCAGCCACATCTTGGAAGGAAAGTTGGGCAATCTACTTCCGTAGTGATACGGGTTCGGAAACCCACGAAGGGGTCGTTATGAGTTGGGTCCCACTCAATGACACATAACAACAACAAAGTTTGCTCTTATTTTTCCTATGATTAACTTTATAATTTTATTGTGGATTTCATTTAAGTCTTTGATATATTTGGATATATTTGTGTACGGTGTGAGGTATGAATCTTCTTTCATTTGTCTGCAAATACATATCCAGTTTTCCCAGTATTATTTCTTAAAGAGACTATCTCTTCCCCATTGAATGGATTTTGGCCCTTTATCAAAGATCAGCTGACCATAGGTGGATGGATCAATTTTTAAGTTCTCAATTTTGTTCTGCTGGTCTAAGTGTTCTCATTGTACCAATACCAGGCTGTTTTGACTACTCTGGCTATATTGTAAGTTTTTAGATCAGGGAATGTGAGACATCCTACTTTGTTTTTCTTCTTCAATAGTTCTGTGCTTATTCAAGAGCCCTTTCCTTTCCCTATAAAATTAGTAATTGGTCTTTCCATGTCCTTACAGAGTGCTGATGGAATCTGTATCAGGATTGCATTGCATGTATATATTCCTTTGGGTAGTATTGACATTTTCACAATATTTAGTCTCCCTATGCATAAACATGGTATGGTCTTCCATTTATGTGTATCTCATAATTTTGTGAAGTTCAAACCTCTACCAGCCACTCCTTGGAAGGAAGACTGGGCAGTCTACTTAAAGGAGTGGTCACTATGAGTTGGGATCAACTCGATGGCAGTGAGTTTGTTTTTTTAGTATGCATAAACATGGTATAGTCTTTCATTTATGTGCATCTCTCATAATTCTTGAAGTAATGTTCTGTAGTGTTGTTTTTTTCTTCTTTTTCTTTTCTTTTTTTTTTTTTTTCTTGGTATAGGCGTTCTGTGTCCCTGGTTAGATTTATTCCCAAGTATTTCATCTTTTTGGTAGTTATTGTAAATTGTATCGATTTCCTTATTTCCTTTTCCTAGATCTCTTTGCTGCTATGGAGGAATCCATGTGAGTTTTGTATGGTGCTCTTGCTTCCTACCACTATGCTAAAAGTTTCAATAAATTCCAGTAGTTTTCTTGTTGAGTCTCTAGATTTTTCTATTTGGGATCATATCATCTGCAAATAGGGATAGTTTTACTTCTTCTTTACCAATTTGGATGCCTTTTATTTCCCTTTTTTCCATTATTGGAAAAATCTTGAAATGTTCTTTGTGATAATGAATGCTATGCCATTCCTCTTCAATTTGTCATTCCTATCACAGTACATTATATAGTTGTCTATATAAATGGACAACCAGCCCATTTCAGCTCACTGATGCCTAGGATATCAATCTTTATGTGTTCCATTTCATTTTTGACAACTTCCAATTTTCCTAGATTTATACTTCATGCATTCCATGTTCCAATTATCAATGGATGTTTACAGATTTTTCTTCTCATTTTGAGTCATGACACATCAGCAAATGGAGGTCTTGAAAGCTTTACTCTATCCACATCATTAAGGTTGGCTCTACACTGAGGAGGCAGCACTTCACTAGTTGTATTTTGAGTGCCTTCAAAATACACTCATCTTCCAGCACTACATTGGACAATGTTTCAGGCCTACTCCTGAAGTTTTCCAGTAATATATCAGATAGTGTTTCACTGCGATTCCTAACGTTTCCACTGACCGTTTCTTTATGAAGCAGATGGTCCCTTCCTTCTTCCAAGTCTGTCTTATTCTAGATGCTCCACTGAAACCTGTCCACCATGGTGACCCTCCTGGAATTTGAAATACCAATAGCATATACTCCAGCCTCACAGTAACATGCAAGTCACCACAGTATGAAAAACTGACAGATGAGTTCTGTACCTGCAGTATTTATGCCCTTTTTGTTTTTAGTTGTCCTCATTTACCAATTGATGTCTCTTATTCTCTGTTTAGTCTTGGAAGTTTATTTTATTTTGGTTACTTCTAAATCTGGGTTGGTTTCTGGGTTATACCATCATGTATGTTAATCATTAGTTGTTGTCTGCTGTTGTGAGTTCTCAGTCCCAATGACTCCCTTTAGCATAGTTTGTATGGTTGGTCTTGTTTTCACAAATTCCCTTAATTTCTGCTTATCTGGAAATGTCCTAATTTCAGCATCATATTTGAGGGATTTTTTTGCTGGGTATGCTATTCTTAGTTGGCATTTTTTTTTTTTCTTTCAGGGTTTTATATATATTGTCCCACTGTCTTCTCATCTGCATGGTTTCTGCCAAGAAATCAGAGCTTAGTCTTATTGGTTTCCCTTTGTGTGTGACTTTTCATTTTTCCCATGCTGCATTCAGGATTTTCTCTTTGTATCTTCGTTTGGTGAATTTGATTATGATATGTCTCAGTGATATTCTTTTGGAGTCTATCTTGTTTGGTGTTTGTTGAAATCTTTTTTTTTTTTTTAATTTTTATTGTGATGTAGGCAAAAGTTATAGAGCAAATTCACTTTCCACACAGCAGCTCACATACACCTTGTCTTATAACATTGACTACATTTTACCACAATGCAAGAGCTCCCCCTCCCATTTCCTCCCCATAGATACCTCTTCCCTGTGTCCTTCCCTCCCATGTACTCCTGCCCCTGAGCTGTCTCCCTGTGCATACACAGCCCTCAATTCTCCCATGATTGATCTCTCCAAGGAGCGTTTTTACCTAACATAAATGTTCAGTTCATATTCTTGTCTTTTGTTTGGCTAGAAGCCACAGGAGTAAGTTCAATTCCAGACCTGAAGGGCAGCTAGGGTCCACAGTCTCAGTGGTTCCATCAGGCTCTATCAGACCAGCAAACCTGGTCTTTTTTTTTTTTTTTTTTTAAATGATTTTGAGTTTTGTTCCACATTGTTCTCCTACTCTATCCAGGATCTCCTACAGAGATTCCCTCTGAATGTTGACAGTGGTAGCCAGGCACCATCTCGTTCTTCTGGTCGTATAGTTTTATAGGCTGAGGATCACATGGTGTACCAGTCTTTTGGAATAATTTTTTCCACGTGTCTTTGGTTTTCTTCATTCTTCTTTGCTATGGATGAGGAGAGACACTTCATTGCATGTAGATGACCTCTTGCAAACTTTTAAGGTCCCAATTGCTACTTGCCAAAGTTGGATGTGGAACAATATCTTTGTGTAGAATGTTAGGCCAATTGAGGTTGATGTCCCCTGTGAGTAAGGTCCCAAGCCCACAGGTCCAACTCACTCCCTCTGGATAGCTGGCTGTGGTTAAGAATTGACTACAAACTTATTCCTTGTCAGTTCTACTATATACCTGGGAATTCTTACAGAACACGCAAATACACTTGTAGAAACATTGTCTGTCAACCCTATACATGGTCATGGGCACACTCCCCGCAGCATAGACATACCCAACAGTTCATCCAGTCTACCCATCTATCCACATGTATATCAATGTTTGCCTTCACTGATAATGCAGTACTGTAAGTGCAAAGGGTTCATCTTTGTTGTCTGTTCCTCCCATGCACCTCTCTACGTCTTCCTCTTCCTCAATGCCGCTGTGTTGATCACTCACATTTGGTATATTGCCCTTCTCTTTACCCAAATCAATACTTGTCTCTACCTATCTAAAAGTGTTCCCTCTCTTCCCCACCCCTGGTAGCCAACAAAGAAAATTTCCTTCCATATATAAACCTTCCCTTGACTTTTTACAATTACAGACTAATACAATTTTTGTCCTCCTGTGACTGACTTATTTCACTCAGCATAATGCCCTCCAACTTCATGCACGTTAAGTGGTGTTTTGCAGATTCTACATTATTCTTCAGGGTTGCATAGTATTCCATTGTGTGTATGTACCATAGTTTGCTTATCAATTCTTCTGTTGATGGGCACCTAGGTTGTTTCCATCTTTTGGCTATTGTAAATGATGCTGCAATGAATATAGGTGTGCATATATTTGTTCTTGTCCTGGCTCTCACTTCTTTAGGATATACACCTAGTAATAGAATGCCCGAGTCAAATGGTATTTCTAATTCCAACTTTTTAAGGAATCACCATACTGTTTCCACAGTGGTTGTATCATTTAACAGCCCCACCAGCAGTGGACGAGAGTCCCAATCTCTCCACATCCTCACCAGCATTGTTATTTTTCTGTCTTGTTGAACTTTGCTACTAGTGCTAGGGCTAGATGGTATCTCATTGTTCTTTTGATTTGAATCTCTCTAATGGCTAATGATTGTGAGCATTTCTTCATATGTTTGTTGGCCTCCTGAATATCCTCTTTGGTGAAGTGATTATTCATGTCTTTTGCCCATTTTTTATTTAATCAATTGTCCTTTTGTTGTTGAGGTGTTGGAGTTTTGTATAAATTCTAGAAATAAGTCTTTTGTCAGATATGTCATTGCTGAATATTTTTTCCCAATATGTAGGTTCTCTTTTGACTCTTTTGGAGAAGTTTTTGGAAGCACATAAAAATTTAATTTTTACAAGGTCCCATTCACGTAGGTTATGTTTAATAGTCTATTTATGCCATATATCATGGTCCCTAAATTTGCCCAGGGAGCTCTGGTAGCATAGTGGCTAAGGCACTTGACTGCTATCCAGAAGGCTGGCAGTTCAAACCCACCAGCCACTCCTTGGAAGGAAGGTTGGGCATTCCTACTTCCGTAGTGATACTGCCTTGGAAACCCAAGGAGGGGTCGCTATGAGTCAGGGCCGACTTGATGGCAAATAACAACAACAACAACAAATTTGCCCATATTTTTTCCCCTCCTCCTCTTCTCTTCCCTGCCATGCTTGGAAACCAACAAAGAAAGTTTCCTTCCATATATAAATACTTCCTTGATTTTTACTATAATGGAGTAATACAATATTTGTTTTTCTGTGATTGACTTATTTCACATAGCATAATGTCCTCCAAGTTCATACATGTTATATGGTGTTTTGCTGATTCTACATTATTCTTTAGGTTTGCATACTATCCCATTGTGTGTATGTACCACAGTATGGTACATTATTCTATTGATTGCTTCTAATTTTTCCTTGAGGAGCTTTATAGCTTTAGGTTGCACCTTTAAGTCTTTGATCTAGCTGGAGTTAGTTTTTGTATATGGTGTGAGGTACAGATCTTGTTTCATTTTCTTGGAAATAGATATCCAGTTTTGCCAGCAACATTCATTAAACAAACAATTTCTTCCCCATTTAATGGATTCCGGCCCTTTGTCAAAGATCAGCTGACCATATGTCAATAGATCTAGTTCTGGGTTCTCAGTTCTATTGCATTGGTCTATGTGTTTGTCGCTGTACCAATACCGGGCAGTTTTGACTACTGTGGCTGTATACTAGGTTTTGATATCCAGGAGTGTGAAACCTCCTACTTTGTTCTTCTTCTTTAATAATGCTTTGCCTACTCAAGATCACGTTCCTTTCCATATAAAGTTAGTGATTGGTTTGTCCATGTCTTTAAAAAATGTTAATGGAACCTGGATTGGGATTGCATTGAATGTATAGATTGCATTGGGTAAAATTGACATTTTCACAATGTTCAATCTTCCTATCCTTGAGCATGGTATGTTTCACTTATGTAGCTCTCTTACAGTTTTTTGACGTAGTCTATTTTATAGTTTTCTTTGTACAAGTGTTTTGTGTTTAAAAAATGTTAATGGAACCTGGATTGGGATTGCATTGAATGTATAGATTGCATTGGGTAAAATTGACATTTTCACAATGTTCAATCTTCCTATCCTTGAGCATGGTATGTTTCACTTATGTAGCTCTCTTACAGTTTTTTGAAGTAGTCTATTTTATAGTTTTCTTTGTACAAGTGTTTTGTGTCCCTGGTAAGATTTATTCCAAAGCATTTATTTATTTGCTGAATTTTGGATGTTGATATTGTATCCTACCATAATGCTAAATCTCTCAATTAGTTCTGGTAGATTTTTTACTGAGTCTTTTTGGTTTTCTAGGTACAGGATCATATCATCTGCAAACGGGGATAGTTTGACTTCTAACTTGCCAATTTGGATGCCTTTGATTTCCCTTTCTTACCTTATTGCTCTGGCTAGGATGTCTAATACAATGTTGAATGGAAGTGGTGATAGAGGGCATCCTTGTCTGGTACCTGTTTGCAAGGGGAGTGGTTTCAGTCTCTCTCCATTGAGAATAATGTTGGCTGTTGGTTTTGCATATACACCCTTTATTATGTTGAGGAATGTCCCTTCTATTCCTATTTTACTGAGAGCTTTGATCAGGAATGGGTGTTCCTTTTTATCAAAAGCCTTTCTGTATCAATTGTTATGATCATGTGGTTCTTGTCCTTTGTTTTATTTATTTATTTATTATTTATGTTTTATTTATGTGGTGGAAGATGTTAATTATTGAACCATCCTTATATACGTAAACCCCACTTGGTCATAATGAATTACTACTTTTGGATATGTTGTTGGAGTCTCTTGGCTAGGATTTTGTTGAAGATTTTTGCATCTATATTCATGAGGAATATTGATCTGGAGTTTTCCTTTTGAGTGATGTCTTTGCTTGGTTTTGGTATCAAGGTTATGCTTGCTTCATTAAAGGGATTTGGGAAGGTTCCATTCTTTTCTGAATTTTGGAATAGTTTGAGTAGGATCAGTGTCAGTTCTTTTCTGAATGTTTTGTAGAATTCTCCAGTGAAACTGTGTAGGCCAGGACTTTTTTGGTGGTAATTTTTTTTATGATCTGTTCAATTCCTTCTTCTGTTATGGATCTGTTCAACTTTTTACCTCAGTCTGTGTTAGTTTAGGCAAGTAGTGTGTTCTAGAAATCTGTCCATTTCTTCCAGATTTTCAAATTTGTTGGAGTACAGTTCTTCATAGTATCCTGATATTCATATTTA
>NW_006921864.1:4849257-4850611 GCF_000298275.1 Orycteropus afer afer | reverse complement strand
TTATTTATTTATTTATTTATTTATTTATTTATTATTACTCAGTCTGTCTTGACTGCTCACCAGGCAGTTCAAACCCACCAGCCACTTCTTATAAGGAAGATTGGGTAATCTTCTTCCACAGAGATACCACCTTAGAAATCCAAGAAGAAGTTGCTATGAGTCAGGACAAACTCCACAGCAGTGAGCTTTTTTTTTTTTTTTTTTTTTTAAGTCTTTTTTAAGGAGGGTGTTGTCCAGTTTCCATGTGTTTGCTCTTTTTCTGTTGATCTTCCTATTGTTGATTTCTAATTTGATAGCATTGTGATCTGAGAAGATGCATTGCAGTATTTCAATGTCTTAAAATTTATTAAGGCCTTGCTTTATGATCTAACATATGGTCTATCTTGGAGAATGTTCTATGTGCACAGGAAAAGAATGTGTGCTGTGCTGTTCTTGGGAGAAGTACTCTGCAGATGTCTATAAGGTCAACTTGCTGGATTGTATTATTTAGCTCTTCTGCATCTTTGTTGAGTTTCCAGTTCTATCTTTCATTGAAAGTAGTATATCAAAGTCTCCTACTATGACTGTGGCGTCATCTGTTTGCTTTTTCAATTCTGGTAAAGTCCGATGTATGTATTTTGGGGCTCTTTCATTGGGTCCATAGATAGTTATTATGGTTATATCTTCTTGTTCAACTGATCCTTTCATCATTATATAATGTCCTTCCTTGTCTTAAAGTCAATTGGATCAGAAATTAATAATGCCACTCCTGCTCTTTTTTGGTAGCCTTTTGCTTGATATATCTTTTTCCAAACTTTGATTTTTAGTCTTTTTTTCTTTGTCTCTAATGTGTGTTCCTTTGAAAGCATATGGATCTGTTCAACTTTTCCATCTCAGTCTGTGTTAGTTAGTTTAGGCAAATAGTGTGTTCTAGAAATCTATCCATTTCTTCCAGATTTTCAAATTTGTTGGAGTACAGTTCTTCATAGTATCCTGATATTTTGTTTTCTTATCCAGTCTGTAACTGACTATTTATTGAGTGGTGCAATTATTCCATTAGCATACAGTGCAGTTATTGACAAATATTAATTGGTCACTGTCATTTTGTCATGTGTTTTTTCATGGTGTTCGTGGCTTCGTTCCATATACTTTTCTGTGCTGAGCTCATTATGTTTATGAATCATGTTATAATCTCCTTTGATGCTATTGTTACAGATTTTGCCAAATATTTGTGCTTGTCCTCTTTTTTATTCTGATGTGAAGGTTTACCATTTTTCTTTGAGGTTACCCTGTGATTCATAATTTTCTCCCTGAGTTCAGAACAATCCACTATATCTTGCAACTCTTTTGACTTCCTCACCTTTTTAGAAGTTCT
>NW_006921864.1:4840498-4847685 GCF_000298275.1 Orycteropus afer afer | reverse complement strand
AGCCCCTAGAGTCTGGCACTTTGAACTTGGACTTAAAGCCTCCAAATTGTAAGAATAAACTCCTGTTTGTTAAGGCTATCCTCTTTATATGGTATATTCTTGTTAGAGCACTAGGTAACCAGAATAGGTTTTGTCTCTGTTTCCCTTAATTTTGTCAGTGTTTCCCTTGATCTGTGTCTCAGTCTTTTGAAGGTATCTAAATATAATTCTTTTGAATTCCTTATCAGGGAGTTCCAATGCTGCTGCTTCTGCAGGGATGTGTTCTGGGTCTGTATCTTGCATCCTTGTTTCTGCTGCTTTATCTTGCTCTTTGTGTTGACTGTGATGGTCTGTTGTCTCTGAGACATTTTGACATTGTTATATTTAGATTTCTACTAACTTTTTGTGAAGAGCAGTTAAGAGTGATTCAGAATCTTCTTGGTGGTCATTTATCATTGGCCAGTTGGTGAAGAAGGGAGTCACTTACTCATTCAGTAAGTGACACTGCAGTAGGTGTGGATGTGGTTGCATTGTATGGGCACAGTTGCTGTCTCCCAGTCACTTAGATATAAACAACAATTGAAAAAACATCAAAAAAGTAAAACCAAATGGACAAAAAAAAATCATACTGCATAAACACACTGGAGCAATCACCAAAAAAAAAAAGAAAGAAAGAAAGAAAGAAGAAGAAGAAGAAAACAAACATACAAACAAATGACAACAAAAAAATCCCTGTAATATCTGGGGATGGGGCAATAAGAGAAAAGAGGTAGAGTAGGAGAATAATGAAAAAAAGAAATGGGAAAAATTGAAAAAGGAAAACAAGGAAAGGGGTTAACCATGAGAAAGAAAAATATGGGAACCAGCAACAGGAAAGAGAGAAAAAGCTAAAAACTAGAACCTGTGAAGGAAAGAATAAAGGATAATAATAAAAGGACCAGTAATAACAATAGCAGTAATAATTTTAAAACAGACAAAAACAAACAAACAAAAACAAAAGCAAAAAAAAGAAAATCTGGGCTGGGCACATATTCTGGTTACCTAAGTGCTGCTCTGACAAGACTATACCACAAATGGGATGGCCTTAACAAATAGGAGTTTATTGTTACAATTCGGAGGCTTTAAGTCCAAGTTCAAAGTGCCAAGCCCTAGGGGCTGGGTGAAAGCACCTCAACCTTGGGGTCCAGCTCTGCCTCCTGCTCCTGGGCCACTGGAGCTAGAGGCATTTCTTCACTCAGACAGCTGCTGGCTGCTGAGGCTGAGAAGCCCCAAGGTTGACAAGTAAAAAGGCACAGTCACAATGTTACCAAACCACACGGCAGGCCATTAACTTAAGTCCATTGTAAGTCCCAAGATCAGCAGAGCATGGCAGGCTGCTGAAAAATGACATGGCTACATGCAGGGTCTAAGCATGCCATAGGTTAGAGACCATTCCCCAAGGCTTCTCCTTATATAGAGGAAGGAGATCACATTCCCTAAGGCAGCTACTCAGCTGCTCACAGTAGATTCCACCATGGAGTTGATACCAGTCTCATCATGGGGAATACTACATCCAGCTGCCCAGCCACTCAACCAGGCCAAGCCAAGTTGACACAAAAACATAACCACCACAGCACAGCAGAGCACCCTGGCTCTGTCAGAGTAACAGGCTGGGATGGAATTTCTGCCAGTCCAGAAGGTGGGTGGGAGTGAGGGGTGGTCACCCTTCCTTTCACCCAAAGGATGTGGGGTGTAAGTGTAACAAGAGGAATAAATATCTCACTTTTCCAGTTGTTTGCATCTACCAAAAAGATATCCTTTTGGTTCCTGGCAATTGAAACCTATTCTTAGGACCTTAGAATCTGAGAGAACACTGTCACTTTAAATATCCAAAATGATCGAACCACTTTTAAATATTCAAAATGGCTGTGCCTTCTTGACAGACAAAAGTCCACAGCTCAGCCCTCTATACTGTTTCCCCTTTACTCACCAGCCACCAGTGCAATCCTCTGTGCAGTCCCTGGCTAGTAGGGCCAATGTTTAGGTTAATTCTTCAGTCCTAACACCACTTGGTTCTGGTGGCGTAGCGTCTAAGGCACTTGACTGCTAACCAGAAGGCTGGCAGTTCAAACCCACCAGCCACTCCTCAGAAGGAAGGTGGGTAATCTACCTCAGTAGTGATATTGCCACAGAAACCCAAGGAGGGGTCACTATGAGTCAGGTCTGACTCGATGGCACATAACAACAACAACACCACTTGGCAATGTCCATGCTGTCTGTCCCATCAGGATCCTGACAGTCTGCAGCTCTGTATGTCTCCTTTTTCAGTATTTTCATGCTGGTTATTTTACTAGTTGGAGGTTAGTCCACTTCTGTATCCTTCCTTTCAAAGCTCAAGGCTCCAGGATTATCTTTTGAATCTGTATTAAATGGTTACCCTTTTCTTTGCTGAAGAGGGTCTGTGTAGTTTTTCTGCTTATTCCACCACCTTACCAGAACTTCTCAGTTTGTGGAAATTCTTGAGTGGCTATTTTCTCATCTTTCATCATAATAGAGATATTCTCTTCCAACAAATTTTTAACAATTTTCTCCATGCTTTTATTTGTCTCTTCTTCTTCTGTGATTCTGATGACATATAAGTTATTCCTCTTGATCATATCCCACATGAATCTTAGGCTTTCTTCATTTCATTTTAATCTTTCTGATTGATCTGTTACCAAAGTAGCATTGAGGTATTTCACTTTAACCTCACTAATTATGTCTTCCCTTGGTTTAATTCTCCTCCTTTGCCCATTCAATGTTTTATCTAATTCTGAAATCTTGGTATTAATCTTTCCCATTTCTATTTTGTTCTTCTTCTGTATTATTTCTAACTTTTTGTTTATTTTGTCACTTTGTTCCTGTATTCTTTTCCTAATTTGTTCTTGAGTTTTGTCTGTTTTCCTAATTTTTTCAGCATTTTTCTTGATCTGCCTCTCAATTCATTGTAGGTACCTAAATATAATTCTTTTGAATAACCTATCAGGGCACATATTCTGGTTACCTAAGAGCCGCTCTGACAAGAATATACCACAAATGGTGTTCCTATCAGGGATTTCCAGAGCTGCTGCTTCCTCAGGGATGATTTCTGGGTCCGTATCCTGATACCTTGTTTGTATTACTTTATCTTGCATTTTTGTGTGGACTAGGATGTTCAGTTGTCTCTGAGACATTGTAATGTAATTGTATTTATATGTAATCGGTGGTTATATGTTAGTGTGACTCACACAGGTCTTTTTTTTTTTTTTTTTTCCTACTTGCTTTATTTTCTTTTGCTATATCTAAGTGAGCTGGGGTATTGTGCTCCTCTATTCATGCTAGTTGGCACTCACCTGTTTCCTGATGTGTGTGATAGAAAAGGAGAATGCATGCACAGATCTCTATTAGTTATCCATGAAGAGGAGCTGAGGATGATTTGGCGGGTATAGGCCCCCTTCTATTATTGATCAGTTATTTGGTGCAGAAACAAGTGGTGGCCTTCATCCAGTGGGTGGAGGTGCAAGAGGTGTGGGTATTGTTGGCTCATGTAGGTACAGTTGCTATCTCCCACCTGGTTAGATAAAAATAAATAATAAATACAGGAGGGAAAAACACAAACCATATAAATAAATAGCAGCAATCACACAAAAAATGAGATAAGGTAGTAAATAATAATAATAATAATAATAAAAGAGAAAAGCAAGGGAAAGAGATAATGAGAAAAAAAAAGTAACCACAATATCTGGGGAGGGGGTATAAGAGAAAAGAGCAAGAGAAAACAGAAAAATAAAGAGAAAATGCAAAAAGAAAGACAAAGGATAGGAAGAACCAAAAGAGATAAACAAAAACATAGGGAACAAGGAAAAGGGAGAAGGAAAAGAAAACTGCAAGAACTAGAGAAGGCAAACAGATAAAAATTAAAAGAAAGGAAGAGAGAAGGAATGAAAAAATACCAATTTAAAAACAAACAGGCAAAAACTTAAGTTGGGGGGACAAGGGCACCCAGTCTCTGTCTGAACTTTCAGACTGGGATGATGGTGGGGGATAGTCACACCTCTGCTCACCAGAAGGGTATGGGTAGAAGAGTAACAAGGGAAATTTTCACCTGTGTTGTCAGCCTCCAGCATAGTTGCCTGTTTTATACTTGGCTAGTGGAAACAATTCTTAAGTGGCTGCCCAGATTGGAACCTTGCTTCCAAGTATTCAAAATGATCACACCCTCAGGACAGTGGACAACACACAGCTCTGTCTGTCACCTTATTTGCTGTTTTCTGTTCTATTTCAGCCTTTTAGCCACCACTGTGGTTGTCTATGCAGTCCTCAGCAACTAGTACTGATTCGTAGGTTGCTGCCCAGATGAAAACACCACTTGCATATTTTCAAATGGGCTGCTTTATCAGGACAGGTGACAGTCCATAACACTGTTTGTTTCCTTATTCCTTGCTTTCATTCCGATTCTTCTACTAGTTGGTTGTTTAATCCACTTCTTTATCTTTCCCTTCAGGGTTCCAGAATTATCATCTATATCTGTTTCAGTTGGTTTCTCTTTTCTTTGTTGCAGACAGTCTATGTAGCTTGTGTCTCTATGCCACTATCTTTCAGAAATCTCATGATATATAATTTTCAATCACGTATTAATAGAGAACATTGATATATAGGTTCAATTGACTACTACTTGGCCATAAAAAAAATGAAATCCTCATACATTTTATATGAACCTTAAAAACATTACAGTAAAGAAGAATTCTGCCTTACAGTCTTCAAAGTATTGCACAGTTGTTGTTGTTGTTGTTTGCCGTCGAGTCAGCCCTGACTCATAGCGACCCCTCCTTGGGTTTCCGAGGCAGTATCACTACAGAAGTAGGATTGCCCAACCTTCCTTCCGAGGAGTGGCTGGTGGGTTTGAACCGCCAGCCTTCTGGTGAGCAGTCAAGTGCCTTAGGCACTATGCTACCAGAGCTCCCATGTGTGTATTGCACAGAGAACTTTTAATTTTTAATTTCTGGCCTTCATATTTTGAGCAAATAAATGTTGGTTGTTTTAGCATCTCCCTCAAACCATCCCTCCCACCCCCCCAAAAAAAAACATGCTGAATGAAATAAGCCAACATTTTACTAAAGGAAAAATATTTATGATTTCATATATATGAAATATCTAAAATAGACAAGTGTACAGAAACAAAAATTAATTAGTGGTTATATGAAGGAATAATAAAAGAATATGTATATATATACATATTCCTTTGTGTATAGTTTTCCTTACAAAGGATGTTTGTTGCAAAATGCTGGCTAACTCATTTCATTGATAAATCAAAAATAACTCCTAGCTCTGGCCACTCCAAGAAAGCATACATAGGTTTTATTTGCTGAGAAAATGTAGAAATGAGAAAGTTGTCACATTTATTTTGATTGAAAATACTCCACGGTTTTGATTAAAATTAAAATAAGTAATACCTTGGAAATGAATTTGGTGTTCCCAGAAGTTCCCTAGAAAATATTATCAACTAACTTGTTCCTCTACTTCCCAAGACGGCGTATCTGAGGATGTGCCTTCTAATCATTCTATATATAAAATATTCCATGGCATAATTTGTCATCATTTGTTTTATCCTACTTTGTTAGTTTATTGGCAATGACATGTTGTTGTTAGTTGCCACTGAGTCCACTGTGACTCATGACAACCTTACGTATAACAGAACAAAAGATTGTCCAATCCTGCACCATTTCCATGCTCTTTGATATGTTTAAACTCGTTGTGATTTTTGTGTCTATCCATCTTATTGGGGGTTTCTCATGTTTCTCTGATCCTGTAATTTACCAAACAGGGTGTTTTCTTCTAGTGTTTTGTCTTTCCTAACGACTCTTCCAAAGAAAGCAAGATGAAGTCTGGCCATCCTCACATCTAAGTAGCTCTCCAGTTGTATTTCTTTGAAGACAGATTGGCTTGTTCTTTTGGCAGTCCATGGCATATTCAATATTCTGTACCAACACGATTCAGATGGATCAATTCTCCTCTGATATTTATGGTTTATTGTCCAGTTTTCACACTCTTATGAGGCAATTTAAAACACTATGGCTTGTGTCAGAAGCACCTTAATCATCAATGTGACATCTTTGTTTTTTCAGAATGTTAAATAGGGCTTTTGCAGCAAATTTGCTTGGTGCAATACATCATCTGATTTCTTGACTGATGTTTCCATGGGCACTATTACATAAGTTTCAATAATGATCATATAGCAATTATTGTTCTTTTCTATAAATTTTACCACCTCTTTTCTCCCAAGACTTATGTAAATAATTATAGGTGGATTACTGGTAGATTTAAATTAGTTTTTAGTTTCAATATGTTCAAAATGTTTTATTTATCCAATCCAAGAAACATTTCATTGAATATCCACTTTGCATAAGCATAAGTAAGAGGATGGTAGAAAAAGACAGTAGAAACAGTCAAAATGAACAAAACAATACTGTTTCTTTCAACAAGTTTGCTATTAAGCATTTTGTATATATTTTTAAATAATAACATTTAAGTAACTCATGCTAGGAGGAAAAATAGGGAACATTTATGGGGGAAATATTATCATATGTTTAATATTACACAAAAATTCTACAATAATTCATAATGAAGCTTTACTATGTGGAAAGTACTGTGCTAAATGTTTTCTATGGACTGTGTCATTTAATTCCCATTTGATAGTCATGAGTATGTAGTTGAAGAAACTAAAGCATGACTAATCTTATTTACCCTAGTACCTAGTGAAGTATTTTGCAGCTTACTGTATGACCCTATCTACAATAGTAATGTCATATATTATTAGGGAAACTATCAGGACAACAGTGCTTGTTTGGTTTGTCTGCCAGCTCTAACACTTATTACCTGTTAGTTTAGGTGCGTAACTGGACTTCCACTGGCCTCTGTTTTAACATCTATGTGATATAATGTAATCATAGTCCTATCTCAGAGCTCTTGTAAAAAATCAAGTGCATCGTATATGCTTAACAGCCTGCCAAATATGAAGTGTCTGATCTTTTCTATTTTTCAGTAATTTTTGTCATTTCTTTTATAATCACTATTAACAATATAATAAGACAGATTTGAGGTACAGTAAATTTAATTTCAGAGTCCTGATGGAGCAGTGGTTACGCACTTGACTGCTAACTGAAAGGTCAGTGCTTCAAATCCACCAGCTGCTCCATGGGAGAAAGATGTAG
>NW_006921864.1:4831834-4840168 GCF_000298275.1 Orycteropus afer afer | reverse complement strand
CCAACCTTCCTTCCGAGGAGTGGCTGGTGGGTTTGAACTGCCAGCCTTCTGGTTAGCAGTCAAGTGCTTTAGCCACTATGCTACCAGAGCTCCTAAATTCATAAGATTAGCTGCTTCAAAATAACCTCTGTTTCTCCTTATTATATATATATACTGTTCTGGTAACCTAGTGCTTCTCTGACAAGAATATACCACATATGGGATGGCTTGAACAAACAGGAGTTTTTTCTCTCACAGTTTGGAGGGATTAAGTCCAAGTTCAAAGTGACAGGTTCTAGGGGCTGGGTGAAAGTCACTCATCCTTGGGGTCCAGCTCTGCCTCCTGCTCCTGGCCCAGTGAAGCTAGAGGCTTTTCTTCACTCAGACAGCTACTGGCTGCTGAGGCTGACAAACCCAAGATCAACAAGTAAAAAGGCACAGCCCTGATGTTACCAAACCACAGAGCAGGCCATTAATTCAAGTCCATTGTAAGTCCCAAGGTCAGCAGAGCATGGCAGACTAGTGAGCAATGACACAGCTACATGCAAGGTCCAAATGTGCCATAAGCTAGAGACCATTCCCAAGGCTTCTCATTATATATAAGAAGCAGAACACATCCCAAAGGCAGCTACTCAGCTGCTTGTGATTGATCCCACCATGGAGTTGATTGCCATTCTCATCATGGGGAATAACCACCATCAGCTGCCCAGCCGCTCAACCAGGGCCAGCCAAGTTGACATACAAATTTAACTGCCACATGTACCAATAATTTTACATAATACTATTAAGCGTCGGGTTCCAGGTAAGGAGTGGGAGGCAAGACACACCCTCAGAGGCAGGAAAAGGAAGGAGTGTCCGGGACCACAAAGTGGCAGGATCCAGGGAGGAATAAGGTAAGGGGAGAGCAGAGAGGTTTCCAACAGCTAAGGGAGACAAACTTGTCTGTCACTTTGTCATCAGTGGGGCTTGCACATTGCTTTGAGGCTTGAGGCTGTGCTACCAGTGTTTCAAAAGCCACCAGGGTTGTATATGGTGCACAGGTTTCAACACAGCTTACAGACTGAGACAGGCTAAGAGAAGGAAGAGGCCCTCCACTTCTCAAAGAATTGTCCAGGGAAAACCTTATGAATAGAAGAGAAATACTGTCTGATACACTACTGGGCAACTTTATGAATAGCCTGGAAACATTGTCCAACACAGTGCAGGGAGACGAGCCCCTTGGGTCAGAAGGCACTCAAAAGAGGACTGGGGAAAGTTGTCTCATCAGAGTAGAACCAACCTTAATAATATGAATAAAGTAAATCTTTTGAGACTTCTGTCTGTTGATGTGGCACAACTCAAATTGAGGAGAAACAGCTACAAACATCCATTAATAGTAGCAACATGGAATGTACAAAGTATGAATCTAGGAAAATTGGAAGTTGTCAAAAATGAAATAGAACACATCCACTTTGATATCCTAGGCATTAGAGAGCTGAAATGGACCAGTTTTGGCCATTTTGAATCAGACAACCATATGTTGTCTGGGAATAACAATTTGAAGAGAAACAGTGTGGCATTCATCACAAAGGATGTTTCAAAATCTGCCCTGAAGTACAATGTTGTCAGTGATAGGATAATATCCATATATGTACAAGGAAGACCAGTTAATACTACTATTATTCAAATTTATGTACCAACCACCAAAGCCAAAGATGAGGAAATTGAAGATTTTTATTAACTTCTGCAGTCTGAAATTGACCAAATGTGCAATCACAATGTATTGCTTATCACTGGTGATTGGAATGCAAAAAGTTGGAAACGAAGAATCACTGATAATTTGAAAATTTGGCCTTGGTGACAGAATAATGCTGGAAATCGCATGATAGAATTTTATAAGACCAATGACTTACTCATTACAAATGTCTTTTTTCAACAACACAAACAGTGGCTACATACATGGACTTTGCCAGACGGAGTACACAGGAATGAGATTGAGTACATCTGTGGCAAGAGGTGGTGGAAAAGCTCAATTATCTTCAGCCCAAACAAGGCCAGGAACTGATTGTGGAACAGACCATCAACTGCTCATATGCAAGTTCAACTTGAAGTTGAAGACAATTTAAACAAGTCCATGAGAGCCAAAATATGACCTTGAATATATCCTTCCTGAACGTGGAGACCATCTAAAGAGTGGATTTGGTGTATTGAACCAGAAGAGTTATGGGATGGGATCAAGAGCATCATCCATGAAGAAAACAAGAGATCATTAAAAATATGAGAAAGAAAGAAAAGACCAAAATGGATGTTAGAAGAGTCTCTGAAACACTCCCTTTAGCAAAGAGTAGCTAAAGCAAATAACAAGCTAAAGAAATGACAAGATAAAAGAGCTGAACAGAAGATTTCAAAGAGCAACTTGAGCAGACAAAGTCAATTGTTTTTGTGTCTTTGTCTTTGTGAAATGTGCAAAACCTGGAGTTAGAAAACCAAAAGGGAAGAACGTGTTTGGCATTTCTGAAGCTGAAAGAACTGAGGAAAAAATTTAAGCCTCAAGTTGCAATATTGAAAGATTCTATGGCCAAGATATTAAATGATGCTGGAAGCATCAAAAGAAAATGGAAAGAATACACAGAGTCATTGTACCAAAAAGAATTGGTTGATGTTCATCCATTTCAGTAGGTCGCATATGATCAAGAACCAATGGTACTGAAGGAAGAAGTCAAAGCTTCACTGAAGGAATGGCAGAAAACAAAGCTCCATGAATTGTCAGAATATCCCTTGAGATGTTTCAGTGGACAGATGCCCCAGTGCAAGCACTCACTTGGATATGGCAAGAGATATGGAAGATAGTTACGTGGCCAACTGACTGGAAGCAATCCATATTTGTACCCATTCCAAAGAAAGGTGATCCCACAGAATGTGGAAATTATCAAACAATATCATTAATATTGCATGCAAGTAAAATCTTACTGAAGAAATTCAAACATGGTTGCAGCAGTATATTTACAGAGAACTTCCAGAAATGCAAGTTGGATTCTGAAGAGGACATGAAACAAGGAATATCATTACTGATGTCAGATGGATCTTGGCTCAAAGTGAAGCATACCAGAAAGATGTTTGCTTGTGTTTTATTGACTATGCAAAGGCATTTGATTGTGTGGATCATAACAAATTACAGATAACATTGAGAAGAATGGGAATTCCAGAACACTTAATTGTACTCACGAGGAACCTGTAAATAGAGCAGGATGTTGTCATTCAAAAATAACAAGGAGAGACTGTATGGTTTAAAATCAAGAAGGGAGTGTGTCAGGGTTGTATCCTTTCACCACACTTATTCAATCTACATGCTGAGCAAATAATCTTGAGAAGCTGGAGTATATGAAGATGAATGTGGCATCAAGATTGGAGGAAGAATCCTTAATGACCTGCAATATGCTGACAACACAACTTTGCTTGCTGAAAGTGAGGGTGACTAGGAGCACTTACTGATGAATATTGAAGAATACAGTCTGCAGTATGGATTACATCTCAATATAAAGTAAACACAAATCCTCACAACTGGACCTATAAGCATCATCACGATAAGTGAAGAAAAGATTGAAGTTGTCAAAGACTTCCCATTGCTTGGTTCTTCAATTGACACCAATGGAAGCAACAGTCAGAACATCAGGTGAGGGATAGCACTGGGTAAGTCAGCTGCAAAGGACCTCTTTCAAGTGCTGAAAAGCAAAGATCTCTCCTTGAGGACTAAAGTGCAGCTGACACGAGCCACGGTATTTTCAATTGACTTATTTGCATGTGAGAGCTGGGCAGTGAATAAGGAAGACTGAAGAAGAGTCCATTCTTTTGAGTTGTGGTCTTGGTGAAGAATGTTGAAAGTACCATGGACTGCTAAAAGAAATAACCATCTGTCTTGGAGAAAGCACTGCTGGACTGCTGCTTGGAAACAAGAATGGCCAGACTTCGTCTCACATATTTTGGTCATGTTCTCAGAAGGGACCATTCACTGGAGATAGATGTCATGCTTGGTAAGGTGGAGGGTTGGTGAGAGGGAGGGGTACTCAATGAGATGTACTGACATAGTAGCAGCAGCGATGGACTCAAGTATAGCAGGGATCATGAAGCTGGGGCAGGACCCAGCAGTGTTTCGTTCTGCTGTACACAGGGTTGAGTTGGAGACAACTTGATGGCACCTAACAACAACAACAACAACATTAAGTGGATATTGGAAAAGTACTGAAATGTTCACTTATTCACTCACTATGAGCATTTAATACTTTTAATTATGTGCAAGATGCTAAGATAAATGCTGTAAGAAATAATGACAATGAAGAGCCAGCCCATAATTTCTAAAAAGTGAACTATCTACTATGGGAGAGCAATAAGAAATAAGCAATTATAATATGATAGGGGGAAAAAAAAACAGGCTGAGTATAGTCATGCTTTTTAGTCCAAAACTAAAAACCATAATGTCAGCACTTTGTCTTGGTCACCGCTAAATCCTTAATGATTAAGATAGTGCCTTGTACCTAACCTGAACTCACTCAGTAAGTATTTTGCAAACAGAATAAAGGAATGATGACTGTATAAGAGATCCTAAGCTGAGCTACAAACTCCTGGCTGGTGCAAATAGTTAAAGTTCCTGACTGCTAACCGAAAGGTCGGAGGTTAAAGTACATGAGAGGCAGCTCTGAAGAAAGGCTTGACAATCTACTTTCAAAAAATCAGCCATTGAAAACTATGGGACATAGTTTAATCTGATCCACATGGCATTGGTTGGAGTTGAAATCAATTCAACAGCACCAGGTTCAGCCAAACTACAGAGAGAAAGAATGATTTTTTGAAAGGTTGGCAATTATTGAAGCACAGATAAGAATTATGTCAAGAGGAAGAAGAAAATTATTACAGGAAATGTTTCTCAATTCCAGAAGATGTTAGAATCTAATAGGTATACTTAGTTTCAGAAATGTGGGATAGTTTGTCATGACTGGTGCTTACCCCTAGATGGGGGAGCTTAAAAAAGAGAAGAAGGCAGTCATGAGGACCATTGCACCCTACTAAGGAATTTACACTTTCCTCTCAATTCAATGAAAATATTCAACTGTGTTAGCATGGAATTGTTATAATCAGATTTGACTGTTATAAAAAAGTGCTATAGCTGTTGTAAAAGTGGACAAAAATGAAGAATGAGAAAGAAATAAATCAAATATAATTGTTTCAATACTACAACCTACCTACAGATACACGGTTTTGGAATTAAACCTAAAATCTCATTAGGAAGCCACTCATGACAAGTTCATATTTAGTCAGCAATTCTTACCAAATGTCATCTAATGGACACGTACAAACAGCAGGTAAAATCTAAGCTGTTGTTTTTGGCTACCAACAAGTTGGCTGTAACTCATGATGACTCACGCGCAACAGGATCTGACTAGCAAGATCCATAGGGTTTGCGCTGGCTGATTTTTCAGAAGTAGGTTGTCATGTCTTTCTTCCTAGTCTGTCTTAGCCTGGAAGCTTCACTGCAAACATGTCCACATTATAACAACATGCCTCCATGGACAAGTGGGTGGTGGGTGTGTTTGAGGTGCACTACTAGGAATAAAACCTGGTTTCTCATATAGAAGGTGAGAATTCTATCACTGAACTACTGGCACCCCACAAAATTAAGCTACTGATGTTTAATCACATTGATACAGTTATGATATTTCATAGTTTAAGAAGCCTAAAGCTTTTATTAGAAAAAAAAAGCAATATATATGTACTATCGAAAACCGATACTGTGAAATAAACCACACTTTAAGAATTCTTTAGAAAAATTGTCTTGATTACCATTTATTACAGAAATTGAACTGAGTTCAAAATTTTATATGTAGGTTTCTGAAGGCAAAATATTTTCAAATTTTTAGTGGCAGACAGCAGAGTTTCACAGAGCTTTTGCTTTTTAGAACAATCTCAGCTTCAATAGCTAAGAATTGTTCACAATTTCATAAAATTAAATCTCCACTTTGATTCTCAACATTTGAAACATGGGTTTCTTTTAAGTTAATTTTAAAATAAAATACTTTCTGTAGTAGGTTTTATACCATCACTCAATATAAAGCATATATTTTGATTAAATTTTTGACATCTAAAGTTTCATGTGATTGAAATGTTTCCAGTCTGCTAAGTGTGGAAATGACATTTTGATGTTTTTATTACTGCATAACATCCTGGTTCCTAAAGTTGTATTTCCTAAATTGGGGGGGTTTCCAAATATTACTAAAGGGAAATGAAAGTGCTGCAACTGACTATTGTAGGTTCACACAGAATCTTTCTCAGGAACAATTTTCTTGCTAATGTATATGAGTATTTCTGTCATCCCAAATCTGAAAGAAATAATTTAGGATATGTGTATACATTGGGTCCTTTTCTATGACATTTCTATGTCTTGATGATAACAAACAGAATATCTGAAAAGATGTAACTGCTTCTTCTATGGTAATATATTGACAAATGACCCAATCCCCCCAATAAATCTTTGCTCAACCAAAAGTGTTATATTGTTGTTGTTGGTATGTGCCGTCGAGTCAGCCCCGACTCATAGCGACCCCTCCTTGGGTTTCCGAGGCAGTATCACTATGGAAGTAGGATTGCCCAACCTTCCTTCCGAGGAGTGGCTGGTGGGTTTGAACCGCCAGCCGTCTGGTTAGCAGGCAAGTGTCTTAGCCACTATGCTACCAGAGCTCCCCAGTGTTATATAGTGATTACAAAAATTACAGAAAGGACAGGGAAATGAAAATGCCATTTCAAATCATGCATAGGCAAATGAGTACTTTTATTGAGTGTTCCTCAGTCTAAAAAGTATGATAATTTTTTAAGGTTTTATAGGATTTTGGTCTTGTAGGAAATATGAGCCGACTCGACAGCACACAATAACAAAACAACAACAACAAGTAAATATCATAGAGTTATACAGTCCAAACTTGTATACACTACCTCATTCATCTACTGTCTGAGTCAATTTTATTTGTATATTATTAAGGAAAAGGAAAAAATCAGTTATGTATTGTTTACCTTTTCCTTCCTTCAGTATGAAGGGTGTATGGGGTGTATGGGGGAAGAAAAAAAAAATTCCACTAGTTAGAATCCAGAGAACCTATCAAGTTATGTTTATGGACATTACTGCTGAAAAGGCTGAGAACACTTTTCTTTATCCCCCCAATGGTCACACTAAAATGAAAGTGGGATGATCACATATACAAAAAGCCTAGTCATTGTTAGGTGCCACGGAGTCACCTCCGACTCACAGCAGCCCTATGTTCAACAGAGCAAAACACTACCCAGTCTACTGCCAGCCTCACAATCCTTGCTATACCTGAGTCCATCATTGAAGCTACTGTGTCAATCCATCTCGTTGAGGTCCTTCCCCTTTTTCACTGACCCTCCACTTTACCAAGCATGATATTCTTCTCCAGTGAATGGTCCCTTCTGACCACATCACCAAAGTAGGTCAGATAAAATCTGGCCATTCTCAATTCCAAGGAGCATTCTGGCTGAATTTCTTCCAGGACAGATTTGTTAGTTCTTTCAGAAGTCCATGGTGCTTTCAGTAGTCTTTGCCAACACCACAACTCAAAAGCATCGACTCTTCTTTGGTCTTCCTTATTCATTGTCCAGCTCTCACATGCATATGAAACGATTGAAAATATCATGGCTTGGGCTTGTGGTTGTTATTTTTAGGTGCCACTATGAGCTGGAGTCGATTCGATGGCACATAACAGCAAAGAGCCTAGCAGAGTTTGCAAAACTCATAGATTTGTTTGAATTGTAATAATTGATTAAATAAATGTACATAAACTTCTCTGAGAATTATAATTGCTAGATAGTACTTATCAAATATCCTTATTCATTTATGATTTTGAGCTTTTATCCAGTATAATTTAGTGTGTTCCAAAGCTGCATAGCACTCTGTGAATGGACATGCCATAAGTTGTTCTAGGTATATATATATATATACACAGACATACATCATTTATATTTACCATTTTAAAGATTTTGCTCTACTGTAGCTGGCATTTTTTTTTTTCCTAATTAAAAAAATTATCATTCTTATACTTACTTCTTCATATGCAATATAAGGAGCTCTAGTAGTATAGTGGGTAAGGAAATTTGCTGCTAACCTCAAAGTCTGCAGTTCAAACCCACCAGCTGCTCCATGGAAGAAAGTTGAGGCAGTCTACTTCTGTAAAGATTTACAGCCTTGGCAACACAATGGGAGTTGCCATGAGTCAAAATTGACTCAATGGCAGTGGGTTTGGTTTATGGTTTTAGGAGCTCTGGTAGCAGAGTGGCTAAAGCACTTGACTGCTAACCAGAAGGCTGGCGGTTCAA
>NW_006921864.1:4822659-4831479 GCF_000298275.1 Orycteropus afer afer | reverse complement strand
AACATTTTCATGATCCTCCAAAAACTTGTGTCCATTAGCAGTTACTCCATATCTCCCCAAAACCTACAGACTTAGGGACTACTAATTTAACTTTCTGCCTCTATAGTTTTGCCATCTACAGATACTCTATATGACATGGAATAAAATATAATAGATGGTCTTTTATGATTGGCTTCTTATATTTAGCATAATGTTATTAAGGTTTGTTCATTCTGGAGTATGTATAAATTATCCATTTTTTTGTGATTTGGGTGAAAGTTTACAGGATAAATTCACTTTCCATACAGCAGCCCACATACACTTTGTCACATGACATTGACTATAATTTACCACAATGCAACAGCTCCCCTCCCACTTCTTCCCCATAGTTACCTCTTCCCTGTGTCCTTCCCTTTCATGCACTCCTGCCCCCTGAGCTGTACCCGTGTGCATACTCAGCCCTTCTATTCTCCCATGATTGTTCTCTCCAAGGAGTGTATATGCCTCAGGTAAATGTTCAACTGGTATGCCTGCCTTTTGTTCAGCTGGAAGCCACAGGAGTGGGTTCAGTTTCAGACTTGAAGGGAAGCTATGGGCCATAGTCTCAGTAGTTCCATCAGGCTCTATCAGACCAGCAAACCTGGTCCTTATTTCCACACCTGGTCCTTATTTTATTTTTTTTTTTTTTTGATGATTTTGAGTTTTGTTCCTCATTGTTCTCCCACCCTATCCAGGATCTCCTACATAGATACCCTTCAGAGTGGTTGACAGTGGTAGCCAGGTACCATCTAGTTCTCCTGGTCTCATAGTTGTATAGGCTGCAGATCAGATGGTGTACAATTAAGTACCTTGGAATAATTGTTTCCATGCATCTTTGGCTTTCTTCATTCTTCTTTGCTCTGGATGAGGAGTGACCCATTGTTGCATCTAGATGGCTGCTTGCAAGCTTTTAAGATTCCAGTCACTACTCACCACAGTAGGATGTAGAACAATGTTTTTGTGTAGTATGTTCTGTCAATTGAGCTTGATATCTCTTGCAACTATGGTCAAGCCCACAGGTCCAACTACTCACTCTCACTGGGTAGCTGGCTGTGACCAAGAAATGACTACAACCTTGTCCCTTGTCAGCTCTTAACTATATACCTGGGGATTCTTGCAGAACATACAAATACACATGTAGAAACATTGTCTGCCAACCCTATACATGCTTATGGGCACACTCCCTCTGCATAGACATACCTAATAGCTCAGCTTGTGTAACCATCTATCCACCCATATATCAATATTTGTGTTCACTGACAATGTAGTATTGTATGTACAAAAGGGTTCATCTTTGTTGTCTGTACCTTCCATGCACCTCTCTATGTCTTCCTCTTCCTCAATGCCATCATGTTGTTCACTCACATTTGATACATTGCCCTTCACTTCACCCAAATCAATACTTGTCTCTACCTGTTTAACAGTATTCCATCCCCTCCCTCCCACCCCTGATAACAACAAAGAAAATTTCCTTCCATACATAGACCTTTCCTTGACTTTTTATAATAATGGAATAATATAATATTTGTCCTTCTGTGATTGATTTATTTCACTCAGTATAATGTCCTCCAAGTTCATCCATGTTATGCAGTGTTTTGCAGATTCTATGTTATTCTTTAGGGTTGCATAGTATTCCATAGTGTGTATGTACTATAGTTTGGTTATCCATTCCTCTCTTGATGGGCACCTAGGTTGTTTCCAACTTTTTACAATTATAAATAGTACTGTGATGAACATGGGTGTGCATATATCTATTTTTCTCCTGGCTCTCACTTCTTTAGGATATATATACCTAGCAATGGAATAGCTGGGTCAAATGGTATTTCTAATTCCAACTTTTTAAGGAATCACCATACTGCTTTCCACAGTGGTTTTATCATTTGACAATCAAAACAGCAGTGTATGAGAGTCCCAAACTCTCTGCATCCTTGCCAGCAATTGTTATTTTCTGTCTTGATGAACTTTGCTTCCAGTTCTGGGGCAAGATGGTATCCCATTGTTGTTTTGATTTGCATCTCTCTAATGGCTAAAGATCATAAGCATTTCTTCATATATCTGTTGGCCGCCTGCATATCTTCTTTGGTGAAGTGCCTGTTTATGTCTTCTGCCCATTTTTAATTGGATTATTTATCTTTTTGTTGTTGAAGAGTTGGAGTTTTCTACAAATTCTAGAGATAAGTCCCTTGTCAGATAGGTCAGTGCTGAATAATTTTTCCCTGTCTATAGATTATCATTTTACTCTTTTGGAGAAGTCTTGGAAGCACATAAAAATTTAATTTTTAGAAGGTCCCATTCATCTAGTCTCTCTTCCACTGTTCGTGTATTTTGGGTCATTCTTGATAGTCTATTTCTGCCATATATTAGGGCCCTTAAATTGACCTTAGCTTTTCCTTGAAGAACTTTATAGTTTTAGATTTCATATTTAAGTCTTTGGTCCATTTGGAGTTAGTTTTTGTGTATGGTGTGAGGTAAAGATCTTGTTTCATTTTTCTGCAAATGGATATCCAGTTTTGTTGGCACCATTTATTAAACAAACAATCTCTACCCCATTTAATGGATTTCAGCCCTTTGTCAAAGATCAGCTGACCATAGGTCGATGGATCTGTTTCTGGGTTCTCGGTTGTATTACATTGGTCTATGTGTCAGTCATTGTATCAATACCAGACAGTTTTGACTACTGTGCCTGTATAGTAAATTTTGAGATCCAGGAGTGTGAGACATCCTACTTTGTTCTTCTTCTTCAATTGTGCTTTGATTATCTTAGGTCTATTTCCTTTCCATATAAAGTTAGTGATTGTTTTTTGCATATCCTTAAAGAATGTTGATGGGATCTGGATTGGGATTGCATTGAATGTATAGATTACTTTGGGTAAAATTGACATTTTCACAATGGTCAATCTTCTGTCTACAAGCATGATATGTTCTTCCATTCATGTAGATCTCTTATAGCTTCTTGAAATAGTCTTTTATAGTTTTCTTTGTACAGGTTTTTTGTTGTGTCCATCCCTGGAAAGATTTATTCCCATGTTTTATTTTTTTGGAAATATTTAATTGGTATTTATTTATCTATTTATTTTTCAGCAATCTCTTTGCTAGTGTAGAGGAATCCAACTGATTTTTGGATGTTGGTCTTGTATACTGATAAATCTATCAATTAGTTCCAGTAGTTATTTATTTATTTTTTTATTTACTTACTAACTTACTTACTTACTTACTGAGTCTCTTGGGTTTTCTAGGTATAGGATGATATCATCAGCAAACAGGGATGGTTTGAATTCTACCTTACTAATTTAGATGTCTTTCATTTCCTTTTTGGCTTTATTCCCCTGGCTAGGACTTCCAGTACAATGTGGAATAGAAGTCGTGATAGAGGGCATCCTTGTCTGGTTCTTGTTCACAAGGGGGATGGTTTCAGTCTCTCTCCATTGAGAATAGTGTCACTTGTTGGTTTTACGTATATGCCTTTATAATAAAAAAATTATGTTGAGGAATATCCCTTCTATTCCTATTTTGCTGAGAGTTTTGATCAAGAATGGGGATTGGATTTTATCAAATGCCTTTTCTGCATCAATTGATATGATCACATGGTTCTTTTCCTTTTATTTATGTGATGGATGACATCAATTTTTTTTTTTATGTTGAACCATCCTTGCATACCTGATATAAATCCCACTTTGTCATAATGAATTATTTTCTTGATATATTGTTGAAATCTATTGGCTAGGATTTTGTTGAAGATTTTTTTCATCAATATTCATGAGGGATATTGGTCTGTAGTTTTCTTTTGAGTGATATCATTGACTGGTTTTGGTATCAAGGTTATACTTGCTTCATAAAATGAATTTGGGATGATTCTATTCTTTTCTATGTTTTGGAATAGCTTGAACAAGATTTGTGTCAGTTTTTCTCTGAATGTTTGGTAGAATTCTCTAGTGAAACTGCCTGGGCCAGGACCTTTTTTGGTGGTAATTTTTTTATGACCTGCTCAATTTCTTCTATGTTTTGGATCTATTCAACTTTTCCACATCAGTGTGTGTTAGTGTAGGTAAGTAGTGTGAATCTAGAAATCTGTCAATTTCTTCCATGTTTTCAAATTTGTTAGAGTACAGTTCTTTATAGTATCCTTATATTATCCTTTTTATTTCCATTGATTCTGTTGTGATGTTGCCCATTTTGTTTCTTATTCATGTTATTTGTATTCTCTGCCTCTTTTCCTTAGTTAAATTTGCCAGTGGTTTGTCAATTTTACTAACTGTTTCAAAATACCAACTTCTAGTCTTGTTGATTTTTTCCATTGTCTTTCTATTTTCTGTTTCATGTATTTCTGCTCAAATCTTTATTATTTCCTTTCTTCTGGTGACTGTAGGCTTTTCTTGCTGTTCTTTTCTTATTATTGGAGACGTTGGTTTAAAGTGTTGATTTTTGCCCTTTCTTCTTTTGTGATGTGTGCATTTATCTCTATAAATTGATCACTGATTTTGCTGTGTCCCAAAGATTTTGGCATGTTATGTTTTCATTCTCATTTGATTCAAGGATGATGGGGCATTCTATTTCTGTAGTGATACTGCCTCAGAAACCCAAGGAGGGGCTGCTTTGAGTCTGGTCTGATTCTACAGAACAAAACAACACAACAATTACCCAGTAATTACCCAGTAACTTTTTTGCAGAGGGTGTTGTTAAGTTTCCATGTGTTTGCTCTTTTTCTGTTGATCTTTCTACTGTTGATTTCTAATTTGATAGCATCATGTTCTGAGAAGATGCTTTGTGGTATTTCAATGTTTTTAAGTTTATTAAGGCTTGCTTTGTGGCTTAACATATGGTCTATCCTGGAGAATGTTCCATGTGCACTGGAAAATAATTTATATTATGCCGTTGTTAGGTGTAGTTCTCTGTAGATGTCTATAAGTTCAAGTTGGTGGATTGTATTGTTTAGCTGTTCTATGTATTTGTTGAGTTTCTTTCCAGTTGTTCTATCTCATTGAAAGTGGTGCATTAAATCTCCCACTGTGACTGTGGAGTCATCTATTTGTGTTTGCAACTCTTTTAAAGTCTGATTTATGTATTTTTGTGCTATTTTTGTGTCTATAGATATTTACTATGGTTATATCTTCTTGTTCAATTGATCTTCTAATCATTAAATAATGCCCTTCCTTGTCTCATGTGGGGGTTTTTGTCTTTAAGTCAATTTTATCAGAAATCAATATTTCTGCTCCTGCTCTTCTGTGGTTGCCATATGCTTTATATATCTTTTTCCAACCTTTGATTTTCAGTCTATTTTTGTCTTTGTCTCTAAGATGCATCTCTTATAGACAATGTATTGGCAGGTCATGTTTTCTTATTTAATCTGCAACTCTCCATCTCTTGAGTGGGGAATTTAATCCATTGACATTCAGTGTAATTATTGACAAGTATGAATTGGTTTCTGTCATTTTGTTATGGGGTTTTTCTTGGTGTTCCTTGTTTCTTTGTTCCACATAATTTTCTATGCTGAACTCATTATGTTTATGAATACTGTTACCAATTCCCTTGTTGCTATTGCTTTAATATTTGCTAAATACTTGTGCTTGTCCTCTTTTATTGTGATGTGAAGGTTTACCATTTTTCTTTGAGGTTACCCTGTGATTTATAATTTTCTCCATGAGTTTAGAACAGTCTATTCTATCTTGCAACTCCTTTGACTTCCTCACTGTGATGGTTATGGTTGTGTGTAAACGTGGCTGGACCTGAATGAATGTCTGGGCAGCTGGTGGTAGTTATTCTCCATGATGAGACTGGTAATCAGCTCCATGGTGGGATCTACCACAAGCAGCTGAGTAGCTGCTTTGGATATGTGGTCTGCTTCCCATATATAAGAAGCAGCTTTTGGAATGGTCTCTAGCTTATGGCATACTTGAACCCTGCATGTAGCCATGTTGTTGTTCAGCAGCCTGCTATGCTCTGCTGACCTTGGGACTTAAAAACAGACTTGAATTAATGGCCTGCCATGTGGTTTGGTAACATTGGGAGTATGCCATTTTATTTGTTGACCTTGGGCTTGTTAGCCACAACAACCAGTAGCTCCCTGAGTGAAGAGTTGCCTCTAACTTCAGTGGGCCAGGAGCAAGAGGCAGAGCTGAAGTGCAAGGTCGAGGGGCTTTCTTTCAGAGCACAACTGGAAGCATTGAGGTCTTTTATGCAGCACTTAAGCTGTGACTCAGCAGCCCTGAATCCATCTCACTCTTTCACCATTTTGTCTAGTGTAAGTAAAACCAAACAACCAGCTTCCTTATACTCCTCGTGCTGACAAAATTGCAGAAAAGTATCAAATATGCAGTCACCCAGAGCCTCACTTCTCAAAAGTACTTGTTCTATTCATGATGCTATTTTGCATATTAATGTTGCCATGTCATGCCTCAGATTAACGGAGACCTCTTTACTAATGGAGGCAGTGTCAACAGTGCCTTTACAAATTATCAAATTGGAGACCAATTAAGGAAGCCCCTCCTTATGATTTTGTTTCTCTAGAACCCAACTCCTGGTACCAAATGTGTTAGACTGGAGAAGAGTTCTCTGGAGAAGGAAAACCAGTAAAACTTATAGAGAGAGAGAGAAAAAAAAATTATCTTAGGAAAATGGCTCACACACTCATAGAAGCTGATAAGTCCCAAGTTCTCGGATCCAACATTAAGCAGGGGGCTTTTACCAACTCACACAGCTTCAGAGGAAGATGAGCTCAAAGTAGGCAGGCAGTATACTGACTGTTGACTCCAAAAAATGATGAATCCAAGATCTCCAGGCCAAATGGTAGATTGTTCACTCATGGACTGTTGTAGGCAGCACAAAGGAATCCTGATCTACAGAAGAGTGTCTCTTTTCCGGGATGTTCATAAATAACTGGAAGCAGGCCACACCCCTAGGGAAACTCCATTCCAATGGACTGGCTACTGGTGCTGCTCTGACAGATACCTAAAATGTGGAAACAGGAGTGGAGTGCATCCTTGACCCTAGACCCTGGCAGAGAGAACCCAGCAGATGGCAGGAGCAGAGCAAGAGACCAGAATTAGAGATGGCAGGAGCATAACCCAGAGACTGGCATGAGACAATGACAGCCTTACAAGCCCACAGAAGAGAAAACTGGATGCTTTTGGGTAGGTAGCTTCCTGGTGGAGTGTGTTGTCTTCAGGCATTAATTGGTAAAAGAGACCAGCATGATATGGCATAGCAGGTTGGCTGGCCTATAGAGCAAGAAAGCTGAGTGCTTTTTGGGCAGGAAGATTTCCAGCAGAGTGGGTTGCCCTCTAGCATTAATCAGGAGAAGCAGAGAGATCAAGGAAACAGGAAATAGAGCTGCCTCAGCCTTAAGGGTAGGATCAAAGCTTTAGTGGGTGGAATCACCATAGCCCCCTAGGTTTCAAAGAGCCAGACTATCACCAACTTGGTTCTGGAGTGTGGCCTGCTTGTTCATGTAAGCCAGTGGGATGCAGCCATAGCTGCTACCCAAAAGTGAGGAGGCAGATCTGCCATACCCAAGAGGGATAGGAACAGGACCCTCTAGGCCAAGGGGGTGAAGTCACCACTCAGGAACTAGGGAACTAGAGTCACACAGTGAAGGACACCTGTACAGATACCACCTGTATAGGTGCCAGGTTGACAAGGGGTGGAATTGTGATGGTTATGTTTGTGTGTCAACTTGACTGAGCCTGGTTGAGTGGCTGGGCAGGTAGTGGTAGTTATTCCCCATGTTGAAACTGGCAATCAATTTCATGGTGGGATCTACCACATGCAGCTGAGTAGCTGCTTTGGGTATATGTTCTGCTTCCCATATACAAGAAGCAGGTTTGGGAATGGTCTCTAGCTTATGGCACACTTGAACCCTGCATGTAGCCATGGCAGCAGCCTGCTATGCTCTGCCCACCTTGGGACTTACAAATGGACTTGAATTAATGACCTACCATGTGGTTTGGTAACATCAGTACTATGCTAATTTATTTGTCAACCTTGGGCTTATTAGTGCCAGCAGCCAGTAGCTGCCTGAGTGAAGAGATGTCTTTAGCTTCAGTGGGCCAGGAGAAAGAGGAACTTTGAACTCAGATTTCTAGCCTCCCAAAGTGTGAGAGAATAAACTCCTTTTTGTTAAGACCATCTCGTCTGTGTATATTCTTGTCAGAGCAGCACTAGGTAACTAGAACACTCACCATTTAGAAGTTCTATAACTATATTCTCTTTTCCCTCTTTTTCGTTTGTAGTTGTCCTCATTTGTCAATTGTTGTCTCTGGTTCCCTGTTTACAATCTTTAAGCTTATTTTACTTTGGATACTCTGTAGCTGTGTTGGTTTCTGGTTATGGCATCTTGTGTATTAATGGCCAATTGTTGTTTGCAATTATTGGTTCTGTGTTCAGAGGACTCCGTTTAATAGCCCTTGTAAGGTTTGTCTCATTTAACAATTTCCATTGTTGTTATTAGGTGCTGTGGAGTTGTTTCTGACTCATAGTGACCCTATACACAGGAGAGAGAACAAAAGACTGCCAGATCCCACGCCAGCTCCATGATCCCTGCTATACTTGACCCATCGTGGCAGCCACCATGTCAATCCATCTTGTTGAAGGCCTTCCCCTCTTTCATCGACCCTCCAACTTAACATGCATGACATCCATCTCCAGAGAATGATCCCTTGTGACAACATGAGCAAAGTAGGTGAGATGAAGTCTGGCCATTCTCACTTCTAAGGAGCATTCTGGCTGCACTTCCTCCAGGACAGATCTGTTAGTTCTTTTAGCAGTCCATGGTACTTTCAGCATTCTTTACCAGCACCACAACTCAAA
>NW_006921864.1:4815636-4819904 GCF_000298275.1 Orycteropus afer afer | reverse complement strand
TCATAAGGTTTTCCCTGGCCAATTCTTTGAGAAGTGGACGGCCTCTTCCTTCTTCCTAGTCTGTCTCAGTCTATAAGCTGGGCTGTTACCTGTGTACCAGGTGGATCTCTCATAAATTCTTGCAAGATAGATAGATAGATAGATAGAACATATATTGATGAAAAGTTTAGTTGATTTTCACACAGCTTTAAAATATCCAATTTCCAACCAACCACTAGTTGCCATCTAGTTGATTCCAACTCATGAAGACCCCATGTCTGTTAGAATAGAATTATTTTCAATGACTGATAGAGTTTGTAATGTTTGCTTTTTCTAAAATGCCTTGCAGTGTCTTTTTTTTTTTTTTTTTCCCAAGGAAGTGTTTCTGGGTGGACTTTTACCTGCAACCTTTTTGCTAACAGGTGAACACTTACCTGTTTGTACTATTCCAGGACTCCAAAGTCTGATTATTTCCCCTTACTGTCATAGAGCAAAGGAATCTTGGTAGAGGAGTGGTTAAGTGCTTGGTTGTTAAGCACAATTTTGGTGGTTTGAAACCTCTAGCTGCTCTGCAAAGATGTGTCATTCTAGTTCATAAAGATTATAGACTTGGAAATGTTATTAGGCAGTTCTACTCTGTCCTGCATCAGACAGTGCTTGAATAATTTCTCTTAGAAAGAAGATTACAAGGCCAGTCCCTATGAGGTAGAGGTTAAGGTGTCCCAAATGCCCAACTTTTCCAAACTGTTGTGCCACTCTATTATCTCTGTCATCAATGTCCCCTCTTCCCCTCAATAATCTCCCTCCTATCTTAGAGTTCCATAGTTTTCTTACAGAACTAACAGACTTCCAAGAAAACAGCTCACATGTTGGTGGTGGAGGCTGGCAGGGTGGCAAGTCCCAGGTTTGTGGAGAAGTCTGGAGGATTCTCCCAACTCATGTGGTTGCAGGAGTTGTTGAACCCAAAATGGCAAGTTAGATGATGGCTGTTGTCTCAAGTCCAAGAATGAGATTATGATGAACCAAACGCAGAACCAGAGCAAGAGAGCAAACTTTCCTAGAATATTCTATATATACCCTCAGAGAAGCTAAGGGTGGTGACTTGAATCATACACTAGCAAGGTGGGAGTGGGACTCAAGATGCATCCCTCCCTAATCATAGGGATTAAAATTTACAATATATCACAAAATGGAAGATGATGGCTATATGGCCCATATTAAACTGCAGTGCACTGCATTGCAGACTGTGTTTCACTACTATTCATAAGGTTTTGACTGGCAAATTCTTTGAGAATTGGAAAACCCCTTCTTTCTTGTAATTTCAAAGAGCAGTTTCAGAAGCCAAAGCCAATTATTATGATGAAATGTGTAAAGACCTGGAGTCAAAAAACCCACAGGGAAGAACACACTCAGCATTTTTCAAGCTGAAAGCACTGAAGAAAAAAAGTCAAGCCTCAAGTTGCAATATTGAAAGATTCAATGGGCAAAATATTGAATGAGGCAGGAAACATCAAAAGAAGATGGAAGGAACACATTGAGTACCAAAAAATAAAAGGTAGATTTTCATTCATCTCATGAGGTAGCATATAATTAAGAACCAATGGTATTGAAAGAAGTTAAAGCAACACTGAAGGAGTTGTTAAAAAAAACAAGGTTTCAGGAATTGACCGAATATTCATTGGTGTGTTTCAACAAATGGATGCTGCACTTGAGGCACTGACTCGTCTATGTCAAGAAATTTGAGAGAGAGCTATCTGGCCTACTGACTGGAAGAGTTCCAAAGAAACCATTCCAAAGAAAGGTGATCCCACAGAATGTGGAAATTATCAAACAATATCATTAATATCACACACAAGTAAAATATGGCTAAAGATAATTCAAAAACAGCTGCAGCAGTACATTGACAGGGAACCTCTGGAAATGCAAACTGGATCAAGAAGAGGACTTGGACCAGAGATATCATTGCTGATGTCAGATGGATCTTGACTGAGAGCAAAGAATACCAGAAAGATGTTTACTTGTGTTTTATTGCCTATGCTTGTTTTAGGCAAGCATTCTATTGTATGCTGTTGTTGTTGTTGTTATGTGCCGTAGAGTCAGACCCGACTCATAGCGAACCCTCCTTGGGTTTCTGAGGCAGTATCACTATGGAAGTAGATTGCCCAACCTTCCTTCCGAGGAGTAGTATAGATCATATAAATTATGGATAACATTGAGAAGAATGGGAATTTCAGAACACTTAATTGTGCTCATGAGGAACCTGTACATAGACCAAGAAATAGCCATTTGAACAGAACAAAGGAATACTTCGTAGTTTAAAATCAGGAAGGGAGTGTGTCAGAGTTGTATTCTTTCACCATAAGTATTCAATCTGTATGCTGAACAAATAATCCAGGTAGCTGGACTATATGAAGATGAATATGACATCAAGATTGAAGGAAGACTTAATAACAGCCACTAGTATGCAGATGACACAGCTTTATTTGCTGAAAGTGAAGATGACTTGAAACAATTACTGATGAAGATTTATGACTACAGTCTGCAGTATGGAATATATTTCAACATAAAGAGAATGAAAATCCTCACAAATGGACCAATAAACAATATCATGATAAATGGAGAAAATATTGAAATTGTCATAGTTCATATTACTTGGTTCCAAAATCAACACCAATGGAAGCAACACCCAGGAAATCAGATGATGTATTGCACTGGGAAAATCTGCTTGAAAAGACCTCTTTCAAGTGATGAAGAGCAAAGATAACTCTTTGAAGACTAAGGTGCACCTAACCCAAGCCACTGTATTTTCTATAACCTCATCTGCACCATTCCTTGGAGAAGGATTTCATGCTTGATAGGGTGGGGAGTCGACAAAAGAGGGGGAGGCCTTCAACAAGATGGATTGACACGGTGGCTGTGGTGATGGGCTCAAGTATAGCAGGGATCATGGAGCTTGTGCAGGATTGGGCAATGTTTCATTCTGCTGTGCATGTGATCGCTATGAGTCGGAAATGTCTCGACGGTACCTAACAACAACATGTGCATGTGAAAGCTGGACAATGAATAAGGAAGACAGAAGGAGCGTTGATGGTTTTGAGTTGTGGTGTTGGTGAAGAATACTGAACATACCACAGACTGTCAGAAAAACTAACAAATCTGTCCTAGAAAAAGTACAGCCAGAATGCTCCATGGAAGCAAGAATGGCCAGACTTTGTCTCACCTACTTTGGGAGCTCTGGTGGCATAGTGCCTAAGCATTTGACTACTAACCAGAAGGTTGGTGATTCAAACCTACCAGCCACTCCTCAGAAGGAAGGTTTGGCAATCTACTTCCGTAGTGATACTGCCTCAGAAACACAAGGAGGGATCACTATGAGTCCCAATCGACTCAACAGCAGTGAGTTTGATTTGGTTTTGGCTTACTTTGCTCATGTTGTTAGAAGGGACCATTCCCTGGAGAAGGTTATCGCCCTTGGTAAAGTGGAGGGTCAATGAAAAAAGGGAAAGCATTCAATGAGATGAATTGACCCAGTGGCTGCGACAATGGGCTCAGGTATAGCAAGGACTGTGAGGCTGAGACAAGATGGGTCAGTGATTCATTCTGTTATACATAAGGTTGCTATGTACAGAGCCGACATGATGACCTAACAATAACAACACTGTGTCCTACAGTCACAACGAGTCAGAATTGACTCCATGGCAATGGGTTTTGGTTATGGAGCAGTGATGAAAATCATGTATTAGAAATTATTTTTAAAATTCAAATCTCATTTTCTAATATTTCAGATTATTCCATAGTTATTTTAAAAAGCAAAATGTTAATTCACTTTTATCATTTTATAAAAATGTCTAAACCCACATTGTTATCAATGTTTATAATTTTATTCATTATAGATTTTTATCCTCCTCGTTGTTGTTGTTATGTGCCATGGAGTCAGACCTGACTCATATCAACCTCTCCTTGGGTTTCTGAGGCAGTATCACTATGGAAGTAGATTGCCCAACCTTCCTTCCAAGGAGTGGCTAGTGGTTTTGAATCACCAGCCTTCTGGTTAGCAGTCAAGTGCCTTAGGCACTATGTTACCAGAGCTCCTTTTTATCCTCCTAAGAAATCCTGAATACCAAAGATTTCCATATATATTTCAAATCTATTCTAGATTCTACCATAATTTTGCCTCATCGTATTGATTTTCACTTATACTTTATATCGCTTTTTTTTCTATTTGATATTTTAGCAACAATAATCTTAAATATATATGTATGTGTGTGTGTGTGTGTGTGTGTGTATAT
>NW_006921864.1:4811636-4815536 GCF_000298275.1 Orycteropus afer afer | reverse complement strand
TATATATATATATATATATATATATATATATATATATATATATATATAGGAGCTCTGGTAGCACAGTGCCTAAGGCACTTGACTGTCAACCCAGAAGGCTGGTGGTTCAAATCCACCAGGTACTCCTCAGAAGGAAGGTTGGGCAATTTACTTCCGTAGTGATACTGCCTTGGCAACCTAAGGAGAGGTCGCTATGAGTTGGGTCTGACTCGACAACACATTATCTTTTTGACCATTTTTGACACCATGATAATCTCTCTTATTTATCTTGGGATTTAATTAATTTTGTATGTGTAAAAGTAAACTTAATTTTTCCAAACTTAATCATCTATTTTCTTTTCCAGCTTGACGATTGATTGGTACAGAAATGTTTAGATCAGCACTTTGTACAAACATATAAACTGTCAGAGACTTGGTGGCAAGCTCTTTCAGACTTATTTAATCACCATGAGTGGAAAGAAAGATTTTGATTAAGACTAGCTAAACCAATCAATAAAAAGTCCTTGAAGTTGCATAAGCTTCTACTGGCTATTACCAATAATGTTGATAGTCTAAAATAAAACTTCAAGCCATTACCACAAAGTGAACAGCAAATAATTTCATAAAATAAAGCTTTATTTCTTCTATGTTATTTCAAGCTTGTATTGCTACATCAGTTCTAGAAATTCTCACTGTTATCCCTGTTGTATTTTCCATATTTAACAATATTTTCTCCAACTCATCATTTGGATCATTTTATTTCTAAAGCACCATTAAAATAAATACACATGAAGGAACTCACAGAAGTATCAAGCAAGGTATCTTTGCTGCCCACCATATCTGCGGATTCTAATTTTAATGTATTAGTTGAAGTTCAAAAGCCAGTGAGGGTCAAGGTGAAGGTGTACTACTTCAAAATCCTCAAGATCCTTTGGATATAAGACTTAAACAAACAAGAAATTACTTTCATTGATTAAATGTAGATTGAATTAGGAGGAAAAAATGACAAGCACTGCTAAGGTTATGTCCTCTACTCATTGTTTAACTCAGCATGACTGATTCAATCTTGCTGAGCCTCAAGGAAGGCCAAAAATGTCACTCATGGACTCCACACAATGCAGGATCCTTAGAAGAGCAAAATCGAAAAGTTGCACTTTATCTACTCACAGCCTGGAGCCAGTGTTCTCATTCGGTCTTGTGTTAGTGGAACAATGAACTGCAGCAGGCACTGGGCTGTTCCGCATAATAATTATAGGTATCCCACAGGCAAAGCTGTTGTTGCTTTTAAGACTTGACAGAATGTGTCTTGTAGGCATGACCTAGCAGATGGGGACTTTTTCCTTTCATCTTTTCCCAAAAGCCACCTAGGAGAAATATATAAAGCATCTTGATAAGGGATATATTTTCTCCTATAGGGGTAGGTTGATTATTATAAGCTGCTCTTCTTGTTCATTCACCTTAAAAATAATTGCCACTCTGCAGTGGAAAAGTCAAGTATAGCCACAGAGGCAGGACAGACCTTTGCTCCATCCTGCTAATTTGTGTCACCTACTGCACTGCCTTATGTATTGATGGTAGGGAAAAAAAAAAAAAAAAAAAAAATGAAGCAGAAAATTAAGCCTGAAAGGATTTTTTGTCCTGCTGTCACTTTGTACAACATTTAGTTCAGTTGACATGACACTGTGCCTTTTGTTACATAAAACTGTCACATTGTCCCCTTCTGGTTAGCTGCAGTTGCTGGCCAAATCAATAATATCTGTCAAAGCTGTCAAATAATGAAAGAATACTATGATATGTTGGCTACAGTGAATGATATTTTTGGCTATCTTTAAAAAATGCTATCAAATTAGATTCAAATACATACTGGAAATGAAGAAAAAAATTCCACAAATTATATGACAAACTTGAAAATGAAGATATCCACTATGCATATTAGGCATATTTTTTTTAATATGCTACTTGCAATTTTAAAGAAAATTTAAAAAGGGAAATCAGCTGTGAATAGATCACATTTATAGAATAAAAACTTTTAATGCCTATGCAAAGAGATAACTCAAAAATCCTGAGGTTCTATTCAGGTTTTCCTTGAATGAAATGATAAATTAGTTGGTTTATGGCAGAAGGAGATGTACTTGATTCTAGATTTAGTTATCTGTGGAGGAATGCCTAAAGTAGAGTTAGATCATGAGAAGGAGTTTTCAGTTATTGGTTTTTTTTTTTTTTCATCCAAGAAACATGAATATCACTTGTGAGCAGGAAACCAAGTTATAGCTCAATCTTTCTAACTGAAAATCATTGGGGAATACTCAAGAACCATCACTTAAGCACTTGCAATGAACTATAGAATCTTATATTCTTATTAAACTTATCTCATTACACTTTGTTTCATTTAGGAACAGCTTCTTTATGTCTTCACTGTTTTCGGCCATACCTAAACAAATAGCACACATGCAAACTTATGCTATTAACAGTTCCTTAAGCCGTTTGACCCATTTTTTAATTTTTTTTTTTTTTTTTAGCACCTGAGTCACTACTTCCCTTAACAACTCTACGCAACCCCCAAATATTTTCCCTTGTTGGAAATACTCAGAATTCAATTCTTTCTTTTAAACTTTATATGACCAGGAATTTCTTGGGTTCTTGATATCTACATAGGTTTTCCTAGAACCCTCAATTCTATAGCCCATAAAATTTTAAAGCTTTCCAATCATTCTGTAACTTGCCAGGATCACTGTGCCTCCACAGGGGGCTGTCCTCCCATGCTGTTTGGGTTGGCTCAAATGTGAAGCTCAAAACCTATGAATTCTCTAAAAGAATTTACTTACTTGTAAGCATTAATGTACAGACTAGACTTTACCCAATATATTTATCAAGGTGTTAAGACTTACTCTCACTGTCATGGAGTCAGATTCGACTCATAGCAACCCCTACTTGGGTTTCTGAGATGGTATCACGAGGGAGCTCTGGTAGCATAGTGCCTAAAGCACTTGACTGCTAACCAGAAGGCTGGTGGTTCAAGGCCACCAGCCACTCCTGAGAAGGAAGATGGGGCAATCTAATTCTGTAGTGATACTGCCTCAGAAACCCAAGGAGGGGGTCGCTATGAGTCAGGTCCAACTCGACGGCACATAACAACAAGAACCTCACTATGGAAGTAGATTGCCCAAACTTCCTTCCAAGAAGTGGCTGGTGGGTTTGAACCGCCAGCCTTCTGATTAACAGTAGAATGCATTAATTTTTTTCCAAAGCCCCTTTCACATATATTCTCTTTTACATTGAAATAGCATTATATATTCCTTATGTAAAGGTAATGTGGACATATTCTAAGAGATTATTATTTAGTCCGTAGGATGCCTGAAGTGTGTCATTCATTACTATTTCAAAAAACAAATATGGACTAAAGCTAGCCACCATTCTTTATATATAAATTACAGCAATTAGCTTTAACAGGCAAAAACATTTAATTCTCTTAGTAATATGCTAAATCATACTCTATAAAATTCTTCAAGCCTTCATAAATACTTACCAAAAAAGTGTTAGACACAATTACATATAGCAAAATTTACAAAAGAAAATCCAAATAAGTTAACCCTGATAATATCCTTGTGCTTTAGAACAGAAAAAGCACAATCACTTCTCTTGGTAAAATTGTTGTTGTTGTCTTTGTTAAGTGCCGTCGAGTCGTTTCCGACTCAGAGTGACGCCACGCACAGCAGAACGAAACAATGCCCGATCCTGTGCCAGCCCCACAATCCCTGCTATACTTGAGCCCATCATCACAGCCACCGTATCAATCCATCTCGTTGAAGGCCTCCCCCTCTTTCGTGGAACCTCCACCCTACCAAGCATGACATCCTTCTCCAGGGAATGGTCCCTTCTTACAACATGACCAAAATAGGTGAGGTCTGGCCATTCTTGCTT
>NW_006921864.1:4741628-4805271 GCF_000298275.1 Orycteropus afer afer | reverse complement strand
GTCTTCCTTGTAGGCGTATGGATATTATCCTATCACTGACAGCATTGTATTTCAGGACAGATCTTGAAACATCCTTTGTGATGATGAATGTCACGCCATTATTAAATTGTAATATTTAATAAAATTAATAAATTAGTTATTGTAAAAAAAAAAGTCTCAAAATGTCTTACACTTTTAAAATTCTGGAAATAATATCCTTACCCATCTAAATTTGTTGCCATAGGGATATGTAGCTGGAGAAGTCTTAGTTAGAAGCTAGAGTTCAAAGATATGCACATCAGTCTGAAGGTAGATGTCTTAGATTTACTAAAACTCTATTTCATGATGGATGGAAGATATTCCTGAACAATCATTTGTGAAAAAAGAAGAGCAGAACTTGAGCTCATGAACAGTAGATCATTTTTAAGAGATTGTATGGTTTTAGAATAGACTCACATCTGTTACTGATTGTTCTCTGGCCTAGTTCTTTTAAATTTACGTCTAATTCTTAGTAACATGCAGTAAAGTAGTTATAAAAACTCTAGGTTATACCAAGAGTTAATTCATTATACAGCAAGGCAGTGGCAGCATATCTGCCATCAGTAGCCACAGAGACATTTTTCAGTCCTTATGTTTGGGACAGGGATAGGAGCTGGCATGCTTGACACAGATCTTACCATACTTGATACAAATGCTTGTTGCCATCAGCAGCAGTGGTTTCTAAAGTAGCTTACTGGTCCTTTGTCATTTTGCACAAAGAGAGGGAAAGAAAACAACGCAATAAACCAAAATAAAACACAAACAAAAAAGTTATAATGAACTTGGGGAGGAGAAAAAAAATTGTAACATGGTCAAAAGGACTGGTGGATCCTAGTTATTCCTAAAACACTCAAAAAGGAGTAGGAAGAAAACTAGAGTGAAAGAGTGAATAGGAAAACCTGAGTTACAGAATGGATGTGTCTTCTACTCTGAAATATTTTGAGTTCAGAATCAGGGACAGATTACTCAAAAAGCAAGGTAAGCATGGGTTTACATGTGCTTACTTAATAATCTGTGTATGCAAATAATCACATGCCTACCTTACCTATAAGGAGTTCTGGTGGCACAGTGGTTAAGGCTTTTGGTTAATAACCAAAAGTCCGATGATTCAAACCCACCAGCTGCTTTGCAGAAGAAAGATGGACTTGCCTGCTTCCATGAAGATTTACAGCCTTGGAAACTCAATAGGAACCTCTGTGCATCAGAACTGACTCTATGGCTGTGAGTATTTTTTGACCTAACCTATCAGGTAATCCAATGCTGAGAGTCATGCTTTTTTATGAAAAGGTAGATTCTTCAAGTTATTCACTTCTTAATGAATTTTATTAATAAAGAAATGAAGGTACAGAAGGGTTAATTATTAGCTCAAGTTCATACAGGTGGTAAGTGAAAACTGAGCTTTCAGCTGTCAAACTGCTTCCAAAATAAGTGCTCTTGACTACAGTGAAAATTTGGTTGATCTTGAGTATCCCATTGGCATTAAGCACTGAAAACTAGCATCCTATGATGTGCAATGGTGATAACCTACCTATATCTTTACATATGATTAACTAAAACAGATTGCCCTGTAAGGACACTATTTTGGTTGATGGTTACTGCTATATAGAACTCAGTGGCACTTTAAAAACTATATTTACCAAGATACACCATGTTCTTGACCATAAGACACATCTCAATAAGTTTTAAATGATTATAATTATAAAGAATACATTCTCTGATACAGAATTAAGTTACAAGTCAGAAACAAGATAGAAAATCTTCAAATATTTGGAAATCAAATATCTTACTCTTAAGTGTGAAGCAAAGAGGAAATCACAATGCATATTATAAAATATTTGGAAGAAAATGATAGTAAAAACAAAACATAAAAGATCTGTGACAGATAAAGCTGTGTCTACAATAATATTTATAGTTTTTTCTTTTAAAGGGTTCATACAATGAACAAATCTACAGTAATACTGATCAAGGACCAAAGGATGGCAATGAAAGGACCAAAAGATGTCATGAATTACCAGCATCAGGTATTAAAGCGGGGATGCCACTGCAGATCCTCAGACATTTAAATATTATGACCTACTTTATTCCAATATGTTCAACAAATTAAAAGAAGCAGACAAATTACTTATAAAGATAAGTTTTCCAAACTCACCGAAGAAGAAATTGAAAATATGAATAGCCCTATATCCATTACCATCACTTGTCTCTCAGTGTCTCATATTGTAGTGGCTTGTGTGTTGTTGTGAGGCTGGAGACTATGCCATTGTCATTTCAAATACCACAAGTATCACCCATTGTGGACAGGTTTCAGTGAAGCTTCCAGACTAAAACAGATTGGGAAGAAGGATAGAGCCATCCACCTGAAAAATTGGACCACTGAAAACCTTATGAATATCAGTTAAACTCTGTGTGATATATTATATTGCTGGAAAAATTTATGAATAGCCATGAAACATTGTCTGATATAGAGTCAGAAGATGAGCTCTTCAGGTCGGCAGGCACTCAAAATATATATAGAAGGGGAAGAGCTGCCTCCTCACAGTAGAGTTGACCTTAATAATATCGATGGAGTAAAGCTTTCAGCACTTTCATTTGTTGGTGGGGAATGACTCAAAAGGGGAGGAAACAACTACAAACATCCATTATTAATCAGATCATGAAGTGTACAAAGTATGAATTTGAGAAAATCGGAAGTTGTCAAAAATGAAATGGAATGAAAAAAGATCCACTTCCTAGGCATTGTTGTCATACTTGTTAGGTACCATTGAGTTGATGCTGGCTCACAGTGACCGTCTATACAACAGAATAAAACACTGCCCAATCCTAGGCATTAGTGAGCTGAAATGGACTGGTGTTGGCCATTTTGAATCAGAAAATCATATGGTCTGATATGCTGTGAATGATAAATTGAAAAGGAATGAAATCACATTAATTGTCAAAAAGAGTGTTTCAAGATATATCCTGAAGTGCAATGCTGTCAGTGATTGGACAATATCCATATGCCTACAAGAAGACCAGTTAATGCTATTATTATTCAAATTTGCACACCAACCTCTAAAGCCAAAGATGAAGAAACTGAAGATTTTTACCAACTTCTGCAGTCTGAAATTTACCAAATACACAATTGAGATGTGTTGATATTCACTGGTGATTGGAACATGAAACTTAGAAACTAAGAAGTGTTGGTACTTGGAAAATATGGACTTGGTGATAAAAATGATACTGGAGATTTCATGATAAAATTTTGTGAGACCAGTGACATTCATCACAAATACTTATTTCAACTGCACAAATGGTAACTATCTATGTGGACTCTCCAGATGGAATGCACAGAAATAAAATCCACTACATCTGTGGAAAGAGGTGATGGAAAAGCTTAATAACTTCAGTGAAAACAAGGCCAGGAACAGACCATCATTTGCTCACACACAAGTTTAAATTAAAATTGTAGACAATTAAAACAAGCCCACAAGAACCAAAATACAACCTTGATTATATCCCAGGGCAATACAACATCTGATTTCTTGACTGCTGCTTCCATGGATGTTGATTGTGGATCCATGTAAAATGAAATCCCTGATATTTAGGCATCATCTGAAGAATATATTTGGTGCATTGAATAGCAATAACCAAAGACCTGATGATTTGTGGGATGACATCAAAAACATCATAATGACAAGAAAACAACAACAACAAAAAAAACACTCACTGCCATTGAGTCAGTTGGATCTGACTCATAGTGAACTCTCCTTGGGTTTCTGAGATGGTATCACTATAGAAGTAGATTGTCCAATCTTCAATCCAAGGAATATCTGGTGAGTTTAAACCACTGCCCTTCTGGTTAGTAGTCAAATGCCATAGAAACTATGCCACCAGAGCTCCCATACTGACAAGAGGTCATTAAAAAGATGAGAAAGGATGTAAAGACCAAAAAGGATGTGACAAGAGACTCTGAAACTTGCTCTTGAATGTAGAATAGCTAAAGCAAATGGAAGAAATGAAGTAAAGAGCTGAACAGAAAATTGCAAAGGTCAGCTCGAGAAGACAAAGTAAACTATTATAATGAAATCTGCAAAGATGTGGAATTACAAAATCAAAATCAAAGAACATGTTCAGCATTCCTCAGGCTGAAAGAACGCTGAGGAAAAAACCTCAAAGTTTTCTCAAAACCTTGAGAAAATGTCTCAAGTTGCAATATTGAAGGATTCTATGGGTAAAATGTTGAATGGTACATGAAGTATCAAAAACAGATGGGAGGAATACACAGAGTCATTGTACTAAAAACAATTGGTCAATGTTCAACTATTTCAGGAGATAGCATTTGATCAAGAATAAGTGGTATCAAAGGAAGAAGTCAAATCTTCACTGAATGAATTGGTGAAAAACAAGACTTCAGGAATTGACAGAATCCCCTGAGAGACATTTCAGCAAAAGGATGAAATCCTGGAGGTGCTTAGTTATTTATGCCAAGAAATTTGAAAGACAGCTAGCTACCTGGCCAACTGACTGGAAGAGATAGATACTTGTGCCCATTACCTCCCCCCAAAAAAAGGTGACCCAGCAGAATGTGGGAATTATAGATCAATATCATTAATATCACATGCAAGCAAAATTTTCCTGAAGATAATTCAAAAACTGTTTCAGCAGTATATAGGCAGGGAACATCCTCAAATTCAAGCTGGATTCAAAAAATGTCAGATGGATCTTGGCTGAAAGTAAACAATACTAGAAAGATGTTTACATGTGTTTTACTGACTATGCAATGACATCCGGCTGTGTGAGTCATAACAAATTATGAATGTTATTGCAAAGAATAAGAATTCCAGAACACTTAATTGTGCTTATGAGGAACCTCTACATAGACCAAGAGGTAGTTGCTCAAATAGAACCAAGGGATACTGAATGGTTTAAAATTAGGAATGGTGTATGCCAATGTTGTATCCTATCACCATACTTATTCAATCTGTATGCTGAACAAATAATCCAAGAAGCTGGATTATATGAAGAAGAACATGGCATCAAGTTTGATGGAGGAATCATTAACAACCTGTGATACACAGATGACACACACTTCCCTGTAGAAAGTGAATAGGAATTGAAGCACTTACTGATGAAGATCAAAGACTATGGTCTTCAGTATGGATTAAAACTTAATACACACACACAAAATCCTCACTACTAGAACAATAAACAACATTATAATACATGTTGAAAAGATTGAAGTTATCAGGGATTTCATTTTACATGGATCCACAATCAACATCCATAGAAGCAACAGTCAAGAAATCAGATGCCGTATTGCACTGGGCAAATCTGTTGCAAAAGACCTGTGTAAAGTTGTAAGAAGCAAAGATTTCACTTTGAAGACTAAGGTGTGCCTAACCCAAGCCATGGTATTTTCAATCACCTTATACGCATTGGTCGATGTTCAACTATCTCATGAGGTAGCAAATGATCAAGGACTGAAGGCACTGAAATAAGTTGGAGCTGCACTGAAGGACTTGGCTTACAACAAAGCTCCAGGGATTGATGGAATGCCAATTAAAATGTTTCAACAAACAAGAGACATTTACTCATTCATGCCAAGAAATTTGAAAGACAGCTACCTGGCCAACTGTCTGGAAATGATCAGTATTTGTGCTCATTCCAAAAAAAAAGGTGATCCAACAGAATGTGTAAAGTATTGAACAATATCATATACAATTAAAATTTAGCTGAAGATTATCCAAAAATGGGTACTGCAGTATATTGACAAGGAATTTCCTGAAATTCAACCTGGATTCAGAAGAGGACTTGGAATGGGGGATATCATTGCTGTTGTCAGATGTATCTTGGCTGAAAGCATAGAATACCAGAAAGATGTTTTCCTGCAATTTATTGACTGTGCAAAGGCATTTGACTTCATGTATCATAACAAATTGTGGATAACATTGAGAAAAAAGGGAATTCCAGAACACTTAACTGTCCTCGTGGGGAGCCTGTACATAGATCAGGAGGCTGTCACTGGAACATAACAAGGGCATACTGCATGGTTTAAAATCAGCAAGGGTGTGCATCAGGGTTCTATCCTGTCATAATACTTATTCATTCTGTGTGATGAACAAATAATCTGAGAAGCTGGACTATTTAAAGAAGAACATAACATCAGGATTGGAGGAAGACTCATTAACAACCTGTAATGTACAGATGATTCAAATCTGCTTGCTGAAATTGAAGATGACTTGAAGCACTTACTGAAGAAGATGGATTACATGAAATTACAGTCAGTATGGATTACATCTCAACATAGAGAAAAAAAAAAAAAAACCCTCACAACTAGACCAACAAGTAACATCACCATAAATGCAGAAAAGATTGTACTTGTCAGGGATTTCATTTTATTTGGATCCACAGACAATACTAATGGAAACAGCAGTCAAGAAATCAGATGTCATAGTGTGCTTGGAAAATCTGCTGCCAAAGACCTCTTTAATGAGTTGATAAGCAATGATGTCACTTTGAAAACTAATATGCACCTGACCCAAGCCATGGCATTTTCAATCTTCACATATGCATGTGAAAGCTGGACATAAATAAGGACCACAAAAAAGTTTAGCCTTTGAACTGTGGTGCTAGTGAAGAAAACAGAAAATAACATTGACTTCCAGAAGAATGAACAAATGTGTCATAGAAGTAGAAAAACTGGAATACTTCTTGGAAGTGAGACTGGCCAGATTTCATCTTACGTACTTTGGTGGTCGCATTGTCAGAAGAAACCATTTCATGGAGAAGAATATGATACTTGGTAAAGGAGAGGGTCAGTGAAAAAGGGGAAAGGTCCTTAACAAGACAGATTGACAAGGTAGCGGCAACGATGGACTCAGGCATAGCAAAGATTGTGAGGAAGGTGCAGGACTGGGCAGTGTTTCATTCTTTTGTACATAGGGTATGTATGAGTCAGAGCTGACTCAACGGCACCTAGCAACAACAACAAATATTCACTACATGAATTGAGTTTGTAATTACAAGGTTTTACCAAAATAAATTCCTAGATAGATTCTCTGGTGGAGTGTATAAAATAAATAAATTATACCAGTGATATGTAACTATTCTTAAAAAATAACAACAAAAGAGAAGGTAGGAACATTTCTCAGCTATTTTATGAGCCAACATTATCCCCATACCAAAACCAGAAAAAGATGTAAGAGAAGAATCTATAAACCAGAATCCTTGTAAAAAATATAATACATTAACAAATAGAAATCAACAATGTATATACTTCATGACTAAGTGGGATGTATCCCTGGAATGCAAGACTGATGTTTAAAAATCCATCAATGTAATTCAATACATTAACAGAATAAAAGACTGTAACAATCATATCTGTAAATACAGAAAAAGTGTTAGAGAAAGTTCAATATCCTTTCATGATAAAATTCTTAACAAAGCAGGAATGGAATAGAACTTTTTCTACCTGGTAAAAGATCTATTTAAAAAAAAAAACTGCAATAATATATTTAGTGGTATGACAAAGAATGCTTTCTCTAAGGTCAGGGACAAATACTTTTACTGTTATCACGTCTAATTAACATTTTAATAAAGGTCTTATCCAGTGTAATAGACTAGAAAAGGAAATGAAAAACATTGATTTGAAAGAAAGAAGTAAAACGGCTTGAAATCAGACAGCATGATTGTGTAGATTTAAAATTCTAGGGAATCTAATACAATGATCTACTAGAAGTAATAAGTGAATGCAGCAAATTTGATGAGAAATTGTGCCTTCCTTTTTTTGGGAGAAAGTAAGTAGGTTTTTGCTTGTACTGAATACAGTTGATGTATGCTTTGTGGGCACATGGTTTTGTGTTTATTATTTCTTAATAATAAAAAGCAGAGGGTTTTATTGATGTTGGGCAGTGAAGAGATAGACTTGAGTGGGCAATTTGTTTTTTGTATTTACCCAACATTTTGCAATAACTCTTCTGTGATTGGAAAAAAATTCTGTGGATTACAAATCCTTCATTATGCATTAAAAACAAGCACTATATTAACCAGCCTTTCTTGCCATGTGATGCTGGTGTCACCTCTCTGGTGAATCAGAGCCAGACTTTGATAGAAAACTATTGAACGAATGAAAGGGTAGGGTGTATATGACAGCAAACCTGTATGTTTCTGTGGGTAGAGACAGCTGAAGAAGCTTATGAGCCCTGCCAAAGCAGGATGATTCAGGTGCTGGAGAAAGTGCCAAGTTCCTCATCTCATCAAATTCTGCAGGGCTATGTGATTTGTTGGAGCATCACCTGAATTAATAACTAAAAAATGAAGTATGATTCTAGAAGTTGTTTGACAATATAAAATCTTTCCTCAGGCTCAAGTTGCTGGAAAGGATTCAGTGGTAGGCTTCTGAAAACCTAACAGAAGAAACAAGTTTTAAAAAATGGCATCTCTATTCAATTGTTCTCAATTCCTCTATTAGATTGAGTCTTTTTCATATCTATGTTCACAAGCTATGTTTTTCTTGTGATGTGTTATTTTTGTTAATGTCTGTCTTTCTTATCTACATTTTGAAAGGTAATAATATATATAGGAATTATCTGTTTCTTTCATTTTGAAACTCTAATTCCTAGTAGAGTGTGCAATTAGTATTTGTACAAAGAATAGATCAGGACATAAATAAAGTATATTTTGGAAAAAAAATTAATCCTACATACTTCAAAGTAAAAATATACCCAGGACAAAATAAAACTGCCTCTGCCATCAAACAAGGACAAATATTTAACAATACTTAACTTTTTTGGAACAGAATGTAGGTACCTATTGCTTTACCTCAAACAAAAGATCCAGAAAGTCAGGGTGTTTTGTAATTATATGGGAATCCCTAGAAAGTGGGAAAAAATCCAGGAAATAAGTGACTATAGTAGTTCTTATTCATGGACTCATCATATAAGGAAGGACTCAAGAGAAATCTTGGACTTGATTGCTTTTTCCAAGAAATTTATTTGAGACACAATCAAGTTGCTTTACTATGCTCCATCAGTGCATCAGAGTTTGCTATTAAAATGGATTTAAGTGGATGAAAGGATGAGGCATAGGATAAATGCTAAGAGGTGTCATTAAGCTCTCTTCCTGCAGGTTCTGAAAAGGCAGAATCCCAAGAAAGATTATAAAGACATGCTTAAGAATCCAGAGGAGTCTCAGACTGGTGTAAGCAGTTGATACACTCGGCTGATAATGGAAAAGTTGAAGATTTGAGTCCACATAGAAACATCTCAGAAGAAAGGCCTGCTGATCTACTTCCAAAAAAATCAGTCACTAAAAACCTACTCTGACAAACACATCAGGTCACCATGAGTCCAAATCAACTCAACGACAACTTGCTTTTTAAGATTCCAGAATGCTGGTGAATCTGTTGTTGGATATCTAATGAGGGCTGGTGTAGTAATCACAATGACTGTTCACTGATTTCTGATTCTCTTTTACTTTTGGGTACATGAAAAACACGAACCTCCACGATCCCTTGAAGTTAAGTATAGACATGTGACTCACTTTGGCCAGTAAATTCAAGAATGAAAGTGACATGTGTGATTTCTAGGTACAAGCGTTTAACTGCTGGTGCTTATTTTGCCTTACCTTTTTTCCCTAACTAACATGGAAGCTCTGGTAGCATAGTGCCTAAGGCACTTGACTGCTAACCAGAAGGCTGGCGGTTCAAACCCACCAGCCACTCCCCGGAAGGAAGGTTAGGCAATCTACTTCCGTAGTGATACTGCCTCGGAAACCCAAGGAGGGGTCACTGTGAGTTGGGACCAACCTGTCGGCACATAACAACAACAACAACATGGAAGCACTTATCAATATGAATCTTCCAAGACCTGGTCTTTGATTGATTGTGATGAATAGAGCCCTCTGGCCCAACATTGGTAGCTTAAGAGGGAAGTAAACCTTCACTCTTTAAAGCTTCTGAAATGGCTAAAACAGGAGATGTGAGGTGCTTTTTACAAAGGTTTAGTACAGCTTATTTTGATTGATGCACTTAGTTGGAAGACAGCATCAGGAATCTCCCTGACTCCAGCATACAGTGATACCCAAGACTAAAAGTGACTTTGCAAAGTAGTCTCAGAGTCGACATGTGAGGGATGGCTCTCTCAAGATTCATCAAATGAAGTATATTTGTAGCTCTCTGTCATTGATTTTTTTTTTTTCCTATTTCCTAAGTAGTCAATTTGCTGTACAGCCTCTTGACTTATCCCACCTGCCACATCTCTCTGGGACATTAGATCTCATCTCATTCTACAAACTTAAGGTCAGATGCATGAAAAGTCAAAAGCTCACCTTTACATTTCTGCTATACCACATGGCCTGGAGTAAATAAATATACACTTCTTGCTGCTCCCCAAATGATAGCAGAGTTCATATTAAAAAACAAAAAAAAATCAAAGGACAAAGGTACTGAGTTAAATTTTAAAATCGTACCTTGCCTATTTGCATATGTTGGATCCCTCTTAACATATACCTGTAACATATACCTTTTCTCTAACAGCTACACAATTCAACTATCTATATAAAATAGTGACCCAAACTACAAATACATTTATATAGTCTACATTTTCTGCCTATAAGTAAAATAATATAAAAATGATTTTTTCCTAAATTTCAATTGCTTAGCAATTTAGTAATATTAAATAACTTATGAATCATAGCCAAAAATAAACTGATTATAGACTTAACATGAGTAACAATGAAAATGCTCACCTTCTCTGTTGGAGCCAAACTATATTCATTATAATAGAAAATTTTCCCCATCTTGGTCAATATCCTAATTCCCACTTGAACTTTATTTGTTAAAATATTTTTTGGTAACTTTTTGGTTATATGCTTTCTCCTTTGGAAGAGATTAATCTCCATCTATATTGGGGAAAAAAAAAAATCCTAATTCTAAAAGTACCTTTATAATGAAGTAAAATTAGGATATGACTTGGCTTCTCTACACTATTTTCTTTGAGTTGGACATAAATATGATCTGTCATTGTGCTAATCTAGATGGTTGTTTGCTAATATTGGAAAATAAGTCCCTATAATCTTGAGTTTCCCTTAAGTAATCAAATTCTGTATTTTTATCAGATAAAAGAACAACCCCTCAGTAGTTTGTCCGTGTCTCCAGTTTTGTTCCTGAGGAGTCTTTTGTTTATCCTTTTTTAAAACACAACCCATGAGACCACTGGGAAACAACTCTCCAGGGTCTAAAAGTACTTCCTGAACTGTCTCTGAGAACAAATGATTTGTGTTCAAAGATGCATGTTCCCCAACCTCTCTTACAACCCTGTGTGTTCTCTATCCGTCAGTAACTGAGTTGCTTTTCAGTAAAATGATCCAGAAACTGATCTAAGTTAATGGCACACATTAAAATGTTCTGTCTGCACCTGATCAATCTGCACCAAACCACCTTGAAGTTCTCCAGCTAGTCTTTGGTCATTTTAGCTAACACCACAAACCTTGGTTCATGAAAACTTAGGAAACTATGACTTCTCTATAGGTCCCTAAGTTACACAAATGATTGGCTTTCAGCTACTGAACTAAAGATTGGTAGTTCAAAATGACCCAATTGTGCCACAGAAGAAAAACCTGACAATCTGGTTCTGTAAAGATAACAGCCAAGAACACCTTGTAATTCTAATCTATATTACATTAGGTCTCCATGAGTTGAAATCGATTCAACAGCAATGGTTTTCTGTTGTTGTTGCTGTTGTTTTATCCTACCTGACTTTATAGAATAGGCAATTACAGGTCTCAAGTCCAATTCCAGGAAGTAAACTTTTATAGTTCATTCCCTTGGAAATTAGCATTATATTTAGCCCTCCTACACAGGGAAAGATGGATTGACACAGTGGCTGCAGTGATGGGCTCAGGTGTAGTACAGATTGTGAGGCTGGCACAGGGCTGGGCAGTGTTTTGTTCTGTTGTACATAAGGTTGATATGAGTTGGAGATGACTTGACAGCACCTAACAACAACACAAGGAGTGCACCACTAGTCTGTCAGTTGGTCATACTGTGGTAGCTTGCGTGTTGCTGTGATGCTGGAGAATATGTCACCTCTATTTCAAATATCAACTGGGTCATCTACTGTGGACAAGTTTCAACAGATCATTCAGATTAAGACAGAGGAGGAAAAAGGACCTGGAAATTTACTTCTAAAAAATATTGGCCAATGAGAATCTTATGAAGAGCAGCAGAACATTGTCTGATATAGTGACAGAATATGAGTCCTTTAGGTTGGAAGGCTGTCAAAATATCACTGGGGAAGAACTACCTCCTCAAAGTAATAGTTGTACTTGTTGTTAAGTCCCATCAAGTCAGTTCAATCTCCTAGCAACTATGAGTACAACAGAATGAAACACTACTCAAGCCTGTGCCATCCTCACAATCATGCTAAGTTTGAGCCCATTGTTGAAGTCACTTTCAACCCATTTCTTTGAGTGTCTTCTTTCTTGCTGACCCTCTACTTTATCTCACAGTAGAATGGGCCTTAATGATGTAGACAGAATAAAACATTTAGTACCTTCACTTGTTGATGTGGCCTGACTCAAAATGAGAAGAAATAGCTGCAGACATTCATTAATAATATTGTTGTTATGTGCCGTCGAGTCGGGCCTGAGTCATAGCGAACCCCCCTTGGGTTTCCAAGGCAGTATCAGTACGGAAATAGATTGCTCAACCTTCCTTCCGAGGATTGGGAACATGAAATGTGCAAAATATTAATCTAGGAAAATCAAATGGCACACGTTACTAGTCATTAGTAAGCTGAAATGAACTGTTATTGGCCATTTTGAATGGGACAATCATATAGCTTACTATGTGGGGAAGAATAAATTGAAGAGGATTGTCTTCAAATTCATTGTCAAAAAGAATATTTCAAGATGTATGCTGAAGTATTATACTGTCTGTCATAGGATAATATCTATACACACACCAAGAAGACCAGTTAATAGGATTATTATTCAAATTTATGCATCAAACTCTAATGCCAAGGGAAAAAATAGAAGATTTTTACTCTGCAGTCCAAAATTCATCAAATATATAATCAAAATGCATAGATAATTACTAGTGATTAGAATATGAAAGTTGAAAACAATTATCAGTAGTTGGAAAATATAGATTTGGGAATATAAATGATGCTGGAGATTGCTTAATAGAATTTTGCAGACCAATGACTTATTCAAGGAGCTCTGACAGTGTAGTGCCTAGGGCATTTGACTGCTAAGCAGAAGGTTGGCAATTCAAACACATCAGCCAGTCCTCAGAAGGAAGACTGGGCAATCTACTTTCATAAAGATTTACCACCTCAGAAACCCAAAGTTGGTCCCTGTGAGTCAGAATCGACTCAATGGCAGTGAGTTTGTTTTTTGTTCTTTTAATGCTTATTAATTGAAAATCATCTTTTTTAAGAACATAAAAGATCACTACACACTGGGACCTTGCTGAATGGAATATGTTAGAGTCGAATCGACTTTATCTGTGGAAAGAAACAGTACAGAAGCTCAATATCATTAGTCAGAACAAGGTCAGGAACCAACTGTGGAACAGACTATTAATTGATATTTTGAAAGTATAAGTTGAAATTGAAGAAAATTAAAACAAGTCCATAAGAGCCAAAGTACAATCTGAGTATATTTGACCTGAATTTAGAAAACATCTTAAGAATAGATATGACACATTGAACATTAATAACAAAAGGCCAAGTGAACTGTGAGATGACATTCAGGACACCATACACAAAGAAAGAAAAAGGTCATGAAAAAGACAAAAGAGGTACCAAAACAGATGTCAGAAGAGACTTTGAAACTTGCTTTTGAACATAGAGTAGCCACAGTCAATGGAAGAAATGATGACATAAGAGAGCTGAACGAAAGATTTCACAGGACAGTTCAAGAAGAAAATGTAAAGTAATATTATACAGTGTGCAAAGACCTGAAGTTAAAAAACAAAAATGAAGAAGAACACATTTGGCATGAAAAAACTAAAGAAAAAAACGTGAACCTCAAATTACAATATTGAAAGATTCTGTGGGCAATATACTGAACAACACAGGAAGCATTAAAAGAAGGTGAAAGGAACACACAGTCACCAATGATCAACAATTTCAGGAGGTACCATACGATCAAGAAGTGTTGAAGAAAGAAGTCCAAGTTGCACTGAAGGCTTGTCAAAAACCTGGACTCCAGCAATTGACAGAATACCAGTTGAGATCTTTCAACAAAAGAATGAAATGTTGAAACTGCTCATTCCTTTGTGCCAAGAAATTTGGAAGACAGCTACCTGATCAGTCAACTGGAAGAGATGCATATTTGTGACCATTCCAAAGAATGGTGCTCAAACAGGATGAACAATTATAGAATGATGTCATTAATATCACACAGAAGTAAAATTTTGCTAAAAATAGTTCAGAAACAATTGCATCAGTACATCAATCAGAAACTGCTAGAAATTAACTGGATTCAGAAGAGAATATTTAATGAGAGATATCATTGATGATGTCAGATGGATCTTGGCAGAAAGTAGAGAATGCCAGAAAGGTTTTATCTGTTTCTATTGAAAAGGCAAAGGCATTCAACTCTGTGAATCATATCAAATTAAAGTAACTTTGAGAAGCATAGGAATTGCAGACCACTTGATTGTGCTCATGCAGGACCTGTATATAGACTAAGAGGCAGTTGTTCAAAGACACCAAGGAGACAGTGGATAGCTTAAAATCAGGAAAGGTTTGACTCAGGTTGTATTCTTTAACCATACTTATTCAATCTGCATGCTGGGAAAATAATCTGAGAAACTGTAGTACATAAAGTATAATCAGCCTCAGGATTGGAGGAAGACTCATTAACAACCTGTGATATGAGGGTGACACATTTTGCTTGCTGAAAGTGCAGAGGACCTGAAACACTTACCAATGAAAATCAAAGACTACAGTCTTTAGTATGGATTGCGTATCAATACAAAGAAAACAAAAATTTTCACAATAGGACCAATAAGCAACATCATGACAAAGAGAGAAAATATTTAAGCTTTCAAGTATTTCACAGTACTCATATTCACAAGCAATGACCATCGAAGCAACAGCCCAGAAATTAAATGACGTATTGCGTTGAGCAAGTCTGCTTCAAAAGACCTCCTTAAACTGTGCAAAAGTAAACATGTTACCTTCAAGATTAAAGTGTACCTGACACAAGCTATGGTATTTTCAATATCCTCCTATGCATTTGAAAGCTGGACATTGAATGAGGTAGACTGAAGAAGAATTGATACAGTTGCATTGTGGTATTGGTGAAGAATATTGAATATACCATGGACTGCCAAAAGAATGAACAAATCTGTCTTGGAAGAGGAACAGCCAGAATGTTTCTTAGAAGTGAGACTGGTGAGACTTCATCTCTCATACTTTGTACATATTATCAGAAGGGCTCAGTTCTTGCAAAAAGACATAATACTTGGTAAACTAAAGGGTCATCAGAAAAGGGGAAAATAATGAGATGGATTGAAATATGGCTAGAACAATGAACTCATTAGGATTTTGGGATGGTGTAGGGCTGGACAGGATTTTGTTCTGTTTTACATATGGTGGCTATGTAAAACTATCTCGATGGCATTCAACAACAGGTCCCTAAGACTTGAGTCAGAATGGACTGGATGGCAAGTAACAACAACAATCAACATTTTGAAATGTTAGGGTGGACTACATTGTTAACAAGGTCAGCTATTAATCAAAAGGATGCATGTTTGGTCTACCCAAAGATTCCCAGAAAGAAAGGACTGGGGACATACTGCTGAAAAATTGGCCATTGAAAACTCTGTGGAGCATAGCTATACTCTGACTCACATGGGATTGCCATAAGTTGAAGTTGACACAACTGAATTTGCCATCATTTTAACCATCAGTATCTCATATAAGGGCCCGTATGTGGGAAACTAGAAAAAAATGAGACCAAAATTTTTTTTAATTGGGAGATGGTTATCCTCAAAATTATGTTCAATAATATCTTCTTCTAATAATGTATCCAAATTTTGTGTAATATTGTGCCTTCATATGAATGGATCTGGAAATTCCAGTTGTATTGAACTGCACGCATCTTTGAATTTCCCCCTTCCAATGAAATATCACCAAGCATGACAAAAAAAAAAAAAAAAAAAAAAAGAGTTAAATTTTACATAGCTTTTACATAAAAAGAATTGTTGGATATAACAATAATGGATGGCTTAAGCATAAACAGATGTGTTCCTGTTGTTAGGTGCCATCCAGTCATCTCTGACTTAAAGCCACCCAATGCACAGCAAAATGAAACACTGCCCCAACCTGTACCAACCTCACAGTACCTGCTACACCTGAGCCAATCATTGCAAACACTGTGTTAATCCATCTTGTTGAGGGCCTTCCTCTTCTTCGTTGATCCTCCACTTTACCAAGCATGATATCCTTCTCCAGGGAATGATTCCTTCTGACAATGTGACCAAAGTAGGTGAGACAATCTGGCCATTCTCACTTCCAAGCAGCATTTTGGCTGCACTATGTCCAGGACACATCTGTTAGTCCTTTTAGCAGTCCAAGCTACTCTTAGCATTCTTCTCCAATGCCACAACTGAAAAGCATCAACTCTTCTTCAGTCTTCCTTATTCATTGTCCAGCTTTCACATGCATAAAAAGTGATTGAAAATACCATGGCTTGGGTTAGGCTCACCTTGGACTTCAAGGAGACATCTTTGCTCTTCATCACTTGAAAGAGGTCTTTTACAGCAGATTTGCCCAATGCAATATGTTGCCTGATGTCTTAACTGTTGCTTCCATTGGTGTTGATTGTAGAACCAAGTAATATGAAGTCTTTGATGACTTCAATCTTTTATCCATCCATCGTGAAGCTCTTTATTGGACCAGTTGTGAGGACTTTTGTTTTCTTTATATTGAGGTGTAATCCATACTTCATACTGGAGTATTTAATCTTCATCAGTAAGTGCTTCAAGTCATCCTCACTTTCAGCAAGCAAAGTTGTGTCATCAATGTATTGCTGAATTGCAGGTTATTAATGAGTCTTCCTCCAATCCTGATTCCACATTCTTCTTCATATAATCCAGCTTCTTGGATTATTTGCTCAGGATAAAAACCGAGTTAGTATGGTAAAAAGATACAACCCTGATGCACTCCCTTCCTGATTTTAAACCATGAAGTATCCCTTTGTTCTGTTCAAACCACAACTTCCTCACCTATGTACAGGTTCCTCATGGGTACAATCAAGTGTTCTGGAATTCCCACTCTTCTCAATGTTATCCGTGATTTGTTATGATCCACACATGGAATGCTTTTGCATAGTCAATAAAACGTAAGTAAACATCTTTCTGGTATTCTTTGCTTTCAGCTAAGATTCATCTGACATCAGCAATGAAATCCTTCATTCTGTGTCCTCTTCTGAATTCAGCTTGCATTTCTGGAAGTTCCCTCTTAAGATACTGCTGCAATCGTTTTTCAATTATCTTCAGTTCTATAATTTCCACATTCTTTGGGAACACCTTTCTTTGGAATGAGTATAACTATGGATCTCTTCCAGTCAGTTGGCCAGGTAGCTGTCTTCCAAATCTCTTGGCATAACTGAGTGAGTGACTCCAGTCCAGCATCCACTTGTTGAAACATCGCAATAGGTATTCCATCAATTCCTGGAGCCTTGTTCTTACTAGCAGAAAATTTTAAATAGGAAACAATGACAAGAATGTGAATTGTAATAAAAATCTACTTTAATATTAATGAAATTTTGAGACTATCAGATTATTAATTTTTTTTACATTAATAAAATGGAACTAGTAATGCTACTTTCAAATCCACCACTTATTTGAGGAAAAAAAAAAAATATATATATATATAAAGCATGCTGTCCCTCACTATTACTAGTAATTCTTTTCCATAGTTTCTATCTTAATTGAACTATCCATTACCAGCACTCTTTTTATTTTACAATTTTTTTTAGTTTTTATGTGTCAAAGATTATTTTGGACAAAAAGTAAGAGCAGAAAATGGACAATTGTCTATCCCATACTTCTAGAAACTGAAATTTCTTTCTGTATTTATGGATATAAGCTCCTTATGCAAATTCTTCCTGTTGACAATTTTCTTGCATGACATATTTGCTTCCCCAGTTAGTTTTTCATGTATGATTTCTCCATGTAATTGAACTGTTTTTAATTCTGAGAATTCTGGAAAATATATCATACTTCTCTTTCTACATGCCATTCAATGATTCTCTGACAATTTTGCTTTAAATTAACAAGTATAAATATCTGATGGAGAGCTCTGGTGGCATAGTGCCTAAGGCACTTGACTGCTAACCAGAAGGCTGGTGGTTCAAATCCATCAGCCACTCCTCAGAAGGAAGATAAGGCAATCTACTTCCTTAGTGATACTGCCTCTGAAACCCGAGGGGTTGCTATGGGTTGGGTCCGACTCGACGGCACATAACAACAACAACAACAACAACAAATATCTGATGAGAAGTTCCTTTGGTAATTCATTGTCATCTATCACTCTACCCGAGCCAAAGTGTCAACTTCCCTGAAAATGTTTTAACATATCTATTACATGTTTGTGTTGTTATATTTGGATTAGACGTTTTTTGTAAAGAAAAAGTTTAAAAATGTGCAGTTTGATTGTGAATTTACCTTCTCATTCTCACATTTCTATTAATCCTGCTTTATATATATATTGTAACTCTGTGGTTAGATAGATAAATACATAATATGTGATATGTGATATATGATATGGTATGCTATATGCTATATGATGCATTATATATAATACATTATATTTATATATATATATATAGATATATAGACATATATCTATATATATATTCTCTATTTTTAACTTGATATAAGAAACAGTATAATATTATGTTTAATTGTACCACTTCTGGAATCAGATATTCTGGATTTGAATTTAGTTAGTGTTTGTCATTTTATAGGTATTTAACTCACTTCAGTTAAACTTTCAATACCTCAGTTTCCTCATCTATAAAATGTGAATGAGGCTGATAAAAATATTTATCTCATAGCTTTGTTATATATACTGACTGTATTGTCAGTGGTTCTTAGAGTATTACCTAGGCTTACCAAGTACTCAATCAATGCTAGTCATTGATTACAGAATACTTCTCTTTTACTTTTAAGCCTTGATAGCCACAATGGTATTTTTGGCATAAACACCTTTTTAACATTTACTTAATACATAATTTTTTTTCAATTTCTTTATAGTAAATCTTCTACTTTTGGTTTGAGTGATACTGCCTTGGAAACCCAAGGAGGGGTAACTATGAGTTGGAATTGACTCAATGACAATGAGTTTGATTTTTTGGTTTAGTATCTCTTTTAGAGAAAGAAGTCTGGAATTATTTTGAAGTGTTATTTTCTAATTCTTTCTATTAATTATTATCATTGACACTTGAAACCGTATTTTTTTAACTGCCTTAGAAACAATTACTATTCTTTATTATTTGGGTTTTAGTTCCAGGTTAACATACAACCAGTTTATTTAGATATGACAATGAACTTTGTTCTTTTTTCCCCTTTTTCTTGCTTCATAAATCTGACTTCTTCTATTTAATTTTTCTTCCTTCCCCTCCCTCTCTCTCTCCCTCCCACTCTTCCTTTTTTCCTTCCTTCCTTAATTTCTTGAGTGTGTCCTCTAGCAAATTTTTCAAAACTGTTCTATAATATTCAAGTGTTCCAATTTTTTCATGCCTACAATATTTATGGACCATCATCCATGATTAGTAGTGTATTTAGGCATGAAAGCATAGATTCAAAATTATGTTTCTCCTGAAATTTGCAAATATTGCTCTACTGTCTTATATTAGCCAATGCTGCTGTGAGAAGTTTGATGTTAATCTAAGCATCACTCCTTTCTAAGTAATATTTTATATTCTCAAGAGATAACTTCAGGTTTTTTTTTTTTATCTTGGTGCCCTGAAAGCTTACTATGAGGTGGCTAGGTGTGAGATATTGAGCACTTTTTTCTACCTCACTATGGGTGGTAGAACTCTCAGATGCGTCCAGGATATTTACCCATGGTATCACTCCCACGGTCATGTTATATTGTGTGGCCAAAGCATGCAATTGAAAAAATGGTGTGAGGGCAGCATCCTCCTCTGACCTCCTCTACTTTCATGAGAGGGAGACAGCATCACCATCAATAGCCCAAGGCTTATTTCTATGAGGTTAGACATGCCACCACTTTTCAAACTTTTTACCATCTATGACACCAACTGTCCTCCCTGCCATCACAGCACTCACTACTTCTCTGCTAGGTTTGATAATTTGTTTCAATGGCCACAAGGAACTCAACCCAATACTCATGATTATGGGGTTTATTAAGGAGCTCTTGTAGCTCCGTGCCTACAGTATTTGGTATTTGACTGCTAACCAGAAGGTGTGATTTGGGCATTTATTAGGGAAATAACTGGTTACAATTCAGATTCAGGAACACTTCAGATATATATATATTTTTTAAATCAGGACATCTCAGCCATTCCCAAAGGCACATCTCTCTCTCTGTGCCTCAGCCTCTCAGCTGGCTTTTGCCCTGCTCTGGCAAATGTACAGAGTATCTCACTGTGCCAACAAGCCTCTTTCCCACAGGCACTCAGCTTTCTCGCTCCATGGGCCAGCAAACCAACTGCTCTGTCTCATGCTGGTCTCTCAGTGTCTCTTCTGCTGCCATCTCTCTGATGTCTCGGTGCAGGTATCTTGGGTTCAAGAGCAAGCTCCACTCCTGGCTGCTTTCTGTCTTGACAGTGGTGAGATCCTCCCTTCAACGTCTAGGAAGGCTCATTTTAAGCCTACCTGAATGACAAAACTAACTAATCCCCAAATTAGAGTTCCATACACCTTATTTCCATGGTCTCACCCCAACAAGAGTTCCATGTATATTATTTACATTAATAACAAGATATCCAATCCTCTTATATTTGCATAGTTCCACCCAGTCTGATGGGCGCCACAAAGACCACACCTAGAAGAGCCATACCAAGTAATACACTACACTGCAGTAATTAAGGTTATAAATTATTTGAACTTAATATAGGTAAATCAACTAAATAAATGGAAGTTGTCAATAGTAACAGAACCAGAAATAAGACATTTGAAACATGAGTAAAAATTTGATAAAAAAGGAATTTCTCAGCTGCTCACACAGGAAAGGGTTGAGCATGAGACAAAAACTTAAGATGACTTGTAGGAGGTTAAAGCAATACCCAGCTGACAGTAGATCTCAGTCCTAAAATTATAAGGAACTGAATTCAATCCAACAACTTGAATGAGCTTAGACACAAAATTTCCCTAGCGTTTCCAGATAAATGCTCAATCAAGACGACAGTTTAGACTTTGACATCGTAAGTTCCTAATCAGAGAACCCAGCCAAGTCTGCATGGAATTCTGTCCTATAGAACTGTGAGCTAAGAAATGCTTGTTGGGTTAAGCCTGTAAATTAGGAATAATTGGTAAAATAGGAATAAAAACCTACAACTTCTCACCTCGTCATGGTGTGTATATTGGATACCTCTTGTTTTCCATTCTCTCAGCCTATAGTAAGGCACAGTCATTGCTGTTGTCACAACTATAAATAACTATAATCTGACTGTCTCTTGTCTCAGCTGCACCTTGAATTTATTACTTTTTAAACCAATTCTTCCCTGAAGTTTGAGCACCTTTGACCATTGAGCAGGAGGCAAAAGATAAAAAGACTCCTTTTTTTTTTTTTTATCTCGTGTGAACACATCTATGACATGTTCTGTATAGTTTTTTTTTTTTTTTTCCTTTCTTTCTTTTAATTTTTATCGTGATTTGGGTGAAAGTTTACAGAGCAAATTCATTTTCCATACAGCAGTTCACATATACTTTCTCTCATGACATTGACTATAATTTCCCACAATGCACAGCTCCCCTCCCACTTCCTCCCAATAGTTACCTCTTCCCTGTGTCCTTCCCTCCCATGCACTCCTGCCCCCCTCAGTTGTCTTCTTGTGCACACACAGCCCTTCTATTCTCCCATGATTGTTCTCTCCAAGGAGTGTATCTACCTAATATAAATGTTCAGCTCAAATGCCTGTGTTTTGTTTGTCTGGAAGCCACAGGAGTGGGTTCAATTGTAGACCTGAAGGGCAGCTAGGATCCACAGACTCAGGGGTTCTACCAGGCTCTATCAGACCAGCAAAAATGGTCCCTTTTTTTTATGATTTTGAGTTTTTTTCCACATTATTCTCCCACTCTATCCAGGATCTCCTAATAGATCCCCCTCCAAGTGGTTGACAGTGGTAGCTGGGCACCATCTAGTTCTTCTGGTCTCATAGTTATATATGATGAGGATAGCATGGCCTACCAGTCCCTTGGACTAATTTTTTCCATGCATCTTTGGTTTTCTTCATTGTTCTTTGCTCTGGATGAGGAGAGACCCATCATTGCACTTAGATGGCTGCTTGCAAGGTTTTAAGATCCCAGTCGCTACTTGCCAAAGTAGGATGCGGAACAATGTTTTGTGTAGTATGTTATGCCAATTGAACTTGATGTTCCCTGTGACCATGGTCCTGAGCCCACAGGTCCAACTACTTGCTCCCCCTGGGTAGCTGGCTGAGGCCCAGAAGTGGCTATAACCTTGTCCCTTGTCAGCTCTACTATATACCTGGGAATTCATACAGAATAAACAAATGCAATTGTAGAAACATTGTCTGCCAACCCTATTCATGGTCATGGGCACACTTCCACTTGGCATAGACAAACACAATAATTCAGCATCCCCACCCATCTATCCACCTATATATCCATATTTGCCTTCACTGACAATGCAGTACTGTATGTGCAAAAGAGTTAATCTTTGTTGTCTATACTTCCCATGCATCTAAAGAGATGCATGGGATGCATATCTTCCTCTTCCTCAATTCCACTGTATTGATCACTCACATTTAGTACATAGCCCTTGTCTTCACTCAGATGAATACTTGTCTCTACCTATCTAGCAGTGTTCCCTCCCTCCCCCCATCCCTGGTAACCAACAAAGAAAATTTCCTTACATATAGAAACCTTTCCTTGAGTTTTTACAATAATGGACTAATACAATATTTGTCCTTCTGTGACTGACTTATTTCACTCAGCATAATGTCCTCCAAGTTCATCTGCATTATGTGGTGTTTTGCAGATTTTACATTATTCTTCAGGGTTGCATAGTATTCCATAGTGTGTATGTACCATAGTTTGGTTATCCATTCTTCTGTTGATGGGCACTTAGGTTGTTTCCATATTTTTGCTATTGTAAATATTTCTTCAATGAACATGGATGTGTATATATCTGTTCTTGTCCTGGCTCTCACTTCCTTAGGATATATACCTAGTAATGGAATGGCTGGGTCAAATGGCATTTGTAATTCCAACATTTTAAGGAATCGCCATACTGTTTTCCACGGTGGTTGTATCATTTTACGGTTCCAACAGCAGTGTACAAGAGTTCCAATCTCTCTTCATTGTTACCAGCATTTGTTATTTTCTGACTTGATGAACTTTGCTACTAGCGCTGGGGCAAGATGGTATCTCATTGCTGTTTTGATTTGTATCTCTCTAATGGCTAATGATTGTGAACATTTCTTCATGTGTTTGTTGGCCTCCTGAATATCCTCATTGGGAAGTGTCTATTCATGTCTTCTGCCCATTTTTAATTGGATTGTTTGTCTTTTTGTTATTGAGATATTGGAGTTTTCTATACATTCTAGAGATAAGCCCCTTGTCAGATATGTCATTACCAAATATTTTTTCCCAGTCTGTATGTTCTCTTTTGACTCTTTTGGAGAAGTCTTTGGAAGCACACACAAATTTAATTTTTAGAAGGTCCCCTTCATCTAGTTTCTCTTCTGCTGTTTGTACCTTTTGGGTTATGCTTGATAGTCTATTTATACCATATATTAGGGCCCCTAAATTTGTCCCTAGTTTTTCCTTGAGGAACTCTATAGTTTTAAGTGTTACATTTAAGTCTTTGATCCATCTGGAGTTTGTTTTTGTGTATGGTGTGACGTACAGATTTTGTTTCATTTTTCTGCAAATGGACCTCCAGGTTTGTCAACACCATTTATTAAACAAATATTCTCTTCCCCATTTAATGCATTTCACCCTTTTGTCAAAGATCAGGTGACCATAGGTCGATGGATCTGTTTCTGGGTTCTCAATTCTGTTCCACTGGTTTATGTGTCTGTCATTGTACCAGTATCAGACTGTTTTGATTACTGTGGCTGTATAGTAGGTTTTGAGATTTAGGAGTGTTAGACCTCCTACTTTGTTCTCCTTCTTCAATAGTTGTATAGTTTCTTAAAAATGTCCTCAAAGGATAAATATTTGTGATCATCTCAAGAATTTACCCTTGTATTGATCCACAGTCATTTAGTCCTGATGTCTGGGATTATTGCCCAAAATAGATATACTTTAGGAATTCCCTCGTTTCACATTTTGATTACAGCTGAGGAGTGGAGATCAAGTAATTACTCTCTTTATTGCCTCTTTTTGGTTTTGATTTCCTTCTTCTGAGCTTAAAGACTGAACTCATTTTTTATTATTATCCCTGAAATCATGGAGATAACATTATCCATAGATGTAATTTTATCTCCATAATTTCTTGGATCTAGAACTGGGGAAAGGAGGCTTGGTGGAGTAGTGTCTAAGGCATTTGACTGCTAACAAGAAGATTAGTGATTCAAACCCACCAGACACTCTGTGGAAGGAAATCTGGGCCATCTACTTCCATAAAGATTTACTACCTTGAAAACCAAAGGGGGTAGCTATGAGTTGGAATCAACTCGATGGCGTTTTTTTTTTTTTTTTTTTTCATTATTTGGTTTTCGAGAAGTGGGAAGATGAGGCTGTCAAATATGTGCAATCAGTCATCTTGGTTCCTTTTTCCTCATATGATTTGTCTAAAATATTTCCAATTAGAAACCTCCTGAAAGCTTTCCTTTTTCTGTCAAAACTAAATCAATTCCATTGCCATAGACTCAATTCTGACTCATGTTGTTGTTGCTTTTATTACTTGCCATCAAATCGAACCTGACTCATAGAGACCCCTCTTTGCGTTTCTGAGGCAGTATCACTATGGAAGTAGATTGCCCAACCTTCGTTCCAAGGAGTGGCTGGTGCATAGCAACCTATTTTAAACCAAAAACCAAACTCATCATCATCCAGTCAATTCTGACTCATAATGACCTCCTTTGGGTTTCCGAGGTGGTATATCTTTACAGAAGTAGATTGCCCAGTCTTTCTTCCTTGGAGTAGCTAGTGGGTTTGAACTGCCAGCCTTCACCTTAGCAGTCAAATTCCTTAGGCACTACACCACCAGAGCTCCTATGCTGGAAGTGATAATGTTTTTTGAATAAACATCCTTTCAATGCACCAGCATACATACATGTGAGTGTAGAGATTATATTCTTAATTACTTTCTGAGCAAGCTGAGTTAGAGGACATTGGTAGTATCTTTAAAAACTGGTCTTATATATCTTAGATGATTACCTAAAGAGTACGAAGGAAATATTATTTCTATTTGGTACAGTAACTTCCATTTTTATTATTCAAAATGACAGTAGACCCAGAAGTCTCCTTAGAAGTGAGGATGGCAAGACTTTGCCCCATGTAATTTGGACATGATATCATCAGGAGGGAATAGTCCATGGAGTGAACATCATGCTTGGTAAAGTAGAAAGCCATCACAAAAGAGGAATACTCTCAACAAGATAGGTTGATACAGTGGTTACAACAATGGGTGTAAATGTAGCAATGATTGTTGGGATGGTGCAAGGCCATTCTATTCTGTTGTACATAGGGTCATGGTGAGTCAGAACCAACTTGATGTTTGGTTCAATGGCAATATGTGGTCAGTGCCTTAGAAGCCTAAAGTGGTTTCAAATGTATTCAAGACATTCCAAATTGTGGCAGATAGTGTTGGTTACCAACACAGCAGATGCTCCCATTGGCCTTTCCTCAGGTCCAGTGGGTGAGTTCTGATTCGTCTAATCCAGTTATGACATTTCCATTCTCGTTGCCAGGTGCAGAATTTGATATTTGACTCAATTCTAATTAGAAATAAAGAAACATCAGTCATGGGGCTTCTAAGAGATTCTACTACTCTTGGCATGTTGCCAGAAGGATAGGATTCTCCTTTTGCTAATTTCTCCAAGTAGGTTTCTTGAAACTTCTATAGTCCTTTGCTTTATGGGCTGTGGAGAATTCATTCAGTACAAGAATCTTTCTCACTAGACTTTTGATTCTATGCTTCTGATTCTATGACCTGAAATAGACCCTGAAGTCTCATTTTAGCTTAATTAATACCTGTGTGTGTGAAACAGCAAGGATAGAACATATTCTACCAGCCAATTTACTGCACTTAGTCGTTCTAAGATCATCTTTCCTCTGATTCCTTCACTTAACTGCACTTTAATTCATCACATTTATATAATCATAAAATTCTTCATACGTATAGTTTCCTTTAAAGTCTGATGGGTTTGCACACTCCTCATATTAGTGTGCCAAACAGCAGTGAGTGAGAAGAATAGCGTGAGGTAGTAAGAAAGGGAAAGCTGGAGCATGAAAGATACCAGGCACCTGTGTTTGGTTGTTAATTATACTCTGAATCTGCTTCAGCAAGATAAGTCGTGCTCACTGCTCTAGAGTTTGCCACAAAATCAGCTAATGGAGCAATGCTTTCTGAAGAACCTATACAGGAGACTCTCAGATTTAAAAGAAAAAAAAAAAAAAATCCCACTTTAGACCAATAGCAATATCCTTAAGTGAATAATGTTAAATAAAATAGTCTATGAAGGTTGGAAAAATTTCACTATTACACATGATAAACTTTTCATCTCTAATTAGTTAGAAAATTAGAAAAACCAATGTCCATAATATTTTTGTAGCTGGAAAAAATTCTATTGTAACGTTAACTCTGACTCTGATTGATACCATTTATGTAAAAACATTCCAAAAGAATATTGTACACTGACAAAAGAAACAGATTATATAAGTTGTTTTTCTCAATATCATTACTCATGTTTGAATTGCATTAAAATTATTGAATTTTGGGATTTTATGTAGCATTGTTTCCTTTTTTACTGTGCACCAAACATACAACATAGTGTGCTGATGACACAGTGGTTAAAATATTTGACTGTTAACCAAAAGGTCAACCTTTCAAACCCACCAGCTGCGTTCTGGGAGAAAGATGAAGCAGTCTTCTGAGTCAGATCTGACTCATAGCAATCCCTCCTTGGGTTTATGAGGCAGTATCACTATGGAAGTAGATTGCCCAATTTTCCTTTTGAGGAGTGGCTGGTGGGTTTGAACTACCAGCCTTCCGGTTAGTAGTTAAATGTCTTAGGCACTATGCAACCAGAACTTTTGTAAAGATCTGTAGCCTTGAAAATCATATGGAGTAGTTCTACTCTGTCCTGTGTGCACTTGATAGCAGCAAGTTTGTTTTTTGTGTGTGGTTTTGGAGAAATTAATAAATGTCTTTTAAATTGTTGAATTTGTAAGGAAAATGTTTTTGTACTATTTTCTTGTTGTTTTTAAGTGCTGTCAAGTCAGTTTCAACTCATAGTGACCGTATGTACAACAGAATTGCCTAGTCTTGCACCATCCTTAAAATTGTTGCTTTGTTTGAGCCCATTGTTGCAGCCACTGTGCCAATTCATCTTGTTGAGGGTCTTCCTCTTTCTCAATGACCTTTTACTTTATTACCAACCATGGTGTCCTTCTCCAGGGACTGGGTCCTCCAGGCAACGTGTACAAAGTACATGAGATGGAGTTGTACCATTCTCCCTTCTAAGGAGCATTCTGATTGTACTTCTTTCAAGACAAATTTGTTCATTCTTCTGGCAATCCATGGTACACTCAATACTTCAAATGCATCATAATTCAAATGCATCAATTCTTCAGTCTTCCTTATTCACTGTCCAATTTTTACACCCACAGGAGGTGACCCATGGCTTGGTTGAGGTGCACCTTAGTCTCAAAGTGACATCTTTTTCATTTCCTTAGTACCTTTTCAGTGACTTTAAAATCAGTAGTAATATAATCTGTTTCATTCCTGAAGTTGGTGATTTGTGCCTTTTCTTTTTATTGTTGTCAATCTTACTGGAGATTCATCACTTTTACTGACTTTTCTTCCATGAACTAGTTTTTATTTGATTGATTTTCCTCTGTTGCTTTCCTGATTTGATTTCTTTGATTTATGTAAGTATCCTTATAATTTCCTCTTTTTGCTTCTTTTGGTAATATATTGCTCTGCTTCTTCTATTTTTGTAAGGTAAGATTATGGATTTGCAGGTTTCCCTCATTTTTAATGTAAGCACTTAGTAATATAAATTTCCCTCTCACTATTACTCACCTGCATCCCACATATTTTGATAAGTTATATGTTCATTTTGATTCGGTTGTATTATATTTTTATTCCCATTGGCACTTCCTCTTTAAATGGATTCCTTAGGTATATGTTTTTCAATCAATGCAAGAAAGGGTTCCCATATACTTACTATAGTGATGCTGGTGCTGGGTGGGACAATACAGAGCCTCTATGAGGCAGGGCCTGCTTGATGGCATGTAGCAAAAACAATACCTGCTTTTTCTGTTTGTTTGAGGTTTGTTTTATGGCTTAAGATATTGTTTATGTTGGTAAACGTTCCACAGTCACTAGAAAAGAATGTGTATTTTTCTTTTATTGGGTAGAATGTACCATATATGTCAATTAGATCCTGTTGGTTGGTGATGATCTGTTTTTCCATATCCTTATAGTTATGCTGCCTAACAATCTACTGCTAAATTTGGGTTGTTGAAATATCCAACTGTATCTGTGGCTTTGTGAGGGTTCTATTTTTTGGTGCATACATAGTTAGAATTATTATCTGACTGGTGGATTGATCTTATCATTATTATGTAATTTTCTTTTTGTCTCCACTAATTGTATTTGCTTTAAAGTCTACTTTATCTGATATTAATATAGCTAATCTGGCTTTCTTTCTTGCTTTCTTTTTTGATTGATGTTTGCATGGCTTATCTTTTTTCCATTCTTTCACCCAATCTATATCCTTGTATTAAAGTTAGTTTTTTTAGGTAATAAATGGTAAAATCATGTTTTGTAGCTACTCTGACAATCTTTGGGCTTTAGTTGGTATATTCATATTCAATAAAGATAATCATTGAAATGTTAAGATTCTAGGTAACATTTTTATTTGTTTCCTGTTTCTCATTCTCCTGATTAACTTTTTTTTTTATTCTTGTACATTATATGAACATTTTTCAAGATTTCACCTTGATTTATTTATATTAAGTATATATCATTTTTTGTATTGTTAGTTGTTGTTTTGTACTGTTGTTAGTTGTAAGAAATACCTAGATACATACATGTAAGTTATCAGAGTCTACTGCTGTGAAGTATAGAAATCTTACTGCAGTCTAGGTCCATTTACTTTCCTCATTTTTTAAGCATACTCGAGTGTTACTTCTACATTGAGCATTATATCACATAGTATTTTTAGTTAGTTAGTTGTGATTTGGGAAAGTTTACAGAACAAAGTGATTTTAATTCATTAGTTCATAAACACTTTGTCTCATGACATTCATTAAAATCCTCACAATGTAACAGCACTCCTCCCACTTCCTTCCTGTGTTTACCATGTCCCTTCATCCTTCCTTCCTACCCCTTCATGACTTCTCAGTTTTCTTCCTGGGCAAATGTTGCCCTTTGCTCTCATATAATTGATTGTTTTAATGAAATCATGTCTTCTAGTATTATTGTTTATCTTATAGGCCTGTGTATAGTTTGGCTGAAAGTTGAGTCATGGTTGATTTCAATTCCAGGCCTGAAGGGTGACTAAATGTAATAGTATCAGGGGTTCTACCAATATCTAAGAGATAAGTAATGTATTTTTTATGATTTTGAGTTTTGTTCCATGTTTTTCTAACACTCTATCTTGGACTTCTTTTTGTGAGCTCTTTCAGAGTTGTCAGCATTGGTAAAGAGGCATCATCTAGTTCTTCTGGTCTGAGGGTCATGGAGTCTGGGCTCACATGGACCATTAGCATCACACAGTATGAGATTTTTGGAGCATATTTTCCCAGTGCAATACTTCATCTGATTTCCAGACTACTACTTCCATTGAGAGCACTGGTGGCATAGTACCTATGGCATTTGACTGCTAACCAGAAAGCTGGCAGTTCAAATCCACCAGCCACTCCTCAGAAGGAAGGTTGTGCAATCTACTTCCATAGCAATACCACCTCAGAAAACCAAGAAGGGGTCGCTATGTGTTGGATACAACTCTACAGCAGTGGGTTTGGTCTTTGTGGTTTGGTTTTGCTTCCATTGGTGCTGACTGAGAAACCGAGTAATATGAAATCATTGATAACATTAAACTTTTCTCCATTTATCATGAGGCTGCTTGTTGGTCCAGTTGTGAGGTTTTTTGTTTTCTTTATATTGAGGTGTAATCTGTACTGCAGATTGCAGTTGTTACCATTCATCAGTAAGTACTTCAAGTCACCTTCACTTTCAGCAAGCAAGGTTATCTTGTCTGCATATCATAAGTTGTTTGAGTCTTCCTCCAATCATGATGCCACATTCTTCTTCATACAATCCAGTTTCTCAGATTATTTGCTCAGCATACAGATTGAATAAGTATGGTGAAAGGATACAACACTGATACACACCCTTCCTGATTTTATAAACCATGCAATATCCCAGTTGTTTTTTCTTTTCTTTGAATGACAGCCTCCTGGCCTATGCACAGATCCCTAATGAGCACAATTAAGTGTTCTGTAATTCCTATTCTTCTCAATGTTATCCATAATTTGTTATGATCCACACAATCAAATGCTTATGCACAGTCAATAAAAACAAGAAAATATCTTTCTGGTAATCTTCACTTTCAGCCAACATCCATCAGACATCAGCAATGATATCCCTCATTCCACATCCTCTTCTGAATCAAGCTTGCATTTCTGGAAGTTCTCTGTCAATATACTGTTGCAACCATTTTTGGATTATCATCAGCAAGATTTACTTGTGTGTGATATTAATGATCTTGTATGATAATTCCCACATTCTATGGGATCACCTTTCTTTGGAATGGATACAAATATCCAGTCAGCTGGCCAGGTAGCTGTCCTCCAAACTTCTTGGCATAGATGAGTAAGTGCCTCTAGCTCAACATTCATTTGTTGAAACATCTCAATGGATATTCTATCAATCCTTGGAGCCTTGTTTTTCACCAATTCCTTCAGTGTGACTTTGATGTCTTCCTTCAAAACCATTGGTTCTTGATCCTATGCCAATTCCTGAAAAAGATGAACATCAACTAATTCTTTTTGGTAGTGGCTCTGTATTCCTTCCATATTCTTTTGATGTTTCTTGCATCATTCAATGTTTGCTCATAGAATCTTTCAATATTGCAACTCAAGGCTTGAATTTTGTTCTCAGTATTTTCAGCTAGAGAAATGCCAAGTGTATTCTTCAATTTTGGTATTCTAACTCCTGGTCTTTGCCCATTTCATTATAATAATTGACTTTGTCTTTTTGAGCTGCTCTTTGAAATCTTCTGTTCAGCTTTCATTTCTTCCATTTGCTTTAGCTACTCTCTATTCAAGAGCAAGTCTCAGAGTCTCTTCTGACACCCATTTTGGTATTTTTTTCCTTCCCTGGTTTTTTAATCACATTTTGCTTTCTTCATAGATGATGTTCTTTATGTCATCACATAATTCCTCTGTCAGGGTTGTTCAATGCCTCAAATATACTCTTCAGTTGGTCTCTAAATTCAGGTAGTATATAATCAAGATCATATTTTGGCTCTTGTGGACTTGTTTTAATTGTGTTCAACTTCAAGTTGAACTTGAATATGAGAAGTTGATGCACGGTCAGCTCATGGCCCTGTTTTGGAAGAAGATAATGAGTTTCTTTGTCATCTCTTTCCACACATGTAGTCTGACTTCTTTGTATTCCATCCGGTGAAGTCTTCATGTATAGATGTCATTTACATTGTTGAAAAAAGGTATTTGCAATGAATTTGTAAGACCAAGTCATTGATCTTACAAAATTCTACCACATAATCTCCAGCATCAGTTCTAACACCAAGTCCATATTTTCGAGCTACTGTGATTCTTCTTTGTTTCCAACTTTTGCATTCCTATCATCAGTAATAATCAACATATCTCGATTCCATATTTCATAAATTTCTGACTTCATAAGTTTCTGAAAATTTAAATTTGCTCTTCTTTGGGTTTGGTGTGTAAATTTGAATAATAGTGGTATTAAATGGCCTTCTTTGTAAGCATATTGCTATTATCTTATCACTGACAGCATTGTACTTCAGGATAGACCTTGATACATTCTTTGTGATGATGAATGACACACCATTCTTCTTCAATTTGTCATTCCTGGATGTAGATCATATGGTTGTCTGATTAGAAATGGCCAAAACCAGTACATTTCAGCTCACTAATGCCTAGGATATCAGTCTTCATTTGTCCCATTTCATTTCTGACAACTTCCAATTTTCCTAGATTCATACATCATACATTCCATGTTGTGATTATTAATGGATGTTTTCAGCTGTTTCTTCCCATTTTGAGTTGTGATTTCAATTGCCTCATATGCATTTGAAAGTTGAACAGTGAATAAGGAAGACAGAAGAAGAGTTGATGCTTTTGAATTGTGGTGTTGGCAAAGAATACTGAAAGTACCACGGACTGTCAGAAAACCAACAAATCTGTCCTGGAAGAAGTGCAGCCAGACTGTTCCTGGGAAGTGAGAATGGCCAGACTTCGTCTCACCTACTTTGGTCATATCATCATCAGAAGAGACCATTCTCTGGAGAACCATATCTCTGGATATCATTCTTGGTAAATTGGAGGCTCAGTTAAAAAGGAGAAGGCCCTCAACAATGGGCTCAGGTGTAGCAAGGATTGTGAGGATGGTGCAGGACCAGGCAGTGTTTCATTCTGTTGTACATAGGATCACTGTGAGTCAGAGCCAACTTGACAGCACCTAACCAAAGCATAGTGCCTAAGGCACTTGACTGCTAACCAACAGTTAATGGTTCAAACCCACCAGCCACTCCTTGGAAGGAAGATGGGGCAATCTACTTTCATAGTGAAACCCAAGGAGGGGTCGCTATGAGTCGACCTCTCAAGTTTTCTCCCTGTGCTAATGCTGCCCTTCTACTCTCCCATGGTCAATTGTTCTAAGGGATGCATCTCCCTAGAGTAGTTATTCCACTGACAGACCTATTATTTGGCTAGGAGTTGAGCCATGAGAGTGAGTCCAATTCCACAGTCTGCAAGTTGTTGCTGTTTTTCTTCTTCACGAACAGGGTCACTGGAAATTCTCCAGTGAGCAAGATCTTTCCTGGTGGTGGTGGGGTGTGTGTGGACCATATCTGGTGAGCCTGAAATCAAAAGAAGGAAAACAGGAATTTGAAAGTTAGAGCTCTATGAACTAAACAGTTCATGATTTGACAGAATATAGGGTCTTTCTCAAGTTTTAGTAATTCATAATTCACCTCAATTCTTGGTGAGTGAGAAGTCTAGGGCAGCTGAACATTTCTCAAAGAATAGATCATTTGACCTCAGTACTGTGGATGATTAATGAGCACAACTAGAGGGGCAAGGTTGATAAAAGTCTGTGTGTATAAGTAGGGGGAAATTGACTCTGGAGAGTTGATTATTTGAATCAATGACTGCACAAAAGAGATTTACTTCTGTGGAGTCAGGAGAAAAGCATAAGGCTCAAGGTCATATAGAAATTTGCAAAGGAAAATGAGTGTTGATTTGAGGAAAGAGTAGAACCCAAATAATGAAAGAGAGAAAAGGATAAGGATCTCACTTGCTACCTATTAGAGTATGGTTCAGTGACAGCATATTTAACTGTAGATCAAGAGGTCCTTGGTTAAAGTCTGGAGTAAGGTTAGTGTTTTATGGGTCCTGTTTAATAATTCTTTGCTAAAAATCAAGGTTGTGAATATTTTTTCTATGTTTTCTTCTAAAAAAATTTATAGTTTTAGTAAATTTGTTTAGTTCTATACATGAGATCATGTTAATTTTTGTATATGAGTTAGCGTAGTGCCTAAGGCATTTGACTGCTATCCAGAAGGCTGGAGGTTCAAGCCAACCAGCCATTCCTCAGAAGGAAGGTTGGGCAATCTACTTCCATTGTGATCCTGCCTTGGTATCCCAAGGACGGGTCACTATGAGCCGAACCTGACTCAACTGCAATGAGTTTGGTTTTTGGATTTTGAGTTAAGTAATGTAAAGATTTCATTGATCTCCCCTTAAAAACAGTTTATGGATTTCTATCCTATTGCAAAAGTTATTGTTTCTTAATTTATTTTTTCCATTTGTTTCTAGTATATAGAAATTCAATTAATTTTTTACATTGATCTTGCATCATTTGAATTAGCAAAATTCACTGTATTAAATCTTTTGTAGATTCATTAAGAAATTTTATATACACAACTATGCCATCCATACATAACCACAGTACTGCTTATTTGTTCATTTTTTGTGAGGGATGATTTTGACAGTCATCAGTAGCTTTTCTAAACTTCTGCTTTCATTTAGTTTTGGATTTAGTTTAGTTTTTATTATAGCCTTGTGAAACCTGATTTCTACCTATCGTTACTACTTACTGTTACATGAATCACTGTCATGGTTTTATCCTTTTGCATATAATTCCCTTGGCCTTATATGTACTTCACCATCAACTTATCTCCTTGACATACCATTACACAGCTTCCAACAATGTCCAAATCTTGAACCATTGCAACGTGCCCATAGAAGTTTCTTCTCTTACTAGGTATTATAACCTCATTTAATCTATATGAACCTCAAACCAGTGTGACAAAACCCCCAGTTCAATCAAGGAGACAAGAAGCAGTCTATATTTTCTGAATTGTCCTTGTTCTCTGAACAAAATTAACATTTTCCCTAGTTTTCTGAATGATATTTTTTTAAATTTGGTTCATAAAATTCAGATGCTATTATAGGTATTTCCCACCAGATAATTTCAATAGTGCAACACCCCAAAATTGATAAGTTCCCAATTTTAACTTGATTTTGCTTCTACACTAGCCATATAATTTAAAGTGAAGTTTCTAGTTTTATGATCTTGGAAAATTGAGAAAGATGTCTGAGTGAAGGATTTCTATTGTGTGTCAAGTAGTTAAATGCTACTTCAATCTCTCTAATGTGTAAGTGTTGAAACACATTCCTTGATGCTTAAATATGCACTTTTATTACTTGCTCTTTGATAGATTTTTATCAATTATAATTTATATTTTATTCCGTTTATATATTTTTTTCACTTGTGCTAATTCAATATATAATTTTATGGTATCCTAAATCTTTAAGGTCAAAATACAATTCAGAACACATACATCCAAGATGCCTAAGAGATAATGACATTTTTACCACAGATCCATGTGTTTAGTAGATAAAAATAAAAATGTGTTCTTACATATATAATAGCAAACTATGCTTTTGAGAATAAATGACCTATATGTAATACTTTGAAACTGGAAAACAAAATGAGAGAATAAATGACATTTTGGTATGATGTTCCAAGGGTCTGAATAAATTATATTTTTATTATTCTGATAAGATAAATATTTTTACATTCCAAAATGGAATTATAAAGATATTATTACTGTGATATATCTATAAACACAGCATTTCAGATTTTTTATGGATTACACTTCTCTTGCTAGTCAATAATACTTTGACTATTATACCAACTTTATACTACTATAAACAGAAGACTAATGCTCTCACTTGTGACATTGTCTATATTTTATGTTATAATATTAAAATTGTATATGTAAGGCATGATTGTAACAAGACTTTATTTACCTATTTTGATACTGAACTTAAATACCAACTCTTCTTTTTTGTCCAAATCAACAAAATTATTTTTATAAATGTTTAATTCCTTAGGGAAAAAAAAAATGACACCCTTAAAACACTATAATGTCTCTTAAATATCTATGATGATGAGTAAAAGCATACATGTTTATGGAGTACACATGATTTGAAGCAACAAGAGAAATTTTAGCAACAAAATATATTTCCCAGAATAGTTACTTATACTATTGAAACACAAGTACAGGAATAAGAACTACATATTCATGTGTTTATAAATAAAACTTTAAGTAATTATGTAATGGCTCATAGAATAGGATACTCCTGGAAATGTTTCAGAGAAAACCTTTGATATGTCTGGAGTAAGGTATAAAAACTATATTGCTGCTAAGGAATATTTAAAATATTTCAGATACTAGAAATGGCATAGTCTTTGTGTATGGTATGCCTTTAGTACAATTTAGACCACCATTTGTCCTCAAGTAGGTCTATTTAAAGTATAATTGACTGCCCTAGCAATTATTGTGAATAGCAGCTGTCTGCTGGTAAAATGGCATATATATAATGAGGGAGAAAGGATCAAATACATGCAATAGAAAAGAAAAGCATAAAGAAAATATCTATATGAGGTATTTTAGCCTAGATTTTATATTTGAAAGGACAAGGCCTATTAGCCTTTTCCAATTAGGGACTATAAAAAAAAAAAAAAAAAAGGTGAATGAAAGTACTCATCTATTTATGAAAAGCAGCTGGGACTCCCTAAATCTAAAACTGGCAAAAGTTTATTTGTTCTAAAAGTGTTACAGCTTACAGCATTTCATTTATTTCATTAGCTATGTTAGGTTTTGTGAAAATCTTTCTTGTATCATGTACCTTCTGCAGCACGCAAAAACACCTTGCTTTGTTTTTCTCCTAAATAGCTACATAATTAGATGGATTATTTCATGTGTCTGTGCGTGTGTTTGCTGAAGAGAACAAGCCAGATAAATTAGCACTTAGCAGAACTCACAATAGCACATAATATGCCCTTGTGTTTCATATAAAGCTTTATTTGTCATTCACGGCTGGTTGGCAAAACTGACTTTGCTTTTGAAAATGACAGGTGGTACTCTGGTGAGCTCTGTATGGAAAAAGAAACAACCTTCACCGACAGTTTCTGTCAATAGCTTCCATGATTTTAGTATTCAGTCTGGGTTTGTGTTTCTTCTAAAGTTCTGTTTCATTTGCATCTCTTAGGTCTGCCATCACCAAGGCCCTTTAAAAATTGGGATTCTATACCACAGGCTGAAAAACCAGGCTTCCTCTCTTCTCTCTGATTAAAAGACAGGTGAAGTTCAGTATATTTCAATATGCCTCAACATTCCATGTCAGGAATCAATAGCCCTCCTTCTTTTTTTTTAGGGGTTATTAAATTGCAGCTGTAACATTAGCCTTCTTTATCTAATTGATTGTCTTTTCACAGGGCTAAGAAAATCAATAGCAGTCAATGGGACTGCCCTGTTTTTACCTAATAGATGTTTTCTCCTAATTGGCTGCCTGGGTGGCTTCACCGAGCTCAGTATGTTTTCAGAAGTCCACAGTATGTTGCAACCCTTGTAAACTATTTTACCCTGTGCAGGGGTTATTGATTTTATAATGAAATCTAAAAAAATCAATAGCAATCAGGAATATAGATCAGGATTCCTAGGTACGTTATGACAAAGGGCAAACTCACTTTGCTACCACTTCAAACTGTGATCCAATTAAATGTGTCCTTAAAACATTACATTTTCCAAAGACTTTGATCAAAGTCACTTGATTTATTGTCCAAGACTGTGCAAAATCTAAGAATCAAAAGACCCTAATTAAAAAATTATACAGCAGTTTCTGATTGACCATTTCCTTATAAAGTGACATAAGCCAAAACCATTAGAAGGAAATGATACATTTACTGAGGAAAATACGATTAATCAAAATAAAAACATTGTATTCACTATCTAGTCAGTTAAACTGATTTCCTGAGAAGTGATAATAAAATTTATAATTTCAATTGAAAAAAAATGTGTTTGGATGACTTGGTAAGTTCTTCACATTTTCATGATTCTAGTAACTATTTTTATCCTAATTTTGTGTGACTAACACCAGCTTTTTCAATTTGTCTTGCATCCCAGAACCTGTACTCAAATTCTATCTCTCAGTGTTATTTGTCCACTACCTCTGAATTTATTTGAACATTTACCTGTATAAATAAGATAATGTTTTAAGTTTGTGCTAGTATTGAACTATAAAGTTCTCAGAATAACAATTGTCTATTAAAAATTCACAATTGAAAATGTGATGATTAATTGTGGCTTTTTAAAATTTTGACTTCTCTTTCAAGAGAAAGAAAAGTGTTTTATTTTTAAAAGTCAAGGGGAGTAAAATCCTTTTTATAGTTCTTTCACTTTTACTTTGTTACGACTGACATATTTTTCTTGATATCTCAAACTTCTACATTGGATATATCTCCCAGGTACATTATCGTTGCCTGTCTTTATTCTGAATTTGGATGAGTTTTGCATTTCTCTATGTTTTAGATTCCTACTTAATAATAAATGAAGAGTAAAAAGTCAGGAATTTCCATGTAAGACCTGCAATTTTGTAAACAATCCTTCATTCTCCCTTGTTATGACAACCACTTGGGCGTTGTCATTTCTCATACCAGAATCACAGGCTACAAAGCAGTTTCCTAACACTTTCCAGATTAGCATTCATGTGGTTTAGTCTTTATCATTCTTTGCTGAATTGACCTGTCCTGCTAAAGTGTCGAGCCATTTCGTATGCCTAACCATGATGGGGATGACAGTTCCCTAGTCAGTGATAGTCAACGCATAGCTGTGGAGCTGTCGCCAGCTCTACAATTACGTATGGTATATATGGATTTGACTTGAGCTCCACTCATTCGAGCTCCATTCTCTGGCAAATGAATAAATAAATCATTCCATACACCAAATGCCATTTACAAGAATCAAACTTCTACAGGTATATACTAGTTTTAAAGACTCAGAGTCAAAAAAGATTAAGTGAAGAGGTTTTATTCACCAAGCTTCTTAAAAAGGGGGTAGGGAGTGAGGGTGGCAGAGAGCACTGAAGATAATGACACTTTTCCAAACCCAACAGAGACAAATATCAGAGAAAGGTACCAGACACTGTCAAAAACATCTACATGCCTTCAAAAATAGTACTGGTTTGTTTAGTTTAAAGAGTAAATCGGTGTTCTTTCTTCCTTTGCAGCATAGATTAAATAATAGTGAATAGACAATGATGGATTTTGTTTCCCTCCCACCATCCTAATGATGTCCTTCTCTCAAGCCTCTGGCACTCAGCATTATTGTGTGTTCTTGATCCCATCTTATTTACAGGTTCTCAGGTCAGAGCTTGATAAACTGATTCATGCTAAGTATGAATAACTGATAAAGTTAGATGTGTCATCTTTCCTAAGCAAAGCAACATTTAATATGAATCAAAATTTAATGCCTATAGAATGAATCATTAGAACTTTAGTCATAGATATGTATATCTTGACTAGATAATGTATATCTTTAGTCATATATATATATATATATATATATATATTATATATTATATATATAATATCCATTGGGAGCTCTGGTAACGTAGTGCCTAAGGCACTTGACTGCTAACCAGAAGGCTGGCGGTTCAAACCCACCAGCCACTCCTTGGAAGAAAGATGGGGCAATCTACTTCCATAGTGATACTGCCTCAGAAACCCAAGGAAGGGTCTCTATGAGTCAGGTCTGACGCAAGGGCACATAACAACAACATTATATATATTATATATTATATATGTGTGTGTGTGTGTGTGTGTGTAAAAACTTGTTTTATGCAAAGTGTTAAGCTCTCAAAGCATTCTGGGACTATTCAGAAAGTTACAAACATAATAAAAATACACTGGGTTTGAACCACCAGCCTTCTGGATAGCAGTCAAATGCCTTAGGAACTATGCCACCATAGCTCCCATAAAAAGCTAAATGACTAAGGATGTTGTTTCATTTATCATGTAGCACAGAACTTATAAATGTGCAAGATGCCTTTTGCTTGGAATAATTTCTGTTTGGTGATTGAGCTAGTCAGGTCTTTAAATATCATCAAATACATTAAACTTTATGAGCCAGTAAATTAACTTTAATTACCCAAACATTCCTCCTCATTTTTTGTCAGTTATCAACAATGTGAATTTCTGAAGCAAGGAGAAAGCAAATTTGTGTCATCACAGTGTCAGTCTTTGCCATCAGGGAATTCGAACTGTACCTTCCGTATTCCTTTAATTTATGCATGCAATATTCAATTAATCAACCTCATTCTTCCTTTATCCACACCTTTATTTTGGTCAAAATTTTAGCAAAAGCACTAATTTCAAACCTAAATCCAAATAGATTAATCATATATACAGGCACACACACACACACACACACTTAAATGGATATATTTACATGCACAGACAGTTATATATTTTCATGCTATGTTTGCTGTGACTATTCAGGGAAGATTTATTTCAAGGAAAATTTGTTCCCACTATCTTCCCACTGAAGAGCTTGTGGGAAGAATGAAAATGATGTTTTCAAGTCATAAAATAATGTTTCATCACAGTGCAGCTGCTGCTGCTTCATCTCCACCTCCTGCTTCATTAACATCACTGCTGTCATAATTATTGTTATAAACCCAATGTGATTAGACTTCTAATGATAAGGATGATGATTCTGTGGTTTATTTCATTTGAAAGACTGTAGTTATCTTCTTATACATTTTCTCCCATCTCAATTAATCCAACTCAAGAGACCTCTTTAAAACCTCAAACATAAAATATTTGTATATGAGAAATGGATAAATGAAGGAAAAATAATTTTCCTTTCTTCTGTGAGTGCCCTTTTTAGGATAGGAAACAAGGACATTGCATTTTAGTCCCAATAGTCTAAATAGTTTTTCAATCATTTTCTTGGGCTTCTCTATATACAAAAAATTGATCCATCTCCCACAAACTTTCATGATAATTCATTTTAAAATTGAAGAAAAGGAATTCAGTTTTAAACAAAGCAGATTTACTTATAAATTTAATTTCAGATCTCACGTTAAAATTCTTGCATGACACATCAGAAATATTATTTATCATTCACCTTTTTTTATTTGTATTTTTATTAAAGACATGCTTTTCATCTGAAGCATATGAATTGATAGTCATTATGCAAATATTCACTGACCATAATCTCAGAAAGAAGAAGGCTACAGAGTAATTCTTCACATCAAGGTCATATAGGATGACCATAAACACAAGGTGTGCAACCAAGGAGATGAATGAAATAACAAAACTGAAAGACCTATTGCTCTCCACATAGAAGCTAACGTAAAAGCAGTATATTCCATTTGGATGACCTTCCTCCTTCTCCTTTCTCTTGCCTTCACATACTGTGCTAGATGAAAGCCATGAGTACTCTGGAGAAAATAATCAGTAGAAAATCATGTTTATTATACTGAGAACTGAGAGGAAGAACTCCTCAAGAATGAATAAGAACAAGGGATTTATCTGTGATCTCTGTGGGGGAAAAAAGCAGATAATTTAGGAACTGAGACAAAATGATGGTAGTGGAATGGCTCAGTGCTAACCTCTATAGACTGGATCATCATGGGTTATTGAAAAGCCTGTGGGCAACAACAAAATTTGTCTTGAGTTGGAAATATTTACTGAACACAGGTCTCTCTTTGACAACATAGTAAGACGTAATGGTTACAACACTTGGATTCCACATGAAAATTGGAGTAACCTTATGCAGTATCAGTCTTGAAGTGGGTGTTCATGATTTTTAAATATTCTTATATTTTGCATCAAAAAGAAATATAGATCATCTGTCTAACTGGTTTATCAAATGACGACATATTTGATCACGGCCCTGACAATGAGTATAGGTCACATACTAAAACGATGACAATTATTTCTTTCAGCACATTTTTCTATGATCTGCTTATGTCACAATTGGAGTATTTCAAAAGAAATTAAAAGCTGCAGTGGGATACTAGGTGTGATGAAGACACTGTTGACATTATATTGATATTTTGTTGTTTGTGTTGTTGTTATGTGCCATCAAGTCAGCCCCAACTCATAGCGACCCCTCTCTGAGTTTCCAAGGCAGTATCACTACAAAAGTAGATTGCCCAATCTTCCTTCCGAGGAGTGGCTGGTGGGTTTGAACCACCAGCCTTCTGGTTAGCAGTCAAGTGCCTTAGGCACTATACAACTAGAGTGTTGAAAATGAAACAAATGCCCCTTGAAAAACTGACACTGAGAGATGTAATAAAGTAATGGAAGATTCAAATATCCTCCATTCTAAGAACAATCATTTGCTTTCCTTAGATATTTATTTGTATGCACATGAGAAAGTTAGTCTGACATATAAATCAATTATTTTCTTTAAATATGAAATAAAAACAAATATTCTATAGAAATGGAAAACAAAAGGCCAACTGGAAAACAAATGTATCTTGCCTTCAGTCTCTACAAGATTTTATTCTTCTTTGGTCCTCTAGGGACAGGGATATGGTAGGGAGAAGTAGAGTGCTGAAAGAGTGAAAGGATAAGATTAGAGTGATAATGATATTAAGAAAAAAGGAAATTCCCTATAAGCTATTATTTCTTGAAGACAAACATTCTGCCTTAACAAGTTTGGCAACTGATATTTTCCAATGAATTGTATATAACTTAGTGTTGTTGTAATATAATTATAAAGTTTATTATATGTGTGTTGTTTTAGTAAGGCATTTAGGAGGGAGTTCAGTATGTGTTAATTTATTTAACATGTAATTTATAGCATGTCCAAGTGCCAAGTAGTGTTCTAGGTACTGGATGAATAAGACAGTTCCTGCCTTCAAGTAGTGTAGAATTTATTATGAAAAAAATATTATCGTTATTACCTAAAGTCACTGTTCAATGACCAGGAGCAACTCAGTGTGTCTTTTAATTTTAGAATCAATGACATGGTAACTTTATTCCTACACATTATTTCATCACCTATTCTCTCAGTAAAGTCTTACTAAGCATCTATTACATATTAATATAATTCTCATCATGAAAGCCAATGGTCAGAAGCCATGTAACTTGCCATTAAATCAACTTTCTTTTCTTATTGTCAGTATTGTACTGTTATTCTTCTGGTAATCATATCTGCAAATCCCAAAATACTTTAAACTTCTCTCCATCTTTAATATCCAAAAGTCATTCAGTCACCAAGAACTGTTCATTTATATGTTTCATAGTAAGTATCCTTTTCAAACTTCGTTTATAAAAAAACTTAAATAGGCTTAAAAAACCTAAAAAATAAAATCTGAATTAGAGTCTTCAGAAGTTCCACATGGTTTTCCAAGCATATTTTGCCCCATATTGTTGTTGTTAACTGCCTTAGTGTTGGCCCCATATACAATGACATTGGACCATTGTGATCCATAGGGCTTCCCTTGGTAGATTTTACAAAGCAGATTCCCAAACTTTTCTTCCTAGTTTGTCTTAGTCTGGAAGCTCTATTGAAAACTGTTCAGCATCAAAGCAACATGAAAGTCTCTACTGCCAGATGAGTGGTGGCTTTGCTTGAAGTACATCAGGCAAGACTTGAACTGGGTCTGCTACAGGGAAGATGAGAATTCTACCACTGAATCACCATTGCCCTGATGAATTACTGTATATTTTGCACATAAAGTGTCCATGTAAATAACACACATATGTATATAATGGGCATAGACAAATAAGAAACTAATGGGAGCTCTGGTAACGTAGTGCCTAAGGCACTTGACTGCTAACCAGAAGGCTGGCCGTTCAAACCCACCAGCCACTCCTCAGAAGGAAGATGGGGCAATCTACTCCGTAGTGATACTGCCTCAGCAACCCAAAGAGGGGTCGCTATGAGTCGGGTGCGACTCAACAGCACATAACAACAACAACAACGTTGGGGTAGTGAGATTTGCCAGAAAAAAAAGCTGTAACACACGTTATTCCCATAAAAAAATACAGTGCATTGATTAATTTCATATGTTGAATAAACATTTGTAGGATAAGCCTTACTTGCTAATTATTCCATTGAGCTTTTTGTCTTTTGCTGAATTCAATATGTTAATATTTTGTTGAGGAATTTGTTTCTAGGTTCACAAGGAATATTTTTCCATAGTATTTGGGATGTTTTGGTTTCAGGCATATGATGGAATCATAAAATGACTCAATCAGTTCTCCATTTTCTGAAAGATTTTGGATAGTTGATATGACTCCAGTGAAGTCATCTTGGCCAATAATCTATTTATTGGAAGATTTTATATCACTGATTCCATTTCCTTAATGAGTAAGTGTAGGGTTACTTAAATTTTCTACTTTCTGTGTAGTTATATTTTGGACATAATATTTTCAAATATTTGATGTTTTCATCTTTGATTGCATAAAACTGTTCACAATATTTTCACTAATTTTTATATACTTGTAAAATTAGGATAATATCTTCTCTTTCATTCTTGATTAGTTAAACTGTACTTCTCTCATATTTTCCTTATTACTATTGTTTGAGTATTCACCAATTATATTAATATTTCCAAAGACTAATTTGGAAGGACACTGAATTCTGGAGGACACCAAAACATGCACATAAGTTATAGACGACAGAGGCTAATACCAGTATGTGCACAATACTGCATTACCACTAAAACCAAATCCAGGCTACAGATAAATGCATAGACAATGGAGAAATGAAAAATAAAATTAAAATTAAAAGACTGATTTTTGTTCTGCTTATTTTCTCTGTTATTTGGTGTCTATTATTTTGTTTTGTTTTCTAGCTGTTATAATAGATGTCCTTCCAGCTATTTGGCTTTAACTTTCTTTTGATTATTCTCACTTCTTGAGGTTAAGATTTGGAAAACTTTATTTGAATCTTTCTTTTTTTCCTAATATAGACATTTGAATCTATAGGCTTTTTTGTTCAAGTACTTTTTTGGCTATGCTCCACAAATTTTGATACCTGCATTTTCATTCAGTTCAAATTATTTTCTAATTTTGGTAACTTCTTTGGCAATTATTTTGAGGAGTGTTATTTGATTTCCAATAAGTAAGGATTTTCTAGATATGTTACTGTTAATTGTTTTCTAATTCATTCAGTTTTGGCCAAAGCATGTATTTTATACTTGGAAGCTTTCAAAATGTACTGAGATTTATTTTATTCCCAAACACACAGTCTGTCATTTTAAGTTTTCTGCCTGCATTTGAAAAGCTTGTGGGCTATGTAATTGCTGGTGTAGTTTTCTATCTTTGGTTAGGTCAAGTTATTTTATAATGTTATTCACATATTTATATACTATTTTTATTTTTTAATAATTTTTCTTTAGATTACTGAGAGTAAGATGTTGATGTGTCCAACTAAACTTGACCATTTCTATCATTAGTTTCTGTAATGACTGATACTATGTGTCAACTTGACTAGGTGTATTCTCAGTACTTTGGCAAGTATTATGGAGTCATTCTCTATTTTGTGATCTTATGTGGGCAGGCAATCAATGGAAATTGAAGTTTCCTGGGAGGTGTGGTCTGCATCCAATATATATGGACATACTGGCACTGCTTATTCTCTCTCAATTCTGACCACTGGTTCTTGAGATGTAAGCAATAAGCCTACCACTTGACCTGCATATGTTGTGTTTAGCAGATCCTGCAACCACATGAATAAGGAAAAGTCTCCAGCTACTGCTTGACCCACGGATTTGGTACTTGCCAGCTTCCAGCACTATGTGTGCTATTTCCTTGAAATAAATCTCTCTAAATATTATCCTCCTCCAACAAATGCAGCCTAATAAAGTTTCAAATTTTACTTCATATATTTTAAAGCTCTGCTATTACAGCATTTGACTGCTAACCAGAAGCTGGGGGTTCAAACACACCAGCCACTCCTCAGAAAGAAGATTGGGCAAACAACTTCCATAGAGATATCACCTCGGAAGCCCAAGAAGGGGTAGGTAGCTACAAGTCAAATCAACTCAATGACAGTGAGTTTGTTTTTTTGAGTTTTATTAGGTTCATGCATATTTAAGAATTTGATATCTTCCTAAAGAACTTTTATTTTCAATATTATGAAATGTCTGTATGTCTGCTCATGCAAGGTTTCTGAAAATTGATATATTCTGATACTGATATAGTAATTCAATGTTTGTTATTCTTTGTAACTTTCTTCATAGCATCCTTTTATTTATCTGTGTCTTAGAAGCCCTGGTGGTACAGTGGTTAAGTGTTTAGCTGCTAACCAAAGGTGAGTGCTTCAAACCTACCAGCTACTCCACAGAAGAAAGATGTGGCAGTCAGCTTCCATAAACATTAACAACCTTAGAAACACTATGGGGTAGTGCTACTCTATCCTATAAAGTTACTATGAGTCAGAATCTACTTGATGACAATAGTTTTTGGTTTATCTTTGTCTTTATGTTTTCAATGTATTTTTGGTAAACAATATATCCAGTCTGACAAATTCTGCCAATTAATTGAAGTATTTAGTCAATTCATATTTAATGTAATAATTGAAATGGTTATATAACTATCATCTTGTCATTTGGTTTCTATTTCTCTATTCTAATTTATAAGCCTGTATTCTACTTTATGAGCCTATTTCTTGACTTCTTTTAGGTTAAATGATTATTTTGTTCCTTTTTCTTTTTATTTAGTATTCTATTTCTTCATTTTCTTCTTAACTACGCCTCCCTCACCTCCAGTGGTATCCTTGTTGTTGTTGTTGTTAGGTGCCATCGAGTTGTCTCCTACACATAACGACCCTATGCACAACAGAACGAAAAAACGCCCAATCTGACGGCTCCACAATCCACGTTATACTTGAGCCAATCACCACAGTCACTGTGTCAATCCATGTTGTTGAGGGCCTTCCCCTCTTTCAGCTACCCTCCACTTTACCAAGCATGACATCCTTCTCCAGGGAATGGTCTCCTTTGACAACATGACCAAAGTAGGTGAGAGGAAGTCTGGCCATTCTTGCTTCCAAAGATCTTTTCAGCTGCACTTCTTCCAAGCAGATTTGTTAATTCTTTTAGCAGTCCATGGTACGTTCAGCATTCTTTGCCAGTACCACAATGCAAAAGCATCAATTCTTCTTCAGCCTTCCTTATTCATTGTCCAGCTCTCACATGCATATGAGGTGATTGAAAATACCATGGCTTATGTCAGGGACACCTTATTCCTGAAAGAGTCCATGAAAAAGGTAGTTTGCAGCTGACTTGTCCAGTGCTATACATCGTCTGAAGTCCTCGCTGCTGCTTCCATTGGCATCAATTGTAGAACCAGGCAACATTAAGTCTTTGACAACTTCAGTCTTTTCTCCATTTATCATGATGATGCTTATAGGTCCAGTTGTGAGGATTTTTGCTTTCATTATATTGAGATGTAATCCATACTGCAGACTGTATTCTTCAATCTTCTTCAGTAAGGGCTTCAAGTCATCCTCACTTTCAGCAAGCAAAGTTGTGTCGTCAGCGTATTACAGGTTGTTAATGAGCCTTCCTCCAATCCTGAATCCATGTTCTTCTTCATATAGTCCAACTTCTCAGATTATTTGCCCCGCATATAGATTGAATAAGTATGGTGAAAGAATACAACCCTGACCCACTCCTTTCTTGATTTTAAGTCATTCAGTGTCCCCTTGTTCTGTTCAAATGAGAGCCTCCTGGTCTATGTACATGTTCTTCATGAGTACAAATAAATGTTCTGAAATTCCCATTCTTCTAAAAATTATCTACAATTTGTTATGATCCACACAATCAAATGCTTTGGCATAGTCAATAAAACACAAATAGACTTATTTCTGGTATTCATTCCTTTGAGCTGAGATCCATCTGACATCAATCATATCTCTGGTTCTGTGTCCTCTTCTGAATCCAGCTCGCACCTCTGGAAGTTCTCTGTCAAGATATTGCTGCAAACATTTTTGAATTATCTTCAGTAAGATTTTATTTGCATGCAATATTAATAATATTGTTTGATAATTTCCACATTCTGTGGGATCACCATTCTTTGCAATGAGTACAAATATGGATTTCTTCCAGCCAGTTGGCCAGGTAGCTGTCTTCCAAATGTCTTGGCATCCCCAGTGGGGAATCCATTTGTTGAAACATCTCAATAGGTATTCCATCAATTCCTGGGGCCTTGTTCTTCACCAGTTCCTTCAATGCAGCTTTGACTTCTACCTTCAATACCATTGGTTCTTGAATATATGCCACCTCCTGAAATGGATGAAAATCAACCAGTTCTTTTTGGTGCAGTGACTCTGTGTATTCCTTCCATCTTCTTTTGATGCTTCCTGCATCATTCAATATTTTGCCCATAGAATTATTCAATATTACAACTCAAGCCTTAAATTTTTTCCTCAGTTCTTTCAGCTTGAGAAATGCCAAGCATGTTCTTCCCTTTTGATTTTCTAACTCCAGATCTTTGCACATTTTGTTATAGTAATTGGCTTTGTCTGCTCAAGCTGCTCTTTGAAATATTCTGTTCAGCTCTTTTATCTTGTCATTTCTTTCATTTGTTTTAGCTACTCTCCACTCAAGGGCAAGTTTCAGGGTCCCTTCTGACATCCACTTTGGTCTTTTCTTCTTTTCTCATCTTTTTACTGACCTCTTGCTTTCTTCAATGCAATTTCTTCTGCTAAACCTTCCATAGTTTTCATGTGCTTTTGGCCAAGCACACACAGGGGACTGTCACACAAATTTATGATTTAACAGATTTTTTTTTTTTTTTTTTTGCTCTGATCTCTCACTTCTAAAATTCTACCCCACCTCTTCAGTTACTGCAAACACTGATGATGTCATCCCATGACTCTACTGGTTTCTGGTCATCGGTGTTCAATGCATCAAATTTATTGTTTAGATGGTCTCTAAATTCAAGAGGGATATATTCAAGGTCATATTTTGGCTCTCGTGGACTTGTTTTAATTGTCTTGAACTTCACATTGAATTTGCATATGAGCAGTTGATGGTCTATTCCACAATCAGCTCCTGGCCTGGTTTTGGCTGAAGATATTGAACTTTTCCACTGACTCTTGTCACAGATGTAGTCAGTCTGATACCTGTGCACTCCATCTGGTGAAGTCCACATGTATAGCAGCTATTTGTGTTGTTAAAAGAAGGTATTTTCAATGAATAAGTTGTTGGCCTTGCAAAATTCTATCATGTGATCTCCAGCATTATTTTTGTCACCAAAGCCAAATTTTTCAACTACTGGTGATTTTCTTTATTTCCAACTTTTGCATTCCAGTCACCAGTGATAATTAACATACCTTGATTGCACATTCAGTCAATTTCAGAATACATAAGTTGATAAAACTCTTCAGTTTCCCCATCTTTGGCTTTGGTGCTTGGTGCATAAATTTGAATAATTGTAGTATTAGCTAGCCTTCCTTGTCAGTACAGTCACTGACAGCATTGTACTTCAGGATAGATCCTGAAACATCCTTTGTGATGATGAATGCCACGTCATTCTTCTCCAAATTGTCATTTCCGGCATAGTAGATCATAAGACTGTCTAATTCAAAATGGCCAAAACCAGTGCATTTCAGCTCACTAATGCCTAGGATATCAATCTTAATGCTTGCCATTTCATTTTTGATAACTCTCAATTTTCCTAGATTCATACTTTTGTACATTCCATGTTCCTATTATTAATGGATGTTTGCAGCTGTTTCTCCTCAATTTGAGTAGTGCCACATTAGTAAATGGAGATCTTGAAAGCTTTACTTTATCCATATCATTGAGCTTGGTTCTACTGTGATAAGGCAGCTCTTTCTCATTCATATTTTTAGTGCCATCTGACCTAAGGGGCTCGTCTTCCTGCACTGTATCAGAAAATATTTCTGGGTTATTCATAAAGTTGCTCAGTAATGTGTCAGACAATGTTTCTCTGCCATTCATATGACCTCTTCTTAGCCTGTCTCAGTCTGTAAGCAGTGTTGAAATTTGTGCACCATGTGCAACACTGTTGGCATTTGAAACACTGGTGGCACACTCTCAAGCCTCACAGCAACATGCAAGCCACCACAGTACACAAATTTGTCACCCTTAGCTGTTCAAAAGTCTCTCTGCCCTCTCCTTACTTGGATTCTGTCATCCCCCAGCTTTTCTTTCCCCAGCTTCCTGCCTCTTGGGAATGGGGCCTATGTCCCTCCCCTTACTTGGATTTCTGTTGCTGCTCAGTCCTCAGGTATCCTCAGGGCTAATAAAATGCATACCTAAGTTCCTATTATCTATATAGAGTCAATCTTGTCTCTCTTCACAGTTCATTTTGATATTCTCACTGATTACTTCATGCTTCCTAATTCTACTGCCTACTCAACACTGTTCACTCTCTACATATAATAAACATTCAACAGTATGATTTCATTTATAACCCCTTTCTTCTGTATTACTCTTGGCATATCTTTTATTTCTGAATATTATATTTTTATGCAAATAACACATGCCTTCTATGTTTGTTTGCTAATTGCTCACTTCCCCCAGAAGATATTTTCATAAGCCTTGCTGTGCCGATATTTTTTAACATTTTGCCATTAAAAAAAAAAAAAAAATTAGCATAGCACATTTACAAAAATATCTCTCAAGTGGAGAGAGCACTTGGCAACAAATGTTGAAGGCAAGTGTTATATAAATTAAACTATAGTATGTAATAAAACCCTTATTAGTACATTGTTTATGCTTTAAATGGAAATATCTTTAAGGAAATTTCTTGATTTATAAAAAAGAATTATTTATATTCACCCATTCATTTTCCACTCCTAGTATTCTCTTTATCTTTCTATAGATTCAACTTTTCCATCTGAGTTAATTTTCCCTCAACTTGAAGAAAATCCTTATACTTTACTTAATAGTGCAGATATCATAACAGCACAGTTTCTCAGCATTCATTCATCTAAGTTTTTTTTTTTTTTTTTTTTTTAATCTACATTTTAAAAGATACTTCCTCTGGGTATAGAACTTTGGGTGACCCTCCGCTCACTTTCTGCATGTTAAACATATTGCTTCAATTTTTTCTAACTTCCCTTGTTTCTGATATATAATCTACCCTGGGTATATCTTCTTTAAATCTTTTTATTTGACAATGATTTCAAGCAGTTTAACTAAAAAAATTTCTATATAGTTTCCTTTGGATTTAACCTTTTTGGGATTTCAGAGGTCTTGAATCTGTAAATAAACATTAGCATCAAATTAGGGAAATTTTTGAACAGAGTTTATTCAAATATTTTTCAAGGGCAGGAAATTGCCTCTACTTTTCACTCTTTTCTCTTTAGAAGGCTTCTTCTTTTTTTTTTTTTTTCCCCAACATGTGTTTTTAATGGTTTTTTTTGGACAAGATATGCCAGTTCATTCATCCTCAATTCTGTTTCTTGGTTGTACAGATGGGATTATTTCAATTATTGTTTTGTAAAGTTCAATGACTCTTCCATCAGCTTTCTCAGATCTCTTATTACATGCTTTCCTTGATTTTTTTTTTTCATCTAAGTTATTACACTTTTCAATTCTAAAATATCTTTTTGATGCTTGTTTCATAGCTTACATTTATTTGCTGGTCCTTTATTAAAACCCTATTTTACTTTAATGTTTTGAAGATGGTTTCTCTTAATACTTTAAATGCATTTATAAAGGCTCTTTTAAAGTATTTTCATGTTAAATCTAATACCTGGACCATCTCAGTGTTGACTGCTATGAAGACTTTTTTTTCTTGACTATAGGTCACATTTTCTTTCTTTTTTTCCCCCTATGTATTTATTGTGTTGTTCTGTTATTTTGCCTATAGTAGCTACTTTTTGCTAAGCCTTCCATAGTTTCCATGTGCTTTTAGCCAAGCACACACATGGGACTGTCACAAAAATTTATGATTTAACAGATTTTTTTTTCCTCTGATCTCTCACTTCTAAAACTCTACCCAGCCTCTTCAGCTACTGCAAGCACTGACCTGTTTGGACTCTAGTTCCCTGTGCCATGATCAGTAAATTGTTCCCAGAAGCGATCTGGGTTTCTTAGGACTCAAATCATGAAGTTCTCTTTACATGGGGTCAAATTCCTAATCTTCCTTTTGTCTAATATCTGAAAACAGACAACTCATATTCTTTTCGGTTTTATAGTTTTCAGTAGAAATGTTAACCCAGTAATATTTAAAGTCATAACCCCTCTCTTCTCTCCAAAACATCTTCATGTTTACTCTTTGTACTTTTTTTTTCACTTGTTAAAGATCATTAACATTTTTATGCATGTCCACATGATTTTTTAAAAATTTTGGAGAGTGTTCAATTGCAAGAGTGAATTAATTACATGATACACGCTCTATGTTTGGGAATTTAGTTTAAATCTAATATTTTCCAGTATTCTCTATTTGTCAGGAATTGTGCTGAGTATTGTACAGGCACAAATTCACTTAATACAACAAATCTATGAAGTAGAGATATAACATTTTTTATTTTCAAGATGAGTAAATAAAAGCATAGAGGAATGAAATCATTTCTTCTAAGTCACCAATTAGTAAATTTGAAGCTAAGATTTAAGCCTAATTGTAATATCCATGACAGACTACAGCTAATATTCTATCTTTGATGAATGAAAATAGTATCTCAGTAGTGTTTTGATTAAGAATATATTAATATAGATGGTTCCAGTAGATGATGGATTAGATGAACTACACAGACCCTCTTTAACAAAGAAAAGGGGAATCAATTAATACAGCTACAGAAGATAACCCTGGAGCCCTGAGCTTTGAAAGGAAAGATACAGAAATGGACTAAACTCCAACTAGTAAAAGAACCTGCATGAAAATGCTCAAGAAGGAGATATATGGCGCTGTGATCTATCAGCGATCCTGATGGCACAGACAGCTTGGATATTGCCAAGTGGTGGTAGGACCGAAGAATTCACCTAAAAATTAGCCCTACTATCCAGGGGCTGCATGGAGGATTGCACTGGTGGCTGGTGAATAAAAGGGGAAGCAGTGAAGAAGGAGACAGGTTGAGCTGTGGACCTTTGGCTGTCTGGAGGGTGCAGCCATTTTGAATGTTTACAAGTGGTTCAATCATTTAGGATATTTAAAGTGACAGCATTGTCTCAGATTCCAGGGACCTAAGAATAGGCTCCACTTCCTGGAGACCACAAGGACAATCCAGATAAGAATGACTGGAAAGCTGAGATATCCCCCTTGTTACTCTTACACCCCACACCCTTTTGGTGAACAGAGGAGTGACAATCCCTCACTCCCATCCACTTTCTGGGCCAGCAAGCAGGAATACCATCACAGTCACTGTGCTCTGAAAGAGGCTGGGCGCTCTGAGCAGCCCTGCCCAGATTTCTTTTTTCCCTTTTCCTTTTTTTTTTATAGTTTGCTGATTTTGGTCTGTTTAAAATTATTGTTATTATTTTCCTTATTATTATTATTCTTTATTCTTCCCTTCCCAGGATCTAGTTTTCAGCTTTTTCTCTCTTTCCTGTTTCAGGTTCCCTGTTTTTTCTTCCTCATTATTCTCCCCATTTCTTATTTTCTTTTTACATTTTTCTCATTTTTTCTCTTCATTGCTCTTCTCTTTTACCTGTTTTCTCTTAATGCTCCCTCACCAGATACTTTTTTTTTCTTTCTTTTCTTTTTTTGGTGATTGTTCCTGTGTGTCTATGCAATGTGTTTTTTGTCTACTTGCTTTTACTTTTTCCATTTTTTTATTGTTGTTTTTGTATGACTGGGAGACAGCAACTGTGCCCATATGATGCTACCACACCTGCACTGCCTGCTCCTCCATTTACTGAATGAGAGCCACCACTTCCTTCTCCACCAACTGGTCAATAATAAATGACCATGAAGAACTGCCTGAATCACCCTTAACTGCTCTTCACAAACAGTTACCAGAGATCTAAACACAATATTAAAATGTCTTGGAGACAACAGTCCATCACAGTTCACAGAAAGAAGCATGATAAAGCAGTAGAAATGAGGGAGTGGGATACAGAGCCAGAATACATCCTTGAGGAAAAAGCAGCATTGGAATTCCCTCATAAGGGATTCAAAAGAATTATACTTAGGTTTCTTCAGAGTATTGAGAGACAGATCAAGAAAGACACTGAAAAATAAAGGAAAACATAGACAAAACCCTTGAACAATTTTGGAAGAAAATACAAGAGCAAAATGAAAAAATAGAAATGTACAAAATCAGCAGATAGAAATTCAGAAGATTAATACTGAATTTCCAGAAATAGATAAAACATTGAAAGGGTAAAGGAGTAGAACAGAATAAATAGAAGACAGAATTAATGAGATTGAAGAGAACTACCTGAATACTTCTTTGGAAAGGGACCAATCAGGAAAAAAAAAAAAAAAACATTTAAAACAAAATGAAGAAAGCCTAAGGTTCATATAGGATAGCATGAAAAGGAATAACCTACATGTAATTGGAGTTCCAGAACAGGAAGAGAAAAATAAAACCACTGAGAAAATTGTCCAAGATTTGTTAGAAAAGAATTTCCTTGATATGATGAAAGATGAGAAAATATCCATTCAGGAAGTCCAATGAACCTCAAACAAGATAGACCACAAAAGAAAATCACTAAGACATATGATCATCAAACTCATCAAAACCATAAACAAAGAAAGATTCCTGAAAGCAGCTTGGGAAAAATGAAAAGCTATCTACAAAGGACAACCTATAAGAATAAGCTCTGATCTCTCAGCAGAAACCATGCAACTGAGAAGGGAATGAGATGGTATATACAAAACCCTGAAAGAGAAAAATTTCCAACCAAGAATTATATACCCAGCAAAATTGTCCCTCAAATATGATGGTGCAATTAGGAGATTTCCAGACAAGTAGAAATTAAAGGAATTTGTTAAAGCCAGACCAACCTTACAAGAGATACTTAAGGAAATCCTTTGAACAGAGAACCAAAAATAGCAAACAACAACCCACCATTAATACACAAGATGACATAACCCAGAAACCAACACACTATGGAAGTATCCAAAGTAAAAAACTTACAAGACTATAAACAGAGAACCAGAGACATTAATTGGCAAATGAGGACAACTACAAATTAAAAAGAGAAAAAAATAGTGTGGTTACATAACTTCTAAATTGTGAGGATGTCAAGAGAGTTGCAAGATAGAATGGACTGTTTAGAACTTAGGGAGAAAATTAAAAAACAAAGGGTAACCTCAAAGAAAAATGATAAACTTTTACCTCACAATAAAAAAGTGGACAAATACAAATATTTAGCAAATATTAAAAGAATAGCCACAAAGGAAATGATACCATGATTCATAAACATAATTAACTGAGCACAGAAAATTATATGGAACAAAGAAACCAGGGACACCATGAAAAAGCACATAACAAAATGATGACAACCAAGTCATGTTGTTGATATGTGCTGTTGAGTTGTACCCAACTCATAGTGACCTCTCCTTGGGTTTCTGAGTTGGTATCACTACAGAAGTAGGTTGTCCAATCTTCCTTCAGAGGAGTGGCTGATGGGTTTGAACCACCAGCCTTCTGGTTAGCAGTCAAGTCCCTTAGGCAGTACACCACCAGAGTCATACTTGTTGATAATTACACAGAATGTTAATGGATTAAATGCACCACTCAAGAGACAGAGAGTTGCAGATTGGATAAGAAAACAAAATGTACAAATATGCTGCCAACAAGAGACACACCTTAGAGACAAAGACAAAAATAGATTAAAAATCAAAAGTTGGAAACAGATATATCAAGCAAATGGCAACCAAAAAAGAGCAGGAGTGGAAATGTTAATTTCTGATCAAATTGACTTCAAAACATAAATCACTATAAGAGACAAGGAAGGACATTACATAATGATTAAATGATCAATTGAACAAAAAGATGTAACCATAATAAACAACTATGGACCCAGTGAAGGATCTCCAAAATGCATAAATAAGATTTTAACAGAATTGAAAAGACAAATAGATGCCTACACAGTCATAATAGGGGGCTTTAATAGACCACTTTCAATCAAAGGTAGAACTGGAAAGAAACTCAACAAAGATGCAGAAGAGCTAAACAATACAATCTGCCAACTTGACCTCATAGACATCTACAGAGCACTTCACCCAACAACAGCACAATATACATTCTTTTCCAATGCACATGGAATATTATTCAGGACAGATCATATGTTAGGCCATAAAGCAAGCCTTCAAAAAATTGAAAATATTGAAATACTGCAAAGCAACTTCTCAGATCACAATGCTATCAAATTAGAAATCAACAATAGGAAGACAAACCAAAAAAGAGAAAACACATGGAAACTAAACAACACACTCCTTAAGAATGACTGGGTAATAGAAGAAATAAAAAAATGACTTAAAAAATTTCTTGAATCAAATGTAAATGAAAGCACAACATACAAAAATCTTTGGGACACTGTAAAAGCAAGTGATCCTATAGGCCAATTGACAGCAAGATTGATGCACACATCAAAAAAGAAGAAAGAGCCAAAATCAACACTTTAAACCAACATCTCCAACAATCTGAAAAAGAACAGTAAAAAAAAGCTAACAGTCACTAGAAGAAAAGAAATAAACTTTTGAGCAGAAATAAATGAAACAGAAAATAGAAAGATAATAGAACAAAGAGTAGAAGTTGTTTTTTTAAAGATTAAAGAAATTGACAAAACACTAGCAAACTTAACAATAGAAAAGAGGGAGAGAATACAAATAACACAAATAAAAACAAATTGGCTACTTCACAACAGAACCAACTGAAATAAAAAGGATAATATTGGGATGAGATGAAGAACTGTACTCCAACAAATTGGAAAATATGGAAGAAATGGATAGATTTTTAGAATCACACTACTTACCTAAACTAATACAGACTGAAGTGAAACAGTTGAACAGATCCATAACAAGAAATTGCACAGGTCATAAAAATATTACCAACAAAAGAAGTCCTGGCCCAGATGGTTTCCCTGGAGAATTCCACTAAGAATTCCACCAGAGAAGAAATGACACCAATCCTACTGAAACTATTCCAAAATATACAAAAGGATGGAATCCTTCCTAATTCACTTTATGAAGCAAGCATAACCTTGATACCAAAACCAGGCAAAGATATCACTCAAAAGGAAAACTACAGACCAATACCCCTCATGAATATAGATGCAAAAATCTTCAACAAAATCCTAAGGAATAGACTCCAACAACATATCAAAAAAGTAATATACTATGACGAAGTGGGGTTCATAGCAGGTATGAAAGGATGGTTCAACATTAGAAAAACAATCAATGTTATCCACCACACAAATAAAACAAAGGAAAAGAACCACATGATCATATCAGGAAGAGATTTTCTGTTTAACAAATCATGCTGGCAAAACTGGATATCCATTTGCAGGAAAATGAAACAAAATCTATACCTCACACCATATGCAAAAACTAACTCCAGATAGATCAAAGACTTAAATGTGGAACCTAAAACTATAAATTTCCTCAAAGAGAAACTAGGGACCCTAATATTTGGCATAAATAGACTAGCAAGCATAACCCAAAATGCATAAACAATGGAAGATAAACTAGATGAATGGAATCTTCTAAAAATTAAGTTGTTAATGTGCTTCCAGAGACTTCTTCAAAGGAGTCAAAAGAGACTACCAGTTGGGAAAAAAAATATTCCACAATGACGTATTTGACAAGGAGCTTCTCTCTAGAATTTAGAGAAAACTCCAACACCTCAACAACAAAAGACAAATAACCCAATTAAAAACTGTGGAGAAGACATGAATAGACTCGTCACCAAAGATGACATTCAGGTGGCTAAGAAACATATGAAGAAACGATCACGATCATTAGCCATTAAAAAAGCCTCTAAACTCACTGCCATTGAGTTGAATCCAACTCAAAATGACCCCTCTTTATGTTTCTGAGGCAGTATCTCTACCGAAGTAGATTGCCCAGTCTTCCTTCCCAGGGTTGAGCAATCTACTTCTGTAGATTCTGTAATATACTTCTCTAATTAGCCATTAGAGAGATACAAATCAAAACAATGATGAGATACCATCTTGCCCCTGTACTGGTAGCAAAGTTCAACAAGACAGAAAATAACAAATGTTGACAAGGATGTGGAGAGATTGGAACTCTCATACACTGCTGGTGAGACATTATGCTGAGTGAAATAAGTCAGTCACAGAAGGACAAATATTGTATTAGTCCATTATTGTAAAAAGTCAAGGAAAGGTTTATATATGGAAGGAAATGTTCTTTTTGGTTATCAGGGGTGGGAAGGGAAGGGAGGGAACACTGTTAGATAGGTAGAGACAAGTATTGATTTGGATGAAGAGAAGGGCAATGTACCAAATGTGAGTGATCAACATGGTGGCATTGAAGAAGAAGAAGACATAGAGAAGTGCTTCGGAGGTACAGACAACAAAGATGAACCCTTTTGCACATACAGTACTACATTGTCAGTGAAGGCAAACATTGATGTACAGGTGGATAGATGGGAAGACATGCTGAATTATTAGGTATGTCTATGTAGGGGGGAGGGTGCCAAAGACCATGTATAGTGTTGGCAGACAATGTGTCTACAACTGTATTGGTATGTTTTGAAATAATTCCCAGGTATATAGTAGAGCTGACAAGGGAAAAGCTTGTAGTCACTTCTTGGCCACAGCCAGCTATTCAGAGGGTGCAAGTAATTGGACCTGTAGGCTTGGGACCATAGTCACAGGAGACATCAAGCTCAAGTGGCATAACATGCTACACAAAGTCTTTGTTCCACATCCTACTTTGGCAAGTAGCAAATGGTATCTTTAAAGCTTACAAGCAGCCATCTGAATACAACGATGGGTCTCTCCTATCCAGAGCAAAGAAGAATGAAGAAAACCAAATATGCATGGAAAAAATTAGTACAAGTGACTGGCACACCATGCAATCCTCAGCCTATATGACTATGAGACCAGAAGAACTAGATAGTGCCTGGCTACCACCGTCAGCCACTCAGAGGGGCATCTATGTAGATACTGGATAGAACTGGAGAACAATGTGAAATAAAATTCAAAATCATTAAAAAAAAAAAAAAAAAGGGACCAGGTTTGCTGTCTGATACAGCCTAATGGAACCACTGAGACTATGCCCCCTAGCTGCCCTTTAGGTCTGGAATTGAATCCACTCCTGTGGTTTCCAGCCAAACAAAAAGATAGGCATGTGACCTGAACATTTACATTAGCTAGAGTCGGACCTGACTCGATGGCAAACACAACAAGAAGATATACTCCTTGAAGAGATCAATCATGGGAGAATAGAGGGGCTGTGTATGCACAGGGTGACAGCTCGGGGGCAGGAGTGCATGGGAGGGAAGGACACAGGGTAGTGGTAACTATGGAAGGAAGTGGCAGGGGATGTGTTGCATTGTGGGAAATTGTAGTCAATGTCATGAGAGAAAGTGTATGTGAGCCGCTGTATGGAAAGTGAATTTGTTCTGTAAACTTTCACCCAAATCACAATAAAAATTAAAGAGAAGAAAAGAACATATTAAAATAGAAGTGTTTTATTTATTTTTATACATACATACAAGTATGTGTTCCTTAATGTCCATTCAGACAATGTTCAACTGCATATAATTCCATGGTTCCATAAGTGTTTTCTGTGTGTTTGTTTTTTAAAGGGAAGGCAGTTTTCCTTTTTTTTTTTTTCATTGTATTCCCTTAATGATTTCAAAGACACCAAATCCAGATTTGTAAAATTGGATCACAGGTGAAATACAGGCAGGTGAAGCAGAGAATATGGCTTTGGGCATAAGCTCTTGAGATTTGTCCAGCTGGGAAAAGGGAGTGCGGGCCCAGGCTGTTCCTGCTGCTCAGGCAAGTGGAACAGTTGGCAGGGGAGAATGTGCTCTACCCTCTCCTCACTCACGTCCTTTTGTTCTGCTCCTGCTGCCACCCTCTCAGCAGCCACTGTTGCCAATGGCCATTCCTCCAGTCTGCATCAGCTGCTTCAGCAACAGCAGCAGCAACAACAAGGAAAAGCGGAAGTGGGACCTTATGAAGTTTTACTATGGTGTATGTCCAAATCACACAACATCTCATTTCACAGAAAATGTCATGGTCATTGAGCAACATACCTGTACAGTTTAACATGATAACAGTGTTTCAAATTTTGTAACTTGAATGTTCATTGCATTAGCTCAATGTGTTCTACAATACACATTATTTATTTCTAATACCCTGTATGTGTAAAATGTTAACCTGACAATCATTTTTGTGCTCGTATGCTACCTCTGCTTATAAAAAAGTTGATGATATCATGACATTATATAAAATACATATGCACTTTAATTATTGTCTCATTTAATGTTGAACAATTTTTTTTCCCTATTACCAGGTACTTACTGATGAAATATTATGTCACTGATTTGAAGTGTCAACAATTTCTTTATGAAATAATTACATATTTATGTGCTTTCTGTTTTGTTACATTGCTCTGGAGGGGTATTTTGAGTCACCAATATAATTCTTTAATTATTTATATGATAAAGTTTAATATCTGTCATTGAATTTCTCCTCTTAGTACTATTTTTGTCAAAATATTTGTGGTTGTTCTTGCCTTTTCACATTTCATATGAACCTGAAAGTATGTTTGTCAAAGTATTTGAACATACGAATGTACATTTGTACCTACATGCATGCTTTATATTACATTTCACATACACATTTATTTATAGAGAACTAATATTTTAACTTCTCAGATGGGAAAACGGATAAAATATTTTAGTTTAATTTACATATACCCTGCCATTTTTTATTAGAATCTATCCCATAAATTATATATTTGATTTCTATGATAAATGAGTGTTCTGGTTACATAGTGCCACTCTGACAGGAAAATATCACAAATGGGATGGCCTTAACAAACAGGAGTTTATTCTCTCACAGTTTGGAGGCTTTAAGTCCAAGCTCAAAGTGACAGGCTCTAGGGGCTGGGTGAAAGCACCTTGACCTTGGATGTCAGCTCTGCCTGAAGCTAGAGGCATGTCTTCACTCAGACTGCTACTGGTTGCTGAGACTAACAAGCCCAAGGTTGACAAATAAAATGGCACAGTCCCAATGTTACCAAACCATACTGCAGGCCATTAATTCAAGTCCAATGTAAATCCCAAGGTCGGCAGAGCATGGCAGGCTACTGAACAATGACACGGCTACATGCAGGGTCCACGCTTGCCACAAGCTAGCCACCATTCCCAAAGCTGCTGCTGGTATATGAGAAGCAGACCACATACCTAAAGGCAGGAACTCAGCTGCTCACAGTAGATTCCACCATGGAGTTATTACCATTCTCATCAGAAGGAATACTACATCCAGCTGCCCAACCACTCAACCAGGCCCAGCCAAGCTGACACAAAAACATAACCACCACAATGAGATTTTCCCAATTTTAATTTACTACAGGTTATTTCAGTATGAAAACTATTTCATCTCAGATGTTAACTTTGTAGCTAGCAATCTTTTTGAGGATTCTTAGTATTTATTTTGCATTTTAAGCTTGTTGTCTTCCATGTAACAAAATTAAAAATATCCTGAATTACAAGAAATAATTTTTAGAAATGTTATTAACAGAAAATTTATTTTTCTTACATAAATGCAATGACTAACACATCTAGAGAAATATTTATTTAGAGGTAAATGATATTTTTGTCTAATACTTGATTTTAATAATATTTTCTAATATTTAGTGATAAAAGTTATACTGGCTATTAGTTTAGAATGTAGCAGATCATGTCAAAAATGCATCCTTTCATAAATTGTTATCATAGAGTGATATGGGATTTAGTCAACTATAATTTATGAATGTGGAAATTATCAAACAGTATCATTAATATCACATGCAAGTAAAATCTTGCTGAAGATAATTCAAAAATAGTTGCAGCAGTATATTGAACAGAAGTTCCAGAAACGCAAGCTGAATTTGGAAGAGGACGTGGAATGAGGGATATTGCTGATGTGAAATAGATCTTCACTGAAAAGAAAACATAGTAGAAAGATATCTACCTGTGTTTTGTTGATGATGCAAAGGCATTTGACTGTGTGGATTGTAACAAATTATGGATAATTTTGCAAAGAATGGGAATTTCAAACACTTAATTGTGCTCATGAGGAACTTACACATAGACTAAGAGGCTGTCATTCAAACAGAACAAAGGGATTCTGCATGGTTTAAACTCAGGAAGGGTGTGCATCAGGGTTGTATCCTTTCACCATACTTATTCAATCTGTATGCTGAGCAAATAATCTGAGACACTGGACTATATGAAGAATGCAGCATCAGAATTGGACTAACATTAACAGTCTGCAATACACAGATGATACAACCTTGCTTGGTGAAAGTGAAGAAGACTTGATGCACTTACTGATGAAGATATGAAGATCAAAGACTACAGTCTTCAGTAAGGATTGCATCTCAATATAGAGAATATGAAAATAAAAAAATCTTCACAACTGAATCAATAAGCAACACCATGATAAATGGAGAAAAGATTGAAGTCAGGGATTTCATTTTACTTGGATCCACAGTCAACACCCATGGAAGCAGCAGTCAGGAAATCAGACATTGTATTGCACTGGACAAGTCTGCTGCAAAAGGTTAAGAAGCAAAGATGTCACTTTGAAGACAAAGGTGAACCTGATCCAAGCCATTGTATTTTTAATAACCTCACATGCATGTGAAAGCTTGAAAATGAATAGGGAAGACCAAAGAAGAGTTGATACCTCTGAATTGTGGTTTTAGGGAAGAATACTGGAAATACCATGGACTACCAGAAGAATGAACAAATCTGTCCTGTCAGAAGTACAGCCAGAAGGCTCCTTGGAAGAGAAAATGGCCAGACTTTGTGCCATCTACTTTGGTCATATTTTAAGAAGGGACCAGTCCCTGGAGAAGGATATCAAGCTTGGTAAAGTATAGGGTCAGTGAAGAAGGGGAAGTCTCTGAAGGAGATGGATTGACACAGTGGTTGCAACGATGGCTCTAGCATAGCAAGGATTGTGAGTCTGGCACAAGACCAGGTAGCACCTCGTTCTGCTGTACTTAGGTCTCTATGAGTCAGAGCCAACTCAACAGAACCTACCAACAACAACACAACATAATTCTCACATCTATTTATGCTACTGTAAATTTTCTCCTTCCATTTTATGGTGTAGTGAAATTTATTCAAACATTTCTTAATAAAAACATCTCCTTGTAATTTTCAATATAAGCTCTATAGTTGTTTTTGTTTTAAAATCCAAACATTTGAACTAGGATTAAATAAATTTACATTTAATAGATTAATAAGTATAATATAGTGAAATAACATATTCATCTGTTGAAACAAAAATATTTTCAATTTTAAGTAAATGTGTTCTATCTCAGTTAATATATTTACTTTTATATATAATCTTCATTATATTATCTTTCACAATGCATTTGTTGTCTTTGCCAAAAATCATAACAGTGAATTTTTCCATTATTTATCATTATCCTTAATATGTTTTTTAATCCATAAATCTTTTTCTCCTATTTTCTCTAGATTCATTTTGTAGTTTCCTTTGTTAATTCCTCAGATGAATGTTGTTGTTTGTTGTTGTTATGTGCCATCGAGTCGGACCCGACTCATAGCGACCCTTCCTTGGGTTTCTGAGGCA
>NW_006921864.1:4733460-4740238 GCF_000298275.1 Orycteropus afer afer | reverse complement strand
AACGTATTCACTTTCCATACAGCAGTTCACATACACTTTGTCCATGATGTTCACTACAATTTGCCACAATCCAACAGCTCCCCTTCTTCTTCCTCTCCATAGTTACCTCTTCCCTCTGTCCTTCTCTCCATACACTCCTGCCCCCTGGGCTATGTCCCTGTGCACACACAGCCCTTCTAGTCTCCCACGATTGTTCTCTCCAAGGAGTGTATCTACCTAGTGTAAATGTTCACCTCATATGCCAAAAGTATGAAGGTTTTTAACAATGTATGTTAAAACTATGGTAGGTCATAGCAGGCTGTCTGTCTGTAGCAAAGTGAAAAATCAAACAGGGAAGAATTTCAAAATAATACAGGAAGATATCAATGAAAACCAACTGCTATCAAGTTGATTCTGACTCAGAGACCGAAGTTGATTGCCTCATCATCTTCCCACAGAGTAGTCTGTAGGTTTGAACCACCAACCTTCTGGTGAGCATACAAATTCATTACCCACTTATGCAACCAGAGCTCCTTGATATAGGAAGAAGTGATTTTATATGATGGTAGAAACTCCTTGAGTGTTGATATGTTCCTCTTCCAATCTTATAGTACAAAGGATGAGGGGTCCTTTCATTTCTTCCCTTCCTGATCTAGAGAGTTCTTTACTCTTTCCAGTGAAGGATCCAGTGCTGTTGGTTTCTGTAGCATTGATCTTGACTCATGGTGACCTCATGTATGAAGAATAGAACAGCTTCACAGGGTTTCATGGCAAATCTTTCCTTTTGGAAACAGATAACCAAGTGTTATTATTTTGGTTACCTAGTGACACTCTGAAAGGAATATACCAACAAATAGAATGACTATAGCAAACAATTTATTCCCTTACAATTTTGGAGGCTAGAAGTCAACTTCCAAGTTCAAACTGCCAGGCTCTAAGGGCTGGGTGAATTCCACTCTACCTAGGCCTTCAGTTCTGTCTCTTGCTCCCGGCCCACTGAAGCTAAAGTCATCTTTTCATTCAGACAGCTGCTGGCTACTGAGGTTAACAAGCCCAAGGTCAACAAATAAAATGTCACAGTCCCAATATTACCAAACCGTATGGCAGGCCATTGATTCAAGTCCATTAAAAGTCCCAAGATCTGCAGAGCATGGCAGGCTGTTGAATGAAGACTTTGTTACATGCAGGGTTCAAGTGTGCCAAAAGCTGGAGACTTTCCTCAAAGTTGCTTCTTATATACTGGAAGCAGGTCACATCCCTAAAGCAGCTACTCAGTTGCACCAATAGATTCCACCATGGAGTTAATTACCAATCTCATCATGGGGAATAACTATATCCAGCTGCCCAGTCATTGAACCAGGTCCAGCCAAGTTGACATAGGAACTTAACTACCACAATTCCACCTCCTGTTGGCTTGGCACCTGTACAGATCTTCAATAGGTGGCATCTGTACAGCGCTTCTTCACTGTGTGACCTCAGACCCCTAGTTCCTCTGAGTGACAACCTCATCTCCTTAGCCTGGCAGACCCTTTTTCTCTACCTCTTGGGTATGGCAGCCCTGACCCCTCACTCTTGGGCAGTGGCTATGGCTCCATTCCACTGACCCACATGAATGAGCAGCCCCACACTCCAGAACCAAGTTGCTGAAGGTCTGGCTCTTTGAAACCTAGGGGGCTGTGGTAGTTCTACCTCCAAAGGTCATGGTCCTACCCTTTGAGGCTGAGGCAGTTATGCTTTCAGTTTCCTTGGTCTTTTTCTGCTTCTGCTAATTAATGCCCAAGGGCAACCCACTCCACCAGGAATCTTCCTGCCCAAAAGATACTTAGCTTTCTTGTTTCACGGGCTGGCCAATCTGTGACCTTATCTCACTCTGGTATCTTCTACCAATTAATGCTGGGAGGCAACCCACTCCACCAGGAAGCCATCTACCCAATCTCAACCAGCTTTCTCCTCTGTGGGCTGGTAAGGCTGTTGCTGTCTCATGCCAGGTCTCTTGGCTCTGCTACAGCTGTTTCTCATGCCTATCTCTTGTCTCTGCTGCTGCTGGGTCTCTCTGTTGGGGTTTCAGATCAAGAACACACTCCACTCTTGTTTACAGATTTCAGGTATGTGTCAGAGCAGCACCCCACTCTCTCAGTACCATATTCGGTTCTGGGTACTATGCGCCACTGTAACAGAAATACCCCAGGTGAAATGTCTTTAACAAACAGGGGTTTAGTCTCTTATAGTTTGGAGGCTTTAAGTCCGAGGTCAAAGTGCCGGGGGTCATTTTGGAGCTGAGTGAAAACCTCTTGAGGTTGGTTTTCAGCTCTGCCTCCTACTCTTAAACCACTGAAGCTAGAGGCTTTTTTTCATTCAGACAGCTGTTGGCTGCTGAAGCTGACAAACTCAAAGTCAACAAGTAAAAAGGCACAGTCCCAGTGTTACCAAACAACACAGCGGGCCACTAATTCAAGTCCAGGAGAAGTCCAAAGATCGGCAGGGCATGGCATGCTGCTGAACAATGTCTTGGCTACATGTAGGGTTCAAGTATGCCAAAAAGCTGGAGACCTTCCTCAAAGTTGTTTCTTATATACTGGAAGCAGTCCACATCCCTAAAGCAGCTACTCAGCTACTCCAATAAATTCCACCATGGAGTTAATTACATATCTCAAGGGGTTGGGGTGGGGTGGGGGGGTTGGTTGTTGGTTGGTAATAACTACATCCAGCTGCCCAGCCACTCAAAACCTGGCCCAGCCAATTTGACACACAAAATTAACTACCACACATTAAACTTTTATTGCCCTATGACTTGTGCCCACTACATTCAGAGTGATTATTTATTGAATAAATATTATATAGGTTTGTTTACACAGACACACAGTGTGGTAGTTAAGGTTATGTGTCAACTTGGCTGGGCCAGGTTATGAGTGGCTGGGCAGCTGGATGTAGTTCTTCCACATGACGAGACCAGTAATCAACTCCATGGTGAAATCTACTGTGAGCAGCTGAGTAGCTGACTTAGGGATATGTTCTACATCCAGCATATAAGAAGCTTTGAGAAAGGTCTCAAGCTTTTTGGCACATCTGGATCCTGCATTTGGCTGCATCTTTATCTCAGTTGTCTGCCAGGTTGCCTATCAATCTTTGGACAGTTTCTGGACTTGAACTAGTGGCCTGCCATGTTGTTAATAATAATCTTGAGACTGTGCATTTTATTTGTTGACCTTGAGTTTGTCAGCCACAGCAGCAAGCAGCTGCCTGAGTTAAAAGAAGCCTTCAGCTTCCATGGGCCAGGAGCAAGAAACAGAGCAGAAGCCTAAGTTTGAGGGTACTTCCCCGAGCCCCTAGAGAGATCATTTTGAACTCAGACTTCTAGCCTCCTAAATTGTGGGAGCTCTGGTGGCATAGTGTCTAAGGCACTTGCCTGCTAACCAGAAGGTTGGAGATTCAAACCCACCAGCAACTCCTCAGAAGGAAGGTTGGGCAATCTACTTCTGTAGTGATATTGCCTTGAAAACCCAAGGATGGGGTCGCTATGAGTCAGAGCCTCCTAAACTGTAAGAGAAGAAAATCCCTATTTGTTAGAACCATACATTTGAAGGATTTTGTGTTAGAGAAGCACTAGAGAACAAGTTGGGCAATCCTACTTCTGTAGTGATACTGCCTTGGGAACCCAAGGAGGCATCGCTATGAGTCGGGGCCGACTCGACGGCAAATAACAACAACAACAACAAAGAGAACAAATACACACAGAGAGATATTACTCTTTTTGATTAGTATCTGTTTCAAATAAATAAAATAAATTTGCCTAGACTCTTGTACTTTGGTCATGTTATCAGAAGGGAACAATCCTTAGAGAATTATATTATCCTTGGTAAAGTAGGTCAGCGGAAAAGGGGAAGAACCTCAACAAGATGATTTGACACAGTGGCTGCAATGGTGCTCAAGCACAGAAACCCTCGTGAGGAGGCACCGGAGCAGGCAGTGTTTCCTTCTGTTACACACAGGGTCGCCAAGAGTCAGAACCAACTCAATGGCATCTAACAACATCGACTTAAAATATAAACAATTAAGGACATTTTTAAGTAAACCATTCCCAAAACGTTTTAACTGTTCAGCCTCCACAATATTGTGCAATATAATGGATTTTCCACATATACTACCCAATACCTTTGAATATATCCCTCTCCTTTTTGTTACTTTATATGTTTTAGACCCACATTAGAAATCTAGAATCCAGGAAATTTTTATCCCCAGATCCGAGTGAGCCTAAGTGCAGGAACCTGAGTAAGTTCTTTTGATGAAGACATCTATGCAAATCTTGGTTTGGGAAGCAAGCAACATATTTGATTGCTGACCAGAAGGCTGTGGTTCAAACCCACCAACTACTCCTCAGAAGGAAGATTGGGCAATCTACTTCTATAAGGATACTGCCTCAAAAACACAAGGAGGGCTTGCAATGAGTCAGATGTGACTCTACGACAGTGAGTTTGGTTTTTGGTTTTGATAAGGATAGAGGATGTTGCTTATTTAGGAGTAGCTGAAAGGCAGAGCTTCCAGCATTCAGTTCTCAATGTCACAGGTGCTGAGTACAGGCAATGATATGCTAGCAAGGACTCTGTAGTCTGAATTGACATTCTTCTTGGCTGCCTCCCATCTGTATCTAATTATGTATTACTCATATCATTATCTAATAATAAGTAGTTTATCTTCTAAAAGCAGCCAGAGTGGATTTTGATGCTTGTAAGTTATAATCTTGATTGATTTCAACAATACCAGACACAGGCAAAAGGGAGGTCAGGATGTCCATGTTGCTCCAAATCCCACTAAACCCACTGCCACTGAGTCCATTCTGACTCACAGCTACCCTCATTGGGTAAGTTTCTCTGGACTAACAGTTACTATTTACAGTAAGAAAAGTTTTGTTAGGATATTTGGCCATCATCTGAAAAATAAATTGTGTCCTTTAAGTGACAAATGCTGTTGAAAGTATCAAAGTTTTCTTTTTCTTTTTTTTTTAAATTGTGATTTGGGTGAAAGTTACAGAGCAAATACACTTTCCATACAGCAGTTCATATACACTTTGTCTCATGACATTGACCACAATTTACCACAATGCAACAGCTCCTCTCCTACTTCCACCTGATAGTTACCTCTTCCCTGTGCCCATCCCTCCATGCACTCCTGCCCCCTGAGCTGTCTCCCTGTGCATAAACCGTCCTTCTTTCTACCATGATTGTTCTCTCCAAGGAGTATATCTACCTCAGGTAAATGTGCCTGTCTCATTTGCCTATCTACTGTTTGGCTGGAAGCCACAGGCATGGGTTCAATTCCAGACCTGAAGGGCATCTAGGGGCCATAGTCTCAGTGGCTCCTCCAGGCTCTATCGGACCAGCAAACCTGGTCCCTCCCCCCTTTTTTTTTCCAAATGATTTTGAGTTTTGTTCCACATTGTTCTCCCTCTCTATCCAGGATCTCCTACATAGATCCTCTTCCAAGTTGTTGACAGTAGTAGCGGGGCACCATCTAGTTCTTCTAGTCTCATCGTTGTATAGGCTGCAGATCAGATGGTGTACCAGTCTCTAGGACTAATTGTTTCCATGAATTTTGGTTTTCTTCATTCTTCTTTACTCTGGATGAGGAGAGACCCATCATTGCATCTAGATGGCAGCTTGCTAGCTTTTAAGATCCCAGTCACTACTTGCCAAAGTAAGAGGTGGAACAATGTTTTGTATAGTATGTTATGCCAATTGAGTTTGATATCCCCTGAGACTATGGTCCCGAACCCACAGGTTCAACTACTCCGTCCCTCTGGATAGCTGGGTGTGACCAAGCAGTGACCACAACCTTGCCCCTTGTCAGCTCTACTATACACCTGGGAATTCCGATCATTCACATAAACTTATAGGACCATTGTCTTCCAACCCACATATGTTTTTGGATACATTCCCCACTTCATAGACATACATAATAGTTCAGCCTGTCCATCCTTCTATCCATCCATTTACCCATGTTTGTCTTCACTGACAACGCAGCACTGTATGTGCAAAAGGGTTCATCTTTGTTGTCTGTACCTTCCCTGTAGCTCCCTATGTCTTTCTCTTACTCAATGCCACCATATTGGTCACTCATATTTGGTACATTACCCTTCTTTTCACCCAAATCAATACTTATCTCTATCTATCTAACAGCATTCCTTCCCCTCCCCTCCCACCGCTGGTAACCAACAAAGAAAATTTCCTTCGATACATAAACCTTTCTTTGACTTTCACAATAATGGACTAATACAATATCTGTCCTCTTGTGATTGACTTATGTCACTCAGCATAATGTCCTCCAACTTCATCCACATTACACAGTGTTTTGCAGATTCTACATTATTCTTTAGCATTGCATAGTATTCCATTGTGTGTATGTACCATAGTTTGGATGGATATCCATTCTTCTGTTGATGGAGACTTAGGTTTTTTCCATTTTTGGCTATTGTAAATAGTGCTGCGGTGAACATGGGTGTGCATATGTCCATTCTTGTCATGGCTCTCACTTCTTTAGGATACATACCTAGTAATGAAATAGCTGGGTCAAATGGTATTTCTAGTTCCAACTTTTGAAGGAATCACCATACTGCTTTCCACAATGGGTGTACCATTTTACAGTCCCACCAGCAGTGTTTGAGAGTCCCGTTCTGCCCACATCCTTGCCAGCATTTGTTATTTTCTGTCTCTTTGAACTTTGCTACTAGTGCTGGAGCAAGGTGGTATCTCATTGTTGTTTTGATTTGCATCTCTCTAATAGCTAATGATCGTGAGCATTTCTT
>NW_006921864.1:4726231-4727809 GCF_000298275.1 Orycteropus afer afer | reverse complement strand
TCCATATGTCTCTTTTTTGGTATTTTCATACAAACTTTTCTGCTAGTTGGGGTTCTATATCCTTCTCTTCAAGGCTCAGGGGTCCAGGATTATCTTCTGTGTCTGTGTTAATTGGTTTACCTTTTCTTTGTTGAAGAGGGTCTGTGCAGACTTTCTGCCTATTCTGCCATCTTGGAATTGATGAAGACTGTAAATCTTTATGGAAGTAGATTGCCTCATCTTCCTCCCACAGAGCAATTGGTGAATTTGAACTACCCACCTTCTTGTTAGCAATCAAGTGCCTTACACATTAATTACTCCAAAGAGGGGACATTATTTTCTAGTTGTAACTTCAGAAACTTACTCTTCCAGCAGAAATTTGTTAATTTCCAAGATGAAAGATATGCTACATAAAAAGGATACAGATTGCTTCAGAAATGAATCAGATGAAAACCCAGGGGCACATAGAGGAAAGTATTTTCTTGGTTAATAAGTACTACAGCTAATTTTTTGCTAATCATATTGATAAACATGATTGCCTGCATAATCCAATAATAAATACTAGATGCAAGGAAAATTTGGAGTGTTTAATAAGTAGGAATTAGGCATAATGGCTGAAGAAACGAAGTGCCACATTAGTACAAACTACTACCTGGAATGGGACATGAATAGCGTGGCTAAAAAATAAAATGAAATGGGTATCGATAGACAAGAACTATGTACATTATAACCTAAATAACACTTCTACAAGAAAGTATTCCCTGATCCTTCCAATTATATTAAAAATGTGTTCCATCAAGTCAATTCCAACTCATAGTAACCCTAAGGAAGAGTATAACTGCTGCAGAGGGTTTCTAAGGCTATATAAATCTTTCTGGAAACAGATTGCCACATCTTTCTCCTAATGGAATGGTTTATGGCTTCAAACTCCCAACATTTTTGTTAGCAGCTGAGTGTTTCACTACTTCATCACCAGGGTTCCCACAATTAGGTTGTTGTTGTTGTTAGGTGCCATCGAGTTGTTTCCAACTCATAGTGACCCCATGCACAGCAGAACAAAACACTGCTTCATCCCGCACCAGCTCCACGATCCCTACTATACTTGAGCCCATCATCACAGCCACTGTGTCAATCCATCTCATTGAAGGCCTTCCCCTCTTTCCTCGACCCTCCACCCTACCAAGCATGACTTCCTTCTCCAAGGAATGGTTCCTTCTGACAACATGACCAAAATAGGTGAGACGAAGTCTGGCCATTCTCGCTTCCAAGGAGCATTTCGGGTACACTTCTTCCAGGACAGATCTGTTAGTTCTTTTAACAGTCTGTGGTACTTTCAGCATTCTTTGCCAGCCACCACAACTCAAAAGCATCAACTCTTCTCCATTCTTCCTTATTCATTGTCCAGCTCTCACATGCATATGAGGCAATTGGAAATATCATGGCTTATGTCAGGTGCACCTTAGTCCTCAAGGAGACATCCTTGCTCCTCACCACTTGAAACAGTTCCTTCACAGTTGACTTTTCCAATTCTACATGTCGTCTAATGTCCTGACTGCTACTTCCATTGGCATTGATTGAAGAACCAAGCAATGTGAATTC
>NW_006921864.1:4724931-4725516 GCF_000298275.1 Orycteropus afer afer | reverse complement strand
CTGAGTGAGTGCCTCCAATGGGGCATCAGTTTGTTGAAATATCTCAGTGGGTATTCTGTCAGTTCCCAGAGCCTTGTTCTTCACCAATTCTTTCATTGCAACTTTGACTTCATCCTTCAGTGCCATTGGTTCTAGATCATATGCCACTTCCTGAAATGGATGAAGATCAACCAGTTAGTTTCTTTTGGTACAGTGATTCTGTGTATTCCTGCCATCTTCTTTTGATGTTTCCTGCATCATTCAATATTTTCCCCTTAGACTCTCTTAATATTGCAACTCAAGGCTTAAATTTTTTCTTTGGTTATTTCAGCTTGAGAAATGCTGAGTGCACTTTTCCCTTTTCGTTTTCAAACTCCAGATATTTGCACATTTCATTATAGTAATTGGTTTTGTCTGCTCGAGCTGGTCTTTGAAATTTTCTGTTCAGCTCTCTTACCTTGTCATTTCTTCCATTGGCTTTAGCTTCTCTCCGCTCAAGGGCAAGTTTCAGAGTCTCTTCTATCATCCATTTTGGTCTTCTCTTCCTTTCTTAGGAGCTCTCGTAGCATAGTGGCTAAAGCACTTGACTGCTAACCAGAAGGCTGG
>NW_006921864.1:4716964-4723656 GCF_000298275.1 Orycteropus afer afer | reverse complement strand
GAAGTGGATGGCCTCCTCCTTCTTCCTAGTCTGTCTCAGTCTGTAAACTGGGCTGATACCTGTGCACCATGTGCATCCCACTGGGTTTGAAACACCAATAGCTCAGCATTAAAACTCACATCAAGACATCACCACAGTAGGACAAACTGACAGACCAGTTTGCCTCCCTGTTGGAAACCTCTCATACCACCCTTACCTGTGTCCTTGCGGCTGACTCATCTTCTGTCCAGATTCCTAGGCCTTTTAATCCCCTTTCTCCTGCTCTCCCACTCTGCTGCTTTGGGTGTTCCTGAGTTCCCTCTTCTCACCTGGATCCCTGCAGCTGACTTGTCAGGGACCCCAATAACATATTGCCAAATATCAATATCTATTATACCTATAGGTTTTGTTTGTGCATGGAGTGCCCTGGGGGCAAGCTACAGTAAACCAGCCTGGGCACAGTGAAAGGCAAGTGTTTGTGTGGAGCACCCAGGAGTAGGCTGGGTAAGTAAGCAAGACATGGGAGACCAGGAACTGAGCAGAGCAGTTTGGAACAACTAAGAGAGACAAACTTTTCTGTTAGTTTGTCATTCTGTTGTGGCTTAAGTGTTGCTGTGAGGCTGCAAGTTATACCACCAGTGTTTCAAAAACCAACAGGGTTACTCATGGGAGATGGGTTTCAGCAGAGCTTCCAGACTAAGATAAGCTCAGAAGAAGGAAGAGGCCATCCACTTCTTAAAGAATTGGCCAGGGAAAACCTTATGAATAGCAGTGAAACACTGTTTGATATATTACTGGAAAACTTTACAAAAAACTCTGAATCATTGTCCAATATAGTGCTGGAAGATGAACCCCTCAGGTCAGAAGGCACTCAAAATATGACTGGGTAAGAGCTGCCTCCTCAGAGTAGAGCCATCCCTAAAGAAGTGGAAAGAGTATGCTTTCTGGACCTACATTTACTGATGTGACACATCTCAAGATGAGAAGAAACAGCTGCAAACATCCATTAATAATCATAACATGGAATGTATGAAGTATGAATAGAGGAAAATTGGAAGTTGTGAAAAATGAAATGGAATTCATAAAGAATGATATCTTAGGCTTTAATGAGCTGAAATGGGCTGGTTTGGGCCATTTTGAATCAGATGACCATATGATCTGGTATACCAGGAAAGACAAATTGAAGAAGAATGGTGTGTCATTCATCATTACAAAGAATGAATAAAGATCTATACTGACATACAATGATATTAGTGATAGGATAATATCCATATGCCTACAAGGAAGGCCAGTTAATACTATGATTTTTCAAACTTGTACTCCAACCACCAAAGCCAGAGATTAGGAAATTGAAGATTTTTATGAACTTCTGTAGTCCAAAATTGACAGAACATGCAATCAAGATGTGTTAATTATCACTGTTGATTGGAATGCAAAAATTGGAAATAAAGAAGAAGCACTATTAGTTTGAAAATATGGCTTTGATGATAGAAGTAATGCTGAAGATTGCATGATAGAATTTTGCAAGACCAACAACTTAGTAAGTGTAACACAAACAGTAGCTATACATGTGGACTTCACCAGACAGAGTACACAGGAACAAGATTGACTACATCTATGGCAGGAGGTGATGTTGAAGCTCAGTAACGTTAGCCAAAAAACAGGCCAGAAGCTGACTGTGAAACAGATCATCAACTTCTCATATGCAAGTTCAAGTTGAAACCGAAGACAATTAAAACAAATCCACAAGAGCCAAAATATGACCTTGACAATATCTTTCCTGAATATAGACACCTTCTAAAGAACAGATCTGATGCACTGAACATAAATGACCAAAAACCTGAGAATTTGTGAGATGACATCAAGAACATCATCCATGAAAAAAGCAAAAAGTCATTGAAGAGACAAGAAAGGAAAAATGACCAAAGTAGATGTCACAAGAGACTCTGAAACATCCCCTTGAATGAAAAGTAGCTAAAGCAAATGGAAAAAATGACAAGATAAAAGAGTTGAACAGAAGATTTCAAAGCACAGCTCAAGAAGACAAAGTCAATTATTATAATGTAATGTACAAAGACCTGGAGTTAGAAAACAAAAGGGAAGAATACACTCAGCATCTTTCAAGCTGAAAGAACTGAGGAAAAAATTTAAGCCTCGAGAGTTTTAATATTGAAAGATTCTACGGAGAAATGTTGAATGGTGCGGGACACATGAAAAAAAAAAAAATGGAAGGAATATACAGAGTCACTTTACCAAAAATAATTAGCTGATGTTCATCCATTTCAGGATGTGGGATATGATCAAGAACCAATGGTACTGGAGGATGAAGTTGAAGCTGCACTAAAGGAATTGGCAAAGAACAAGGCACCAGGAATTGATAGAATATCCATTGAGATATTTCAACAAACAGATGCCACACTGGAGGCACTCACTTGGCTATGCCAAGAGATTGAGAAAACAGCCACCTGGTCACATGATTGAAAGGATCCATATTTGTACCCATTCCAAAGAAAAGGTGATCATACAGATTGTGTAAATTATCAAACAATATCATTGATATCATACACAAGTAAAATCTTACTGAAGATAATTCAAAAATGGTTCCAGCAATATATTGACAGAGAACTTCCGGAAATGAAAGCTGGATTCAGAAGGGTATGTGGAATGAGGTATGTCATAGCTGATGTCAGATGGATTTTGGCTGAAAGCAAAAGGTACCAGAAAGATATTGACTTGTGTTTTATTGACTATGCAAAAGCATTTGATTATGTGGATCATAACAACTCATGCATGACATTAAGAAGAATGGGAATTCCAGCACATTTAATTGTGCTCATGAAGAACCTGTACATAGACCCGGAGGGTGTTGTTTGAACAGAACAAGGGGATACTGCATGGTTTAAAATCAGGAAAAGAGTGTATCAAGATTGTATCCTGTCACCATACTTATTCAACCTGAATATGGAGCAAATAATCCAAGAAGCTGGACTATACAAAGAAGAGTGTGGCATCAGGATTGAAGGAAGACTCATTAACAACCTGCGGTACACAGATAACGCAACTTTACTTGCTGAAAGTGAGGATGACTTGAAGCACTTACTGATGAAGATTGAAGTCTACAGTCTGCTGTATGGATTACTCCTCAATATAAAGAAAACAAAAATCCTCACAACTGGACCAATAAGCAGCATCACAATAAAAGGAGAAAAGATTGAAGTTGTTAAAGACTTCATATTAATTGGTTCTACAATCAACACCAATGGAAGCAACAATGAAGACATCAGAAGATGCATTGCACTGGGCAAATCTCCTGCAAAAGACCTCTTTCATGTAATGAAGAGCAAAGAAGTCTAAGGCATGCCTAACCCAAGCCATGGTATTTTCAATCACCTCATATGGATGTGAGAGTTGGACAATGAATAAGGAACATTAAAGAAGAGTCAATGCTTTTGAATTGTGGTGTTGGCAAAGAATACTGAGAGTACCATGGACTGCTGAAAGTACTAACAAATCTGTCCCAGAAGAAGTGTAACCAGAATGCTCCTTGGAAGCAAGAATGACCAGACTTCATCTCACCTACTTTGGTCATGTTGTCAGAAGGGACCACTCTCTGGAGAAGGTTATCATGCTTGGTAAAGTGGAGGCTCAGTGAAAAAGGGGAAGTCCCACAATAAGATGGATTGACACAGTGGCTACAGTGAAGGACTTGGGTATAGCAGGATGGTGAGGATCTTGCAGGACCAGGCATTGTTTTGTTCTGTCGTGCATAAGGTCCCAGTGAGTCAGAAATGACTTGACAGCACCTAACAACAACATATGCCTATAAAGGAGTTCTGGTGTTGTAGTGGTTAAGACATTTAGCTACTAACCAAAAGGTTGGTAGTTTGAACCTACCAGCCTCAGCACAGAAGAGGAGGCAGTTGACTCCTGTAAAGATTCACAGCCTTGGAAGCCCAATGGGTGTCCCTACGAGTTGGAATTGACTAGATAGCAATGAGTTTGCCTTTGGTATATCTATTAAATCCCCACTCATAACAACCCTACATACAATAGAATGGAATGCCTCCTGTTTCTGTGCCAGCCTCACAATCATTGCTGTGTTTAAACGCATTGCCACAGCCATGAATAGATCCATTTCATTGATTATCATCCTCTCCCTCACAGACTGTCCACTTTACAAAGCATGATGTCCTTCTCCGGGGATGGATCCCTCCTGATAACATGTCCAAAATACATGAGACAAAGTCTTTCCTCCTTTCTTCTAAGAAGCATTTCAGCTATACTTCAAAGACTGATATGTTCTTTCTTCTGTCAGCCCATGATATCCTCAATATTCTTTACCAACACTATAATTCAAATGCACAAATTTTTCTTTGATCTTCTTTATTGGTTGCCCAGCTTTCATCATATGGAGTGATTGAAAATAGCATGTCTTGGGTCAGGTACAACTTAGTCCTCAAAGAGATATCTTTGCTTTTTAACACCTTTAAGAGATCTTTCAAAGCAGATTTGTCCAGTGCAATATGTTATTAGATTTCTTGACTCCTGCTTCCAAGGGTGTTGATGGTGGATCCAAGTAAAATGAAATCCCTGACAACTTCAATCTTTTCTCCATTGATAATGATACCGCATATTGGTCCAGTTGTGAGGATTTTCCTTTCCCTTGTGTTAGGTGTAATGCATACTGAAGACTATAGTCTTTGATCTTCATCAGTAAGTGCTTCAAGTCATCATTACTTTCAGCAAGATTATGTCATCTGCATATTGGAGGTTGTTAATGAGTCTTCCTCCAATCTTTGTGCTTCATTCTTCATACATTCCATTTTCTTGGATTATTTGCTCAGCATAAATATTGAATAAGTGTGATGAAATGATATAATCCTAGTTCACATCTTTCCTGATTTTATATCATGCAGCATCTCTTATTCTGTTCAAATAACTGCCTCTTGGTCTATGTACAGATCCTACATGACCACCATTAAGTCTTATAGATAACTTATTCTTTGCAACATCACCCATAGTCCGTTATGATCCTCACACACACACACAAAATGCCTTTGTGTAATCCATAAAACACAGATAAACTTCTTTCTGGTATTCTCTGCTCTCAGTTTGCATTTGACATCAGCAAAGATATCTCTTGTTAAACATCCTCTTCTGAATGTGACTTGAATTTCTGGCAGTTCCCTGTCCATAAGTATGTCTTCCTAAATGCCATCTTTTTATAATGGTCACTGTGTCACATAGCTAACTCCACAGATGTAATCTAAATTGTATTTAACAATCATATCAAGAATTTTCCAATACTTCAAAAAGTGAATAAAAGAATCAGAAGTATTCCTAGGCAAGTACTCTCTTTTTAGGAGCCTAGTGGTGCAGTAGTTAAGCACTCAGCTTTTAATCAAAAGGTTGTTCATTATAATCTACCAGACACTCTAAGGGAGAAAAATGTGCTACTCTGCTTCTGTCAAGATTTATAGCCTTAGAAACTCTATGGGGAAGTTCTACTCTGTTCTAGGGTGACTATGACTTGCTTTTGGGTTTTGGTTAATCTTTCTTAGGTATGAAAAGGAACAAATCATTTTGTAAAATAAACTATTCATTTTACAATCATGATAAAATAAATTATTTTATGCAAATTACAGAAATCAGCACACAGGAAGCATTCAGCAAATAATAAGCAATTATTATAATTTTTATTTATGCTTTTGGTAATATTAAGACAGCATCTTATCTAATGTCCCAAACTCCACCTTTCTAAACTAGTCTTTTAAAAGTTTTGAAAACCTATATATGTAATTTTTAAAATAATTTAGGATAGTGCTCCTAACCTATATTAGAGAGTGAAAGAAGAGAAAAATTAGGTTTTTAACATACTAATATATTGCCTTGTGAATTGATGAATTAATTTTTCACTTGTTATAAGTATAAAGAGTAATCCAAAAGAACTCATAAGGTTTTCACTGGCCAATTTTTTTGAGAAGTGGATGGCCCCTTCCTTTTTCTGAGTCTGTCTTAGTCTGGAAGCTCCGCTGAAAATTGTCCACCATGAATGACCCTGCTGGTATATGAAATGCCAGTGGCATAGCCTCTAGCCTCACAGCAACCGACAAGCCACCACAGAATGACCAATTGACAGACAAGTGCATGTAATATTGAAAAAATTCAAGTCTCAAGTTGTAATAGTGAAAGATTCTATGGGCAGAATACCAAACAATGCAGGAAGCATCAAAAGAAGATGGAAGGAATACACAGAGTCACTGTACACAGAGACACATCAACAGACTTGGTCGATGTTCATCTCTTTCAGGAGGTGGCATATGATCAAAAACCAATGTACTGAAGTAAGAGGTTGAGGCTGCACTGAAGAAATTGGTGAAAAACAAGGCTCCAGGAATATATGGAATACCCACTGAGATGTTTCAACAAGCAGATGCCACATGGGAGACACTTACTCATCTATACCAAGAAATATGGAAGGCAGCTACCTTGCCAACTGACTGGAAGAGATCCATATTTGTACCCATTCCAAAGAAAGGTGATCCCACGGAATATGGAAATCATAGAATCATATCATCGATATCACACACAAGTAAAATTTTGCTAAAGATGTTTAAAAAACAGTGCAGCAGTATGTTAACAGGGAACTGCCAGAAATGAAAGCTGGATTCAAAAGAGGATGTGGCATGAGGGATTTCATTGCTGATGTGAGA
>NW_006921864.1:4713807-4714914 GCF_000298275.1 Orycteropus afer afer | reverse complement strand
AGGAATGGACCAGCTCCATTATCCCCCTGCTGTGCTCAGTCATTGAGTGAGGACAGTACAGAATGCCTCCCTCAGTGATACCCTTCAATACCTGGAATGGGGTGCCAGCCAAAGGCTCTTGGCCAACTATGCTTTGACAGTTTCTTTTGAAAGGACCTCTTGCTCATGTCCTTTCATTATCCTTTCATCCCAAGACAAAGTTTCCAGAAATATACTGATCTTCATCATCTAAATCGAATAGGCAAACATTTATTTGTTGATTTATAAAACTTAAGTAATTCATTTAAAAATCTATTTTTAAGTGTTAGAGTAATTTACAATCATAATAAAGACATGAAAAAGAGTTGCTAGGAACATTTTAACTTTGCCAACATTTCCATCATCTTGCTTCAGAGACTACTTTTTTTACTCTATCTCAATCTCTATTAAGTCTTCGTTAAGTCTTTATCAAGCTATGTCATTTGCCTGGGAAAGACTTTTCCACAGCTCTTTTATCACTGACACAACCCTTCAAAGTTCTGTCTCTATCTCCTCCTTTGATTCAACTTTTATTATACCAAAAGAAATTATGAATTTAAAAAAAGTCAAAATTCCAGCAAAGTTGAAGTAAAAACCATTGACACAATAACAGATGAAGTTTTGCCGAAACCACATTACACTTTTCTTTTTGTAAAAAAATGCATTTCATTGAAATATAATTTTTGTACAGCTAAATACATAAAATTAAAATGACATGGGTCAATGCAGTTTTTTTTTTTTAACAGTGTTTCCTCCCTCTCCACACCCCCCCCCAGTAACCAACAAAGAAAATTTCCTTCCATATATAAACCTTTCATTGACTTTTTACGGTAATGAACTAATAGTATATTTGTCCTTCTGAGATTGACTTGTTTCACTCAGCATAATATCCTCCAAGTGCATCCATGTTATATAGTATTTTCAAATTCTACATTATTCATTAGCGTTGTATATATTCCATTGTGTGTATGTACCATAGTTTTGTCATCCATTCTTCTATTGATGGGCACATAGGCTGTTTCCATCTTTTTGCTATTGTAAATAGTGCTGCGATGAACATGTTGTTATTTGCCATCGAGTTGGACTCGA
>NW_006921864.1:4710859-4711527 GCF_000298275.1 Orycteropus afer afer | reverse complement strand
ATAAAAATTTAATTTTTAGAAGGTCCCATTCACCTAGTTTATCTTCAGTTGTTTGTGCATTTGGGGTTATGCTTGACATCTGTTTATGCCATAAATTAGGGCGACTAAATTTCCCACTTTTTTTCCTTGAGGAACTTTACAGTTTTAGTTTCACATTCAAGTGTTTGATTCATTTGGAGTTTGCTTTTGTGTATGGTGTGAGGTATGGATCATGTTTCATTTGTTTCTGCAAATGGATATCCAGTTTTGCCAGCATCATTTGTTAAAGAGACCATCTCTTTCCCATTTAATGGATTTCAGCCCTTTGTCAAAAATCAGCTGACCATAGGTCGATGGACCTGTTTCTGGGTTCTCAATTCTATTCCACTTGTCTATGTATCTGGCATTATACCAGGACCAGGCTGTTTTGACTACTGTGGCTGTAGAGTAGGTTTTGAGATCCAGGAGTGTAAGACTGCCTACTTTGTTCTTTTTCAAATATGCTTTGCATATTTGAGATTGCTTTTCTATTTAAAATTAGTGATTGGTTTTTCCATATCCTTAAAGAATGCTGATGGGATCTGGATTGGTATTGCATTGAATGTATAGATTGCTTTGGGTAGTATTGACAGTTTCACAATCTTCCTGTCCTCGAGCATGATATGTTCTTCCATGTATGTAGATCTCTT
>NW_006921864.1:4684349-4709992 GCF_000298275.1 Orycteropus afer afer | reverse complement strand
ATGTGGTTCTTTTCCTTTGTTTTATTTATGTGATAAATGGCATAGATTGTTTTTCTAATGTTGAACCATCCTTGCATACCTGGCATGAATCCCATTTGGTCATAATGTATTATTTTTTTGATATGTTGTTGGAGTTTCTTGGCTAGTATTCAATTGAAGATTTTTGAATCTTTATTCATGAGGGATATTGGACTGTAGTTTTCCTTTTTAGTGATGTTTTTGCCTGGTTTTGGTATCAAGGTTATGCTTGCTTCGAAAAATGAATTTGGGAGCATTCCGTCCTTTTCTATGTTCTGAAATAGTTAAGAGTAGGATTGGTGTCAGTTCTCTGAAGGTTTGGTAGAATTTGCCAGTGAAACCATCTGAGCCAGTGTTTTTATTTGTTGGTAATTGTTTTTTGTGACCTGTTAATTTTTTTCTTTTGTTATGGGTTGTCTTAAATTTTCCACCTCAGTGTGTGTTAGTTTAGGTAAACAGTATGTTTCTAGAAATCTATCCATTTCTTCTAGTTTTCAAATCATTGGATTGTAGTTCTTCATAGCATCCTTATATTATCATTTTAATTTCTGTTGGTTCAGTTGTGGTGCCACACAATTCATTTCTTATTTATGTTATTTATATCTCTCCCTCTTTTCCTTTGTTAAGTTTGCCAGTGGTTTGTCAATTTTATTAATCCTTTCAAACAACCAACTTCTAGTCTTGTTAAATTTTTTCTATTGTCTATTTTCTGTTTCACTGATTTCTGTTTGAATCTTTATTATTTATTTTCTTCCAGTGACTGTAAGCTTTTTATTTTATTTTATTTTTGCTGTTCTTTTTCTAATTGCTGGAGATGCTGGTTAAGGTGTTGATTTTGACTCTTTCTTCTTTTTTGATGTGTGCATTTATTGTTATAAATTTTCCTCTGATCACTGCTTTTTACTGTGTCCCAAGGATTTTGGTATGTTGTATTTTCATTCTCATTTAATTCAAGGAATGTTTTAATTTCATTTTTTTAATTTCTTATATTAGTCATTCTTAAGGAGTCTGTTGTTCAAGTTCCATGTGTTTGCTCTTTTTCCGTCCATCTTCCTATTGTTGGTTTCTAATTTTACAGCATTGTGATCTGAGAAGTTGCTTTGCAGTATTTCAATGTTTTTAAATGTATTGAGGCTTTTTTTGTGGCCTAACATATGTTCAATCCTGGTAAATATTCCATGTGCACTGGAAAACAATGTATATTTTGCTATTGTTTGGTGAAGTGCTCTTTAGATATCTATAAGGTCAAATTGGTGGTGGGTTGCATTATTTAACTCTTCTGTGTCTTTGTTGAGTTTCTTTCTAGTTGTTCCATCTTTCATTGAAAGTGGAGTATTAAAGTCTCCTACTACGCCTGTGGAGTCATCTATCTGTCTTTTCAGTTCTATTAGAGGCTGGTTTATGTATTTTGTGGTTTTTTCATTGAGGGTATAGATATTTATTATTGTTATGTCCTCTTGTTCAATCAATTCTTTAATCATTATATAATGTTGTTCCTTGTCTCTTATGGTGGTTTTTGTCTTAAAGTCAATTTCATCAGAAATTAATATTGCTGTTCCTGCTCTCTAGATTGTGTTTCTACAGACAGCATATTAATAGATTGTGTTTTCTTATCCAGTCTGTAACTCTCCATCTCTTGAGTGGTGCATTTATTCCATTGATACTCAGTGTAATTATTGACAAGTATGAATTTGTTGCTGTCATTTTGTTACGTACTTTTTTTGTGGTGTTGCTGATTTCTTTTTTCTATATAATTTTCTGTGCTGAGCTTGTTTTGTTTATGAATAATGTTATCACTTCTTTTTCATTGCTACTGTTTTAGTATTTGCTAAATATTTGTTCTGGTCCTCTTTTTTTATTTTGATGTGAAGGTTTATCATCTTTCTTTCAGGTTACCCTGTGATTTGTAATTTTCTTCCCAAGTTCAGTTTTCTATCTTGTAGTTGTCTTGACTTCCCTACCATTTAGAAGTTTTGTAACTAAACAGTTTTTTCTCTCTTTTTGGTTTCTAGTTGTCCTCATTTGTCAACTGATGCTCTAGTTCCCTGTTTACAATCTTGTAGGCTTATTTACTTTGGATACTTTCATAACTTGGATTGTTTCTGGATTATGTCATCATGTGTGTTAATAGTCAGTTATTGTTTACTCTTGTTTGTTCTCTTTCCAAAGAACTCCCTTTAGCATTTCTTACAAAGTTGGTCTGGTTTTAACAAATTACCTTAATTTCTGCTTATCTGGAAATCTACTTGTGCCATCATATTTGGGGGATAGTTTTGCTGGGTATATAATTCTTGGTTGGAAATTTTTTCTTTCAGGGTTTTGTATTTATTATCCCATTGTCTTCTCACCTGCATGGATTCTGCTGAGAAATCTGAACTTGGTCTTATTGATTGCTCCTTATAGTTAACTGTTCATTTTATCCCTGCTGCTTTCAGAATTCTTTCTTTGTCTAAATTTGATGATTTTCTTTTGGGGTCTATCCTGTTTGGGGTTCATTGGACTTCTTGAATGAATATATTCTAATCTTTCATCATACCAACAAACCTTCAACAATTTTCTCTGTGGTTTTATATTTCTCTTCCTGTTCTGGAAATCCAATTACACATAGGTTATTCTTTTTGCTGGTATCCTACGTGAACCATAGGGTTCCTTCATTTTATTTTGATCTTTTTCCGGATTGACGCCTTCCCAAAGATATATTGATGTATTTGTCTTCAATCCTACTAATTCTGTGTTCCATGGATTCAATTCTACTCCTTTGCCCATTCAATGTCTTATCTCTTTCTGAAAATTTAGTATTAATCTTCTGAATTTCTATCTATAGATTTTGTATCATTGCTAATTTTCTATTTATTTTGTCATTTTGTTCTTATATCATCTTCTGGAATTTTTCTAGGTTTTTCTCTGTGTTTTCCTCAATTTTGTCAGTGTTTTCCTTGATCTGTCTCTATATCTGTTGATGGTACCTAAATATAATTCTTTCGAATTGCTTATCAGGGAGGTTCATTGCTGTTTCTTCCTCAGGGATGTGTTCTGGGTCTGTAACCTGTTTCCTTGTTTCTATTGCTTTATCTTGCTTCTTTGTGTGGACTGTGATGCTCTGCTGTTTCCAATGCATTGTGACATTTTTATGTTTCTATTTAATTGGTGATTGAATGTTAGAGTGATTTGTTCATGATTTTCCTTTTCTTTCTTTTGTTTGGATGTTATCTAAGAAAGCAGAGTACTGTGCTCCTCTATTCCCCAGTTGGCAGCATTTATATGCTCACCACCTGTCTCCTTTCCCACTGTTAGCCTCCTATATGTTCCTGTCATCCTTGGCAAAGTGCAGTCTATTCTTAAGTCCCTGGAATCTTAATGAACATGCTGTCATTTTAAATATCCAAAATGGCCACCATTTGTAAACAATCAAAATGGCTGTACTCTTTGGACAGCCAAAAGTTCACTGTTCAGGTTGTCTCCTTCCTTGTTATTTCCCTTCCTAGTCATTTATCACTAGTGCAGTCATCCCTGCAGCCCTTTCTGACATCTTACTGAAAGTCCTCCCACATTATACTTTTCAAAGGATTATTGTTCTCTGAATTTTCCTCTAATTTTGATATACCAGTTTACATTGTGCCATAGTCTGCTTCCCTTTATTTTCTCTCTTGCAAAACTTTTGTTTGCACAGTGTGTTGATTCTTTATTCAACCTGCAATCATATATGCACTCTATCTCATGTTTTTTTTCAAGAGTTTGTGATGATTAAACCAGTACTAATAAACCCTAATTTTATTGACAATAAATATGTTAACAGAGATACTTATATCTTACATATACTACGACATCATTAACTTAATAACATGGACTATGCTTATATATTTGATGTCATCAATAGATTAATTATAAATATATAAAAATCTACATCCATCTATACAATACCATGGACATATTTACTTTTATTCATGCTTTGGCTCCTTATGCCACTAGAATAGTGCTGTCTTCTATTTGATTTTAAGATTCAATGCCTGCATGTTGTTGTGGTTGTTTGCTGTCATTGAGTGGACTCTGACTCAAGTGACCCCATGTAGAACAGAACAAAACACTGCTGCTGCTCCATCCATACAATGATTGTTATGCTCAGTCCATCATTGCAGCCACTGTGTCAATCCATCTTGTTGAGGGTCTTCTCCTTCTTCACTGATGCTCTACTTTACCAAGCAGGAAATCCTTCTCCAGGGAATGGTCCTTTCTGACAACATGACCAAAGTTGGTGAGATGAAGTCTGGCCATTCCCATTTCCAGGAACATTTGGCTGCACTTCTTTGTGCATCCCAAAACCAAAACCAAAAGGGAGCTCTAATGGTATAGTACTAAGGCATTTGACTGCTAACCAGAAGGCTGGCGATTCAAACTCACCAGACAAATAGTACCTGGTGCTTTTATACAAAAGTTTTACCAAGACCTGTAGATTCAAATATTCCTGTAGCCTGAAATTCAGAAAACTCTAAAATTTCCTGTGACTCTGTAGATAGTTGGATTCTATTATTATTTTATATTCAAAATACTTGCACATTATAACTATTTGGAAGTAAAATAAGTACTAAAATTTATCCAGATCCACCACCTCATTGCATAGGTAAGAAAAAGTAAAATATGTTTTTGATGGATTTCAAAGTTATCTATTGGCAGAGGAGAAGACAACATCCTTGTCTCCTACCACACTTTCACTACACATGTGAAGAACAATGTAAAATTAAATAATTAAAAGGAAGTAAGCTTTTTATATGATGTTAAGATTTTTTTTCTATTTCAAACACCTTTTTTGTCAAAAGAAGAACCCTTGGTTGCACAGCTGCCAAGTGAAAGTTTGGCCGTTTGAACACATCAGTACTTCCCTGGGGGAATGACGTGGCAGTCTGCTTCCATAAAGATCATAGCTTTGAACAATGTATGGCAGTTCTACTCCATCCCATAGAGTTTCTACAAGTCAGAACAGACTCCAGAGTAATGGGTGCTATCAAAAGTGTGATATCATTTATGTAAGCTGTGTACATTTTCCTAGTACTGCCAAATGGACAAAACTGCTGAGACAGTACATACATGTAATATAGATTAAAAATTCATCTTTAAATATTGTGCACTATATTGGGTATTAAGATGTTATCAAAATTTCTACATCCAAAAGGACTATCTTATAAAAGACAACTTTTTCTCTTGATTTTTGGCATAATTATTTTTGGTAGAGATGTTGTTGTTGTTATGTACCATTGAGTCACATCTGACTCATAGTGACCCCTCCTTGGGTTTCCGAAGCAGTATCACTATGGAAGTAGATTGCCCCATCTTCCTTCCGAGGAGTGGCTGGTGGGTTTGAACTGCCAGCCTTCTGGTTAGTCAAGTGCCTTAGCCACTATGCTACCAGAGCACCCATGGTAGAGGTAGGGGGGCAAAACAAGGTCAAGTTTAATTACTTAAAATAAAGAATATAAATACATAATCAATTGGATAAATAAATTTAAAAAGGAGATATTCACAAATGTTTTTGTTTGTCCTATTAACTCCAAGTACTTACTGATATGAAAAATGAATAAAAATCAGGTCATTGCCTTACAGATAATAGTGACAGGCTCTTTTAATATTATGAGATGCAGATAACTTAAGAAACTGAGCAGAAAAAAAGTGATGTAAAGTTGTATTTTGTCCATATTTAAAACAGTAATCTTTTTTCTATAAAATTCGATGTGATAGGGAAATTTTTGTTGTAGATCATATTTTTTTTATATAACATGAAGCAAGAATCTCCATTTTTCCCCTCTTTTTGCTGTTTTTCCTGTAACAAGGTCACTGAGGAAGAACAGTATGTTGCTAGTATGCCTGCCAAGTTTTAATTGAAATGTTGTGATGAATTTCACTGCCAGGTCAGATGTTATTTTCTGGTTAAGGAGGGTCAAGCTGGTCTCTTAAAGAACCACTTTTGATTTTTATAGTGTCCAGTGATTTGTTCCTGGAAGTTGATTTACCGCAGAGCTGACCTTCGTCCTCTTAGTTGACCTGTGCCAACATTGTCAAGTCTCAGTTCACCTACAGACACGAGTAGAAAAATATTTTATTAAACAGAGCTTCTCATTTTATTAGTGTGAAAATAGGCCTTTCTTAATCAATAGGACAGGAAGTATTCACTTTATTGCTTTAGACTAGAGACTAAAGGTCATTTAACGCAAATAGAATGAGGCACGTAACAAAAACAGCAATAAATTTCTCATGATTCAGCACAAATAACTTGGTTAATATAAACAAAACACAAAATTTGTCTTCTTGAGCATATATACAAGGCTAACAAAAATATTAAAATTGTTGAAAATTACAACACTTATATTTTGTATGATTAACTCTACAAATGGCAAATTTTAAATGATTCCTTTGGTTTGATGATTGAATGTATTGCTCAAGATTTTGCATAAGAATTTTTATAACACCAATGTTTATGAAGACTACAGCCTCTACACCACAGATTCAAAGTCCTTTATTATCATAAATCATATAAAATTTCCTTTAAACAAAGATAGTGAATTTTGAAGAATAGTAGTAAAATATACGGTGAGAGAAATGAGTAAAAAATATGATAATAAGTTTGCCATTTCATGGATGAAAATATTGTGGAGAGGACAACAGGAATCAAGGAACATGCCTCATTATCTTTGTCTTACTGAGTGTTTGTCAAGTTGAGAAAGGATGGTGTCCTGGCAGTAATCGGTCAGCAGCATCTGCCTCAATTTGACAGCCTGACTTTGAAAGATCTACGTGACTCCATGCTTTTATTTCAAATACACATTTTATACATCTTTACACCTTAGTAGCATTTGCAGTTTTCATTAATGCTTGAAAATTTATTTAGATTACTTGAACAACAGCTTAAATTCTACCTTTTTTAAATTCAACTTATTAAGTAATTTCTATGACATAAAAGGCACCCGTGTGTGGTGCAAATGGTTAAGGACTTGGCTGCTAACTTGAAGGTTGGTGGTTTGAGTCTACACAGAGGCCCCTCAGATGAAAGATCAGGCAGTCTACCTCCAAGAAATCTGCCGTTGTAACATTTGTGGATCACAGTTCCCTTACACGCATAAGATCTCCATGAGACGGAATCCCCAGAGGATAACTTTATTCTACTTTAATGTCATGATGTTAGTTTGTTCTCAGGCACCATCAAGGTGTTTCTGACTCACAATAATCCTACGGAGAACAGAGTGAAACACTGTCTGGTCCTACGCCACCATCATAATCTTTGCTATGCTTGAGCCCACTGTTGCAGCCACTGTTTCAGTCCATCTTTTTGAGGCCCTCCTCTTTTTTTCTATGCCTCTACTTTATCAAGCGTGGTATCTTCTCCAGGGACGAGTCCCTCCAGATACCATAACCAAAGCATGAGAGATGACATCCGGCCATTCTCACTGCTAAGGAGCATTCTGCTTGTACTTCTTTCAAGATATCTTTGCCATTTTCTGGCAGCTCATGGTATATTCAGTATTCTTTGCCAACATCACAATTCATCCACATCAATTCTCTCTTGGTCTTCCTTATCCATTGTCTAACTTGGTTAAGGCAAATCTGACTCTACACAGTGACATTTCATTTTTAACACTGCAAATAGGTCTTTCGCAGAATATTGTCCTGATAAACATGCCATTTTCTTGACTGTGCCTTCCATGGCTGTTGCTTCCATGGGTGTCGACTTTGAATTGAAGTAAAATGAATTCCTTCATAAATTCAATCTTTTCTCCATTTATCATGATATTACTTATTGGTCCAGTTATGTGGATTTTTGTTCTCTTTGTATTGAGGAGTAATCTATACGGAAGTCTATAACCTTTGATTTCCATCAGTAAGTCCTTCAAGTCTTCTTCACTTTCAGCAAGCTAAGTTGTGTCATCTGTATATCTCAGGTTGTTAATGAGTGTTCCTCCAGTCCTGATGTCACATTTTTCATATAGTCCAGTGTCTTGGATTGTTTGCTAAACACGCAGATTGAATGAGTGTGGTGAAAGGATACAGCCTTGATGCATACATTTCCTAATTTTAAAGCATGCAGTATCCCTTTGTTCTGTTCAAATGACTGCCTGTTTGTGTATAGATTCCTCATGAGCATGATGAATTGTTGTAGAATTCTCATTCTTCATAATATTATCAATATATTTTGTTTTGATCTGCACAGTGGATATAATGCCTTTGCATAATCAATAAAACACAGGTAATAACCTTTGTTACTCTCTGCTTTCAGCCAAGATTCATCAGATATTAGCAACAATATCTCTCATGCCACATCTTTGCTGAATCTGGGTGAATTTTCTGGCAGTTCCCTGTACTTCTGCAACCCTTTTTAAATTATTTTCAGCAAACTCTTACTTGCACATAATATTAATGATATCATTTGATAATTTCCATATTCTGTTGTATCATCTTTCTCTGGAGTGGGCACAAATATAGATCTCTTCCAGTTGATGGGCCAGGTAGCTATCTTTCAAATTTCTTGGGATAAACTAGTAAGTGCCACTAGCCCTGCATCTGTTTGTTAAAACATCTCAATGGGTGACCTGTCATTTTTTGGAGCCTTGTTTTTTGCCAATTTCTTCAGTGCAGCTTGGACATCTTCCTTCATTACAATCAGTTCATGATGATATGGTACCTCTTAAAATGGTTGAATGTCAACCAATTATTTTTCATAGTGACTTTGTATTCCATCCATTTTCTTTTGATATTTCCTGCTTTGTTCAATATTTTGCCTATAGAATCCTTCAATAATGCAATTTGAAACTTTATTTTTTTCTTCAATTCTTTCAGCTTGAGAAATGCTGAGTGTGTTCTTCCTTTTGATTTTCTAACTCTAGGCCTTGGTACATTTCATTATAATATTTTGTCTTCTCAAGTCACCCTTTGAAATCTTCTGTTCAAATTTTTTTCTTCATTATTTTTTCCACTAGCTTTAGCTACTCTCAGTTAAAGAGCAAGCTTCAAGGTCTTTTTGACATCTGTTTTTTTTCTGTCTTCCTTGTCTTTTATTATTATTATTATTGGCATTTTGTTGTCTTCATGTATGAAGTTCTTGATGTCATTCAACCACTCATCTGGTCTTTAGTCACTGGTGCTTAATGTGTCAAATATATTCTTCAGATGGTCTCTAAATTCAAATAGAATATACACAAAGTCATATTCTGGCTCTTATGGACTGTTTCAATTTTCTTCAGGTTCAACTTAAACTTGTGTATGAGCAATTGATGGTCTGTTCCACAGTTGATCACTCCCCTTTTTCTAACTGCTGATTTTGAGTTTCTCCATCATTTCTTTCCACAGATGTAGTTGGTTTGATTCCTATATGTTCCAGCTGGTGAAGTCCATGTGTATTGTCACTGTTTACTTTGTTGAAAAGAGTTATTTTCAAAGAGCAAGTTGTTGGCCATTCAAAATTCTGTCATGAGATCTCCGGTGTCATATTTATCATGACAGCCATAGTTTCCAACTACTTATGCTGCTTCTTTGTTTCCAACGTTTGCATGCCAATTATCAGTAAGCATGAGTGTATATTGATTGCATTTTTGGTCAATTTCAGACTGCAGAAGTCAGTAAAAATCTTCAATTTCTTCTTCTTTGAATTTAGTGGTTGATGTACAAATTGCAATAATAATAGTATTAACTTCTCTTCCTTGTAGGGATATGAATATTACTGTATCACTGACAGCACTGTACTTCAGGATGGATCTTGAAATGTTCTTTTTGATGTTGACTGTGATGCCATTCCTCTTCAATTTTTCTTTCAAGCATAATAGACCATATAATAGCCCAATTGAAAATGGCCAGTCCTAGTGCATTTCAGCTCGTTATTTCCTAAGATATCGATCTTTACGCACTCCATTTCATTTTTGATAACTTCCCATTTTCCTAGATTCATACTTTGTACATTCCATGTTCTTATTACTAATAGATGTTTTCAGTTATTTTTTTCTCCTATTGAGTTGTGCCATATCAACAAATGAAGGTCCCAAAACTTTTATTTCATCTACGTCATTAAGGTTACCTCTACTTTTAGGAGACGTTTCTTCCCTAACTGTATCTTGAGTACCTTCCAACCTGATGGCCTCATCTTCCAACAGTATATCAGACAGTGTTACACTGCTATTCATAAGGTTTTCGGTGGCTAATTTTTAAGAACTAGACTGCCTCTTCTTTCTTCCTAATCTGTCTTCATCTGGAAGGTCTGCTGAAACCCATCTATCATGGGTAACTTTGCTAGCATTGGTTCCAGCATCACAGCAACAAGCAAGCTCCCACAGTAAGACAAATGGATAGATAAATAAATGGTGTAAATGACATAAAAATCCATATTTTTATCAATCTTTCCAATGTCTAGTCAATATTCTTTGCCATATGCTTTATAAAAATATCATTTTTCTGTGTGTGTATATACAGTTACACAGGAGCTCTGGTAGCACAGTAACTAAGGCATCTGACTGCTAATCAGAAGGTAGGCAGTTCATACCCACCAGCCACTCCACAGAAACAAGACTGGACAATCTACTTCCATAAAGATTTACTTCCTTGGAAACTGAATGGGGATTGCTGTGAGTCAGAATTCACTCGATGGCAGTGTTTTTTTTTTTTTCCTTCTTTTTTTAAATGCAGTCATATATATATTTGTATGTAAGGAGTTCTTTAATTTTTTTTTTTTTTAAAGTAAAGCTGTCACTTTGATGAATAAGGTGTATCTGACCCAAGCCATGGTATTTTCAGTCACATAATATGCATCCAAAAGCTGGACAATGAATAAGGAAGACTGAAGAAAAATTAATACATTTGCATTACAGTTTTGGTGAAGAATATTTAATATATCTTGGACTGCCAGAAAAAGGAACACATCTGTCTTGGAAGAAGTACAGTCAAAATGTTCCTTTGAAGCAAGGATTGTAGACTTCATCTTATGTACTTTGGACATGTTATCAGGAGGGTCAAGTCCCTGGAGAAGGAAATTATGCTCCAGTGAAAAAGCAAAATAGATCAGTGAGAAAGAGGAAGACCCTCAACAGGATGGATTGACACAGTGGCTGCAGCAGTGGGTTCAAGCACAGCAACAATTGTGAGGATGGAACTGGACAGGACAGTGTTTTGTTCTGTTGTAAATAGGGTCACCTGAGTCAGAACTAAACTCAGCGGCACCTACCACGGACATGTGTGCAATGAAGAAAAACTACTTTTGCAGAGGTTTTAATCAACATGGAAACAAAAGAAAGATGATCAAAATCCACATATAAAGGATCCTTCTTTAATAAGTGAATAAGAGTTATTAAGACATTCAAGGCTGACGATTCAAACCCACCAGCCACTCCTCGGAAGGAAGGTTGGGCATTCCTACTTCCGTAGTATACTGCCTCAGAAACACAAGGAGGGGTCGCTATGAGTCTGGGCCGACTCGATGGCAAATAACAACAACAACAATAAGACACTCAGACATTTAAAACAATTTCATTAAAACTTATGATAGTTTTGAGCCGACCATTGAGATAACTTCAGAATACGTAGTATTTATAATTTGCAGTTAGATAATTATTTTGGGATTTAATATTAAGTGAAGTAATTAACACAAAATTATAAAGCACAGTATATGTGTTATTGTTTTTTTTGCTTCTTGGTGGATTTTATTCAATATGCTTATTTCCTAAGCTAATGATACTGCTGCTATCATTTCCCAGAAATGCAGTGTGTGCATTTCAAGGCTCTAGTTATTTATGTGAATCCTCACAGTCACAAAAATCTCAGAAAACTTTACTACACAGGACTATCGCAGTGAATATAATGCTGTGTCAGGCTAATCTTTTTATTGTGAAAGGCAGGCAAGGAATTTCTCTTTATAACAAAGGAAAAGGATTTTACAATCAGTGTTCTCTGATCCTTCAGGAAAAAAAATCAGTCTCTGAGGCTTCAAGTGTTCTAGCTCAGTGACTAATTTATATGAATTCACATATATTAAAGAAATAGATGAAGTGAGTCTATGATGGAGGTTTGCAGTAATGATTTTTTCATTTTTCAACCAGTGATTTAAGTATGATCTTATTATTGCTTTGCAGTATGTAAGGAGACAGGTCATTGCAGTGAAAATGATGACCATGGGTTCAGTTTCCTTCAGATTGTGGGCTGGGTTGGAAGCCCAGGGTATGGGAGTAAGGAATTGATTTTACTGTCCTTGGGACAGAAGAGTGTTCTTCATCCAAGTGATAAAATGTGTCAAACAATTGCAAAAGTGTTCCTTCCCTCCACATCTTCTGGAGATCCGCTCATAAAAAGAAAAAGTTTAGCTATTTTGATTGGCAGATAATTGGGATCTTATGGTAGCAGTGGCAAAACAAGGCCATTTCAAGCAGCTTTGCTATTATTGTATATAAAATACCCATTGCCTTTGAGTTGATTCTGGCTCACTGTGACCCTTAGGAAGGGGTAGAACTGTCCCATAGAGTTTCAAGGCTGTAATATATATGGAAGCAGACTGTCCCATCTTTCTCCTGTGGAGCAGTTGGAGGGGTTGGAAGCAGCAACCTTTTGATTAACAGATATGCGCTTAAGCAACATACTGCCAGGGCTCCTTGTAAAATAGGATGAATCAGACAAGGACAGAAGATACACAAAGACTACTATGTGGTGATTGTAGTGGTCATAATGGTAGCTGATTATCTTGTAAGTAAATGAGACTTCAAAGTCTCAGGAAAGCATAGGGAGGATTTGGGGTGCGATGTGAGATATCTGTGCAGATAGTAACTATTAATAATAATATTTAGTATCAGAGGTAGGTAAAGTCTCATCAACCCTATGTAGCAGTCAGGAAGAACAAATCTAACTATTGTTACAATCATATAATATTTTAATCATTAAAACGTAATTAAACCAGGTACTGTTCTAAGTGCCATATCTATAAAGACTCATCCTTATTACAACCTTATAAGGTAGTGATACTGCCTCGGAAACCCAAGGAGGGGTCACTATGGGTCTGGTATGACTCTATGGCACATAACAACAACAGCAACAACATAAGGTAGTTATGATTATTGTCCCCATTATATTGATACAGATACCAAATCAAATATATAAGTAATGAAGTAAACAATGGAGTTTGATTCAAACTTTGGTAGTTCATGTTCTAACACATTCAGCACTATGTTGTTGTTGGCCACTGCTGAGTCAACTAAGAAGCATAGAAGTCTTCTGCAGAACAGAACAAAATCTTTCCTTGTACCTTGTCATCTGCATGATTGCCAGGATGCTCAAGTTCATCACTGCAACTATTTTGCCAATCCATGTCACCAAGGGTCTGCCATTCATTCATTGGCCTTCTACTTCACCAGACATGATCTTCTCCTCCAACGATTGATCCCTCCTGATGATATGTCCAAAGCAAGTGAATCAGATAATTTACTGTTGTGATTCATAGGTTTTCATCAGCTAATTTTTAGAAATAGATCAAAAACAAACCCACTGTCATCAAGTCGGATCCAACTCACAGAAACCCCTCCTTGGGTTTCCGAGGCAGTATCACTACGGAAGTAGATTAGCCATTCTTCCTTTTGAGGAGTGGCTGGTGGGTTTGAACTGCCAGCCTTCTGGTTATCAGTCAAATGCCTTAGACACTAGGCCACCAGAGCTCCTGGAAACTCAGAGAAAAACTGACTGCCATGGAAGACCTTGCTTGTATTAGAAATACCAGTGGCATAGCCACCAGCATTGTAGCTACACACAGACTATCACAATAGAAAAAGCTGACAGATAAGTGGTGGCTAGTCTTACACATTTTTCAAATGAGAAAATAAGTGATTTAAGTCGCTTCCTCAAGGGCACAGCATTAGCAAACCACAAAGCCTACATTTGAATCTAGTTCTTTCTGATTGTTAACCCTCCCATTATTCTGGAAGTTATGTGAAGAATGTCTGAAGTAGTGAAGATTCCAAAATTCAAAGCTTTTTGCTATTCTTTCTTTAGTTGATAGGGTTCGACTAATGGAGAATATATAAACTTGCCTGCACATAGATACCAAATTAGCTAAGACTGGCCCATTTTGTGTTACTTTAAAAAAAAAAAAAAAAAAAAAAAGCTCACTTAATAGTCTTAAATAGCCACTGCCTCAAAGTGAGGAAATTTTACCAAGTCAACAATCAAAGTCACCCTTTCCTGAGAGCTTACTGTGTTGAGTGCTAGACTAAGCATATATACATTACATCCTTTAGCCCTCATTACAATGCTGAGAAAAATGTATTAACTTTATTTTACAGAAACCAGGTGTCTAACACACCTAAGGTCACCCAGGTAGCAAGGAACATATAGTCTTTCCAATAACGCCATTAATTCTACACCATCTTCCCTAGGACATCCAAATCTACTAAATCCACTCCATATTGTGCACTTATGCTGATATGCAACTTCTATGACAGTCTTCACTGCACTTGACCTTATGAAGTCTACCAACTCACTTTATTTATTCATTTTGCACGATGGTTTTCAAGCATGATCAGTGATAACAGGTATAAAAAATGAAAACAGACTGAAGCTATATATACATATTTGTTGTTAAAATATTTATGTAGCACAAGAAGGTAGCACAAAAAGACCACTAATTATGTTGTGAAACATATGCCATGCTTTACTTAACTGATATTTATGAAGGAGCTGTAAACTTCAGTGTGCTTCCAGATTTTTCACCAGGCTACATGTCCTTTGACTTAGAAATTAATGAATTACTATTTAAAAGCACGTCTTTCCTTTTTTTTTTTTTTTTTCTATCTGATGTTTAGCAGATGCCACCTGTTTCCAGAGGACAGGTTGTTTGTTGTTAGTAAGGTACAATGCAGAGTACAGGGCACACAAACACAGTTGTTGGCGTATAATTATTGAGCTCTTTATGGAGGTGGATAGTCTCACAGTACAATGCTCAACAGGACAAAGTGAGACCAACTGTCTTTTACAGCGTCAGCTGCCACACTGAGTTCAGTGTTTTGCCACTGACACCAAGTCTTCTTTGTTTATCAGGTAATTAACAGTAATGATGTCTTGCGGCTTGGCTTTGTTTCAGAACCGAGGTGCCTTCTTTTCAGATTTGGGTGGACTCCTACGCTCAGGCCGGTGGCCTGACTATCACAAGCACCAGCAGGCAATTCTGGGCTTAATTACCTCCCTGTTTTGTTCTTAACATTGAGCAATAAACATCCAGTCTAAAGGCAATTTGTAGGAGAGAGGGAGGAGGAAAGCAAGGAGAGCCATCAAATAAACTAACTTAAAAATGTTTTGACCTTGAGTTCTTAAACATTATTGTAATTCTCCGTCTTATAAGAAAAAGCATTTTAAAGAAAGTTATTCAAATAAAACACAAACTACACATAGGCAGTCTGTTTATGAAATATGAGGGAATTCAATTACCCATGAATGGATGAATGGCTTTTATTCCTTCTCTTTGTCTGGTCATCATTGTTACTGTGGATTTCTTTAACAAAAGATAACAAAATAAACAGAAATATCTTCAATGAACTGTGAGCCTGCAGTTAAGTGGCATATCTATGGGAGTTTGCCATTCAGGGATGTATTTACCACAGGTATGATTTTTTTAATGGTACATTATTGAATTTTCAGCAATATTAAACTAAAAGAAAAAAGAAAATCACTACAGAATGAAGAGCAAAGCCCTAGAAAAATACCACATGTAGCTTTTAATTCCTTTTTTTCCTCTTACCAAAAGCAGGAGTGCTTATTTTATTAGAAAGCTTAAATAAGATTTGAGATTATGTTGATTAAATTCTGATTATATTTGATTTTATGTACGAATTACATACACTTACTTTAGTACTTTTAATTTTTTGAATCATGTCAAATAATTTATTAATTAGTAGCTATATTTGATTGAAACCGTATTTTGAAACAAATCTTAATATGCAACAACTTAGTAACTTCCAAAGCTCATTAATGAAATTTGGAACATATCAAATGACAAAATCCTAAAACTATAGAGGCAGTGTTATTAATTATAAGCTGTAATATTGTTATCCATATTAATCTTGCAGGATACGTCTTGTGGGTAAATAATCAACCATTCAAAATAAAATCTTCCATTTTCATGTTTAAAAGTATTTAATTATTCTACAAATATAGTTCATATCTGGTCTCTTTCCACTTAACAGAATATCTAGGTTAAATTATAGGTTATGCATATGTCAGATTAAAAGGAGCAGTAAATATTTCAAATAATGAGACAATATTTTCATCACATTTAACAAATTTAAGTAAACTATGTATTGAAGGTTTCATATGGAAAAGAAGAATTATTCCTATAAAAAATGTGATTTGTATGTTTTTCAAGAGAAATTTTACACCAAATATATTCAAGCTTGTGAGATTCCTACAGCATACGCAAGAACCCATTGCCATTGAGTTGATTCTGACTCATAGAATCCCTACAGGACAGATTAGAAGTGCCCCAGAGGGTTTTCAAGGCACCAATCTTTAGAAGCAGACTCACATCTTCCTCCATGGAGTGGCTGGTGGTTTTGAGCTGCTGGCCTTTCATTTAGTAGCTACTTGTTTAGCCACTGTGTCAACAGAACTCTTTCCCTACAACATAATTTGTTGGAAATGCTGTCATGTTTTACTTCTGTATTTTCAGATTTTCATGGATGGATGTGATTCATAAGATGATACATGGCTTTCTCCCCTCTATGGCAGCAAAGTAATTACCACTGTCCTTGACATTCAAATAGTTTTCTTCCACCCTTAACCCATTTTGAAAAAAAATAAGCTTTATATACTCCATCTAATTTAATCCATTTTCATAGATGAATGAAAAAGAATACTTTTAAGTTAAACAAACAGTATCCACATTATTTAATACAAAATATCAAAAATATTATCAGACTTTACCTGCATCTATCATTTACCAAAGGCTTCTAGGAACATTTACATTAAAAAAAAAAGTTTGAATTATTTTTCCACTAAATTTACTTACTATTGACTTAACATGTTTGTAATTTAGTCTACTCAAAAGAAGAAATAAATAGATCATACAAGTGGGATAATGTGTGGTGGTATAGAATTTTCAGGGAAAATTCTGAGACACCTTATACACTTTATAGAATATAAGTCTGAAATGTATGATATTTATCAGAATTTATCTGCATATCTGTTGAAATATAAGTCACTTGTGTTGTCTAGGTAAACATTTTCTGAAGCCTGAAGGTTCATGGAGGAACAAAGACACTGTTCACACTTTGGTTTCACCTCTTCCTCCTATATGCAATAAACAAAAAGAGCTTAAAGAGAATTTTGTTGTTGTTATTGTTATTGTTAGGTACCACTGATTCAGTTTTGACTTACAGTGACCTGATGGTGTACCAGATGAAACACTACCCAGTCCTATGCTACCTATACAACTATGACTTTACTTCAGCCCATTGTTACAGCCACTGTGTCAACCCTTCTCTTTTTCATTGACCTTCTACTTGACCAAGCATGACATCCTTCTCCAGGAATTGGTCCCTCTGACAACATGACCAAATTACAACAGACAAAGTCTCACTATTCTCGTTTTTAAGGCGCATTTTGGCTGTACTTCTTCCATGACATATCTGTTTGTTCTTCTGGTACTCCATGGTACGTTCAATGTTCATTGCCAACACCACAATTCAAATGCATCAATTCTTCTGCTGTTGTTGTTGTTGTTATGTGCCATCGAGTCAGACCCAACTCATAGCGACCCCTCCTTGGGTTGCTGAGGCAGTATCATTACAGAAGTAGGCAGTAAATCTTTATGGACGTAGATTGCCCAATCTTTCTTCCATGGAGTGGCTGGTGGGTTTGAACCACCAACCTTCTGGTTAGCAGTCAAATACTTAGGCACTACACCATCAGAGTTCCTTAGGTGTACCTTAGCACTTAAAAAATCATAGCTATTTTATTATTATTCATACCCAATGACTTATTATTACTCATTATTTTATTTGTATAAGGAGAAGCATTCTAATAATTGTCCTTGAACATTGTTGTCAGAATAGAAAAACAGATAATAATGTTTGACACCTAAGAGGAATGATTTCAGCTATTAATCCTGGGCAATAACTTCCACATCACTGTGGGTGTGAGCAGTGGCTGGAATGAGAAAAAAATGTAAAGACTCTAGGCCCAGGATCCTTCCAATTTTCTTATAATTGGAATGCTTGGCCAGAGTTTCTTTTCTGCATTCTGAGCCACAAAATAACGCCATGAGTAGTGACTTATGTAATAATTTCTTCATTAACTAAGAACCTGAAAAAAATTCACTTCAAATGAAGGAAAGAAACACTCCAATTTAGGTTGCTTTTTCTCACCAAGAACAAAATATTTTGGCATTTCAAATGGTTAGTAAAATAATAAGAGTTAAATCAGCTGAAGTTTGTTTGTTTGATTTTGTGTGGGATAAAACTATTTAGACATGGACTTAGTGACTTCATTTGAAAATTTATAACCACATGCTTTGTTGATTTGGACAATAAGGGTAAATCCATATACAAAAACCCATTTAGAATATTTGTGATTTGAGTATTCACATGTTATTTTAGTATTAAAAAAAAACTTGGAATTAAATTGTAAGCTTGAGTATGAGACTATCAAAATTAATATGTGATTGAGTTTTAAGGTGAGGATAAAATTGCCTAACTTGATGGAGGCTGTACAAGTTCTTGATAACCAACAGAAATTAAGCAGGGGATTTGAACACTGGTTAATATTTTATTTATTTATTTATTTTGCATATCAACACCAAATGGCTTTTACATTTTCCTCACAAATATTGAAAGTTAAAGGAAGTAATAATGATGATGATTATGATCTATCTTGAACATTTTATTATTTTCCTTTTATTTATTTGGGAACTATAGTAGGGTCTTAACCATCCTCTAAACACTTATTTAGGAAAAAGGAAGAGAATATATTTTCTCTCAGACACTCTGCATTGATATTTAGAAATAGCAGGAAAGAAAAAAAAATTAAAAAGCCCATAATGCTTCATTAGTTAATTGTGCAGAGTACAGCTCTTTAGGGGTAAATAAGTGAAGGACATTTACTGAATGGCCCATCCTCGTCATGCATATTATGGCCTAATGATGCTAGTAATGGTAGGAGGCTCCTGGAGAGTCATCTGTCAAATTAGCACATTGAATTATTTATTGCCTCAGAGTAAAATTGTTGAAAGGTAGCAGCTGAGACATCGTTTTTTTATAAATCTAAAATTCAGAAAAAAAAATGCTAGATAACTTATACAGCTGCTATTGAAAGTACATTTACTTTTTAACAATTATATTTATGAACACAATAACCTTTATTGGGTAAACAGACCAAGTTTATTTCTAACTTTCAATCTGATATATAGTGTATGTCTATGTGTGTGTGCATGAAATAGTAAGTGTTTCATGCCATTAATTATCATGTAATAACTTAAAATTCAAGTTAATTGTTATTTTAAGTCTTTATAACTCATTTCAACTACTCACCTATGTAAAATATACAACAAACTATCAATATTTACTAGATTGTAGGGTACAATTCCTGACCTTTAGTTATGGGAACTGTTCATGTTTGTGTTCTAGGGCAAAACTGTCTAAGCTAAAATTTCTTCCTACTTGGAACTTTGTAGAGGAGACAACCCTCTGCTCAACTCTTTATGAGACAAGACAATAAGTATAATAAGAAACAAAAACTCAGAGGAACCTAAAGTGTTTGAAGCCCCGAGTGACATAATAAACTCAAAATCTCTCAAAAATATGATTTACTATTTTTTCAATATTTACTTAGCTGTAATGTGTTCAGTATTTATTTAGCAGATATGGGCATACATTGCTTTTCTATTAATAAATATTACATACAGAAATAAAATTGTTTATCAATTTTTTTCCACTGACCAATGAAGAGTCATTGTTCTGGAAGAAAGAAAAGAAAAAGAAAGAAAGGACATTGTTCCCAATTATTTACGGCTCGTATCAGCTCCTTATTTATTTATTCTTTAAATTCCATTCTGTATTACTTATCTGTTTTGGAAAGTTTGAAATTCTGTTGATAAAATAAATAACTAATTTCAAATAAGAATATCTACACTATGTATTATTTGCTTTTAAAGTAGTAAGTTAATGACCTCAAAAACAGCACATTTGAACCACTCTGTATAATTGAAGATATTTATATCTGTGCATATGTGCATTTGATCAGAAACAGTTCCAATTGTTGTAACGATGGTTTAATACTCTTGGAGACTAGTACATAATGACTCCTGGTCCAGCTGGCATCTAATTGGGCAAAGGAACATAAACAAGCTGGCAATGTATCAGGATCTGGAAATATGATGGGCTTTTGATGGGCAGAGACGAAAACATGAGCAAAGCATTCTCAGCAGAAAAGCAATCAGAAAGAGGATATTTTGGTTACCTCTAAGGAGCTTTGGTGGCATACTGGATAAGGTACTTGACTGATAACCAAGAGGTCAGTGGTTCAAATCCACCAGCCGCTTCACAGGAGGAAGACTGGGCAACCTAATTCTGTAAAGATTTACAGCCTCGGAAATCCAATGGTGGTTGCTATGAGTCAAAAACGACCTAATGGCAGTGAGTTTTTTTTTTTTTTTTTTTTTAGAATTGCTGCTCTAACAGAAAATACTGTAAAATGGGTGGTTTGGACACACAGAGATTTATGCTCTGAGAGTTTTAGAGGCTAGAAGTCTGAACTCAAAGTGCGAAGCTCTAGACACTGAGTGAAGGACTCTCAACCTTGGGTTTCAGCTCTGCCTCTTGCTCCCAGCCCACTGGAGGTGGAGGCATCTCTTCATACAGGCAGCTTCTGGCTGCTGAAGCTGACAAACACAAGGTTGACAAAATGGCACAGTCCTAAGATTGCCAAACAACATGGCAAGCCACTAGTTCAAGTCCAGAGACAGTCTCAAGATCAGCATGAAATATGGCAGGCTGCTAAATGAAGACTCAGATACATGAAGGATACTGACTTGCCAAAAGCTCAGAGACCTTTCTGAAAACTCCTTATTTACTGGAAGCAAAACACATCCCTAAGGTAGCTACTGGGAGCTCTGGTAGCATAGTGGCTAAGACACTTGCATGCTAACCAGACGGCTGGCGGTTCAAACCCACCAGCCACTCCTCTGAAGGAAGGTTGGGCAATCCTACTTCTGTAGTGATACTGCCTCGGAAACCCAAGGAGGGGTCGCTATGAGTCGGGGCGACTCGACGGCACATAACAACAACAACAACAAGGTAGCTGCTCAGCTGCTCCAGTAGATTCCACCATGGAGTTGATTACCAGTCTCATCAGGGAGAATAACTACATCCAGCTGCCCAGCCACTCAAAACCAGGCCCAGCCACATTGACACGCAACTACCACAGAGGTACTTGGGGAACATACAAAAGAAAATTAGGCTAAAATCTAAGTTGTACAAGGTCATGAAACACATTGAATGTTCTGTCAAGGAGTTTAGATTTTATTTTTAGGAAAAAATATTGTCTTTTGAACAATGATTGAAGAACTTTAAACCATATAAAACATTATATATGAGATAAGAGCTCTAGTAGGATAGTGCCTAAGGCCCACCCCACCAGCCACTCCTCAGAAGGAAGATGGGGCAATCTACTTATGTAGTGATACTGCCTTGGAAACCCAAGGAAGGGTCCCTATGAGTCAGGTCTGACTCGACAGCACATAACAACAACAACAACAACATAAGTGATAAGAAGTGGAAAGGTTGTTGTTGTTATGTGCCAATGAGTTGGACCCAACCCATAGTGACCCCTCCTTGGGTTTCCAAGGCAGTATTACTACGGAAGTAGATTGATTGTCCAACCTTCCTTCCAAGGAGTGTCTTGTGGGTTTGAACCACCAGCCTTCTGGTTAGCAGTTAAGTGCCTTAGGGGGAAAGGTAATTTGTCACAATAATAGTGATAGTCATTGTAATAATGGTATGAATTCAGCAGAAGAATCTTTAGGTAAAAATTAAGTAATGATATGTATAGAAAGGAGCTCTGGTGGTGTAGTGCCTAAAGCATTTGACTGCTAACCAGAAGGCTGGCCGTTCAAACCCACCAGCCACTTCTTGGAAGGAAGGTTGGGCAATCTACTTCCATAGTGATACTGCCCTGGAAACCCAAGGAGGGGTCGTTAGGAGTTGAAATCGACTCGACGACAGTGAGTTTGTTTGGTTTTATGTATAGAAAAGCACTACATAAATTCTAAACTATTGTTTTCATTCTTTTCATTCCACTTTTCATCACTATCAACACCATCACTACAACAAACATCACACCACATTGAAGAAGACAGTGTCACAGAAGGAGAAAAAAGTAAAATTACCAAGTTAAGTAACCTCTCTTCTAGGGCTTCAAATGACTTCTTCCCAGTTCAATCATGGCCGACAAAGGAAAACTGAAAAGAACTTGAATTTGGAAAATGTGGTGAACTGGAATGATTACCAGAATGGGAGAAATTGTGCATGTGTAATCAGCTAGAAACATAAACCTCTTAGAAAATGAAGGCAGTGTGCACCTTGCATTGCAACCAAATCTCTTGACAAGCAGAGTGGGAAATAGCAGTGCCCCACTTAAAGATGGAGGCCCACTTTGCATATGTGCCACTCTCCACATTCCTGGGAATAATCTAATCTTCACATCAGCCTCCTGAAAGGGTTCATTATGCCCCTCCAAAATCTCCCATTCCAGGGCTTCCACCCATAATTATTCCTATTCTATCTATTGTTCTACTTCACCCAAATTTAAAAAATTCAAGTCTCTTCCAATTTCCCTGCCTCAACCATGGATGAACCAGTTCAAATAGGTTTCAAGTCCTCTTCCCTGAAAGAACATGAAGGCTATTGTTAATCAAGGAAAAGCTCATAGGGAGAGTATTAAGTAGGACAAAGAAGATAATAGGATTTCATTATGGAAATTTTCATTTGAGACTTGCACGAAGTATTCAAACAGAAATGTCCAGAAAGTTGTTGACAATGTATAAACATAGCTTAAAGAGAGGAGAGCTAAAATCTTAGTGGCAAAAGTTGGAAATCAACATCAGAAAGGTGAAAGTCATGAGAATACCAAGTTGATTATTTGGTGTGGTTTGCATATGTGACCCTCTTTTGAGACTGTGCACACCATAGTAACCTAGTATTGCTTTTATTACCATATCAATTTTCCCATCGAGATCCCCGCCCCGCTTCAGTTGCCATTTTTATTCATTTTAAGTCCTCTTATCTAGGTCTTGCTTGTATTATATAGCCTGTCTTTTTTTTTATTAGGAATTTTTATATCCACCATAGTTAATATATTTGTTAATATACCTGTTTTAACCTCATCAAAGGAAAGGTACCACGAGAAAATATTTACTGGGCTTCCAGCTCCTAAGTTAATCATTTTATAAGCATTACTTAATTTAATAAAAATAAAAATTATGGGGAACCTGGAATTTCCATTTTGTAGGAGATGAAACTCAACCTGTGCAAAATTAAAGAAATTGTCCAAAATTAGACTGCTAATGACCCTGTAAACCAAAACCAAAAGCGTTGTCTAATCCCATCCTACTCATGGTGACCCACGTGCACTGAATAAAATTGCACAGCATAGAGTTTCCATGGCTGTGACCTTTGGGTAGCAGGTCGTCAAGTCTTTCTTCTGAAGTGACCTCTGGAGGAGTTGGTACAACCAATCTTTTGGTTAGTAGTCAAATGCTTAAAAATGTTTGCTTGTACCACACAGGGACTACTTATGAGGTCCATGTAATAACAGATTTTGGATTTTACTGTTTTGTTCTTTCTATATCCCATTGCCTTCTGCATGTAGACATCTTGCTACATTTTTTTTTCCATTCTGTCATCTCAACTATTTACCCTCATTCCTAGTTATTATTCCTAAGTCCTTATTTTGATTCCATCTTCCTTTCTCCTTTACCTCCTTGATTCTAGGCTTACTCTTCCAGTGGCCATTTTCTTCTTTGCAGTGATTTGTACGTTTGAATCTTGACTTTGTCTTTTCTTACACTGATCCACCAAAATACCAACATGCTATATTAGTGCAGTAATATTTAGAAGACTTTCACCTTAGAAACTGACAGTACATTTGTAAGTAGCTTCAAATATACCTTTCTTTCTTCAAAAGATAGAGCTGAAATCTCTTGCTTCTATTACAAAAGACATTCTCATGACTACTGAATAGAGAAGTGTGATTTTGGTTGTACACCATTGCCCAGAGAAATCATTAAGAAATTGCTGCTCGTATTAACATGTTTTTAAATTGCATCCTCATTCTATATACCCACATACCTGCAGCATGAGGTCGAAAGATTTTTTTAAAGATGAAAATGTTACAGAAAGAAGTCAAGTAACATATAGGAATCATAAAGATATGATGGTTGGTTTCTTTCTAAATAATTAGGTTACAAATACAACGTGATAGTTTGGTTTGGTGGTGACAGAAAATCCAGATGATACCTAGTTGGCATTTCAAAAACCAGAATCTCCTGTCTCACCCCAAAGAGTTGAAAGAATGAGAGCCCAGGAATGGGCAGCAATTGCAGTGAGTGTTGAAAAAACTCATGTGTAGCTCTCTCTGGAAGATGCCTGGAATAATTTGACACCTCAAAGCCCCTACTGAAATACATGTGTGAAGTTTTTGAATGCAACTGGGGTACCTTTTTAAAGTATGTTATTTTAAAGGAGTCATGGATGGCTATAAGATCTGAGGGAGTGGTGCTTTTGATCCAGTAGGTGGCAATCTTCCCTCAGAAGATGCATCCACCAGGGTTCCCAGTCACAGATTTGGGGTGTTTGTCTTGCCTCTATTAACATAAAGGGTTTTGAATATAAACTTTGTAATTTAACCAAAAGAGGAAACATATATTGTGATGTTTTCTACCCTCTTTGTGGACTAAATTTTACTGACTCTACCTTTAAATGCCAAACAAAGTTAGGCATTTTTAGCCTTATATAATTTTGTTTTTGTCATTAGTAATATAAATATGGCTAGAAGATGGGGCAACCTACTTCTGTAGTGATACCTCCTCAGAAACCCAAGGAGGGGTTGCTGTAAGTCATGTTTGACTGATGGCAGTTAGTTTGGATTGGTTATATTAGTATAACATCTCCATCATTCTCAAATTACTAATATATTGAATATTAGCAACTGCTCATGGCAAGGTCTATTTATAACACTTTCAAGAGGGTAAATCCTGTTTCTGGCTAGTTGATCCAACTCATGGTGACCCTACAGGAGAAAGTATAACTTCCCCAAAATGTCATCACCCTTACATACTTGTAAAGCAGAATATTTAAGTGATTTTGTGTGCAATATATGACTCCACCATTTTTATTCTGTCGATTAAGGGCTTTAGAGTTTAAGGTTTTGTAAAGGCTTGTGCAAAATAACGTGTTTCTCATTGGGAAGTTTGAAGAGTAGATTTTATGAGGAAATACAAAAGCATATATTTTCCTAGGTTGTGACATTATATTTTCTTTGTAAATTTTCTAAGATGTGTAATATAATTGTTACTATGATCATTCTAAGAGTTTAATTCTGTTCTTTCTAGTGACAATGAACTAGACTAACTGCAATAT
>NW_006921864.1:4674404-4684148 GCF_000298275.1 Orycteropus afer afer | reverse complement strand
GACTGGGCGATCTACTTCTATAAACATTTATTGCCTCAGAAACCCAAAGGGGGTTGTTATGAATCAGAATTGACTAGATGGCAGTGAAGTTTTTTTTTGTTTGTTTCCTTACTGCTGTTTATAGCATCTAGCTCTTCCCAACTTCTATTTAGAAAAGGAAAATGTAGTTCCATGCAGTCTTGATGTTCCACATGTGGATGACTTACTTTGCTAAAGGATGTGTGTGGAAATGATGTGTGTCACATCTGTGTGAAACCATGGAGTTGCTGATGTAAGATTTTCCTGCACTTCACCATGCTGCAGCAACTTTCTAGTTTGTGGCTCTTTTATTCACTCAGTTATATTATTTTGTGAAGTCAAATTGGAATGCAATCCCTAGTTTATCAGAACATATAGTGGACCTGACCAAGCAGTAGATCATTCTCGGTTTTGGTCTCTGAGATTTCGGATTTGTTTGATAAATGATTATAACTTAACCTATCCTAACTAGTATCCTAAGAAGGAATTAAACTTAGCAATGTGAATAGAAAACAACAGAAACCAAACCCGTTGACTCCTGGTAACCCCACATGTTACAGAGTAGAACTTCTCTATGTGGCTATCTTGGCTGTAATATTTATGGAAGCAAATCCCAGGGCTTTCTTCTGTAGCACCACTGGGTAAGTTTGAACCCCTAACTTTTAGATTATTGGCCAATCCCAAACCACTTGCACCACAAAGAGACCTGGAATAGGTAATAAGTGACGTTAAATGATATATTAGAAAAAAAAAAAAATTATCCCCTTCTAGGACAGCAAAATATATGCACATTTTCCTATCACTGACACTATTGTAGTTCAGGACAGATCTTGATATGTTCTTTTGGTGATTAATGTGATACCATTCCTCTTCAACTTGTCATCACACATTATTGTGTGATTCAAAATGGCCAATACCAATCCATTTCAGCTCACTAATGCCTAGGATATCAATCTTTATGTGTTCCATTTCATTTCTGACAATTTCTAATTTTCCTAGATACATACTCTGTGATTCCTCATTCCAATAATTAATGAATGTTTGCAGCTGTTTCTTCTCATTTTGAGGTGTGGCACATCAGCAAATGAAGGTCCCCAAAACATTACTCCATCTACTTCATTAAGGTCAACTCTGCTTTGAGGAGGCAGCTCCTCCCAGTGGTATTTTGAGTGCCTTCTGACCTGAGGGGCTCATCTTCCAGTAATATATCAGACAATGCTTCACTGCTGCTATTCATCAAGTTTTCAGTGACCAATTACTTTTCTGAAGTGGATGGTCCCTTCCATCTTCATAGTCTGTCTTAGTCTGGAAGTTCCACTGAAACCTGTCCATCATGGGTGACTGTGCAGGTATTTGAAATAGAGGTGGCAAAACTTCCAGCATCACAGCAACACACAAGCCGTGACAGTATGTATTTGCTCAATACCTACCGAGCAAATAATATGAGAAACTGGACCATACGAAAGGAGTTCTGGTGGTGCTGTGGTTAAGGCAGTGGACTGCTAACTAAAGACAGGTGATTTGAACATAAGAAAGATGAAGCAGTCTGCTTCCATAAAGATGTATAGCATTGGAAACCCAATGGGGGTCACTATGAATCAGAATCCACTTGATGGCAGTGAGTTTGGTTTTGGGTTGGACTATGTTTAGAAGAATGTGGCATCAGGATCGGAGAAAGGTTCATTATCAACGTGTGATATGCAGATGATACAACCTTGTTTGGTGAAAGTGAAGATGACTTAAAAGGCTTACTGATGAAGATCAAAACCTAGTCTTCAGTATGGATTACAACTAAAAATAAAGAAAACAAAAATACTCCTAATTGGACCAATAACCAATATCATGAAAAATGAGGAAAAGAATTAAGTTGTCAAGGGATTTATGGTACTTGGCCCCACAATCAATGCTCATGGAAGCAGTAGTCAACAAATCAGATGACAGATTGCACTAGGCAAGTTTGCTGCACAAGACCTGTTGAAAGTATGGAAGAGCAAAGATATCACTTTGAAAACTAAGGTGTGCCTGATCCAAGTCATACTTATTTTCAAAAACCTCATATAAATGTTAAAGCTGGACAAGGAATAAGGGAAACCAAAGAAGAATTGATGCACTTGAATTGTGGTGTTGACGAAGAATACTGAAAATACCATAGACTGCCAGAAGAACAAACAAATGTGTCTTGGAAAAAGTACAACTGGACTGTCTTTTAGAAGTGAAAATGGACAGACTTTGTTTTACGTACTTTGGTCATTTTGTCAGAAGGGACCAATCCCTGGAGAAGGATATCATGCTTGGAGAAGGATATCAGGGAAAAATGGGAAGACCCTCAATGAGGAAGACTGACACAGTGGTTGTAACAACGGGTTCAAGAGTAGCAGATATTGTGAGGATGGCACAGGACTGGGCTATGTTTGGTTCTATTGTAAATAGGGTCATTATGAGCAGGAACCAACTTGAAGACACCTAAAAAAAAATAACACCAACAGGACAGGAAAAAACATACAATATATGTGTGGGCAAAATATACTGTGGAAGTACACACTTGGGGAGTAAAATTCTCTTTAATCTACCAAAATGTTCTCCTAACTTGGAGAAGGTAATTCCTCCTCCATTCTTCCTCCCTTGGGCCGCTGTATAGTCCAGCAACAGTATGGTTTTCTCAGAAGGCTTGAAAATCTGCCAGCAGGTTGTATACCTAATCAATATTACAAAATCAGAGTTTTACCTAAAAATATAAACAGGTTAAATTTTAGGATGAAGTAATCATTGGTATGCAGCTGATAGATGTGTGTGTGTGTGTTAGATATTCACCTCTACTGCAGGACTTCTCAGGTACTTCAATATTTCTGTGAATTTCTAACAAAGAGTCACAGCATTACTGGCAAAGTCAAAGATACAATAGTTTATAGGAAGTGCAATCTCACTGTGACTTGTGGCAAAATAAAAATGATATTTTCTTATAATTTTTTATTACAGTTGCTGTCAAATTAATTTCAACTCATGGTATCCCCATGTAAAACAAACAAACAAAAAAAAAAAACTGTAACATATTTAAGCATTACAGAGAAAATTTCTTTCAAAATCATTTTCTGTTAGAAACATACTTGTGATAAAATTTAAATTTCTTCATGGTTAAAAACAAACAACAACAAAAAATCCTCACTGCCAAGGAGTCTGTTCCAATTCATAGCAACCCCTCCTTAGGTTACCAAAGTAGTATCTCTATGGAAGTAGCTTGCCCAATCTTCCTTGTGAGGAGTGGCTGGTGAGTTTGAACCACCAGCCTTCTGGTTAGCAGTCAAATGCCTTAGGCACTACACCACCAGAGCCTACTTCATGGTTATTCCTCTAAATATCTTAATTCATTTGTTTACTTTTTTTTAAGTTTCTTGATTGGACAAAAATGGAGGAGTTGTATTTAGAACTTTGGAAATTGCATACAACACTGGGTAAGCTCTTGGTATGTGCTGAGTATTTACATTCCATCCTTTATTCACCAAGGAATTAATAAAAGTTTGAAACCTACTTTGTTGTAGCACAATCTCACTATCTGATTTTTATCTGGTTAACACTTAAAAGCCTGTTGTTGTTGTTTGCCATGTAGTCAATTCTGACTCACCGTGGCACTATCAGACAGAATAGAAAAATCCTGTAGGGTTTCCAGGGCTAAAATCTGTACAGAAGCCAATTGTCATATCTTTTTCCTGTAGAGCAGCTGGTGGGATCGAACTGCTGACCTTTAAGGTAGCAGCTGAGCTCTCAACCACAGCACCACCAGAGCTCCTTAGTTGGTGTTCAAAGACTCACTTATTCAAAAATTACATATTGCATACCTCCTACAGGCCAGGCTCTGTGTCAAGCATCAGAGATACAAAGTTGAAGGATACTTAATCCAACCTGTGAAGTAGGTCACTGGTTATTAGAGAATATGTTACTTAAATACACTATACATGTCAAAATTAAGGTATCTTCAAATATCTATCAGATACATGACTTCAAAGTGCACTAAGGCTATAAGGTGGATTTCGTGATACCACTTCAAAATGTCATAATCTAAAGCAATAGGCCTTGTTGATATATAGCCTGTAGAAGAGCTTTTATTGGGTGGTGGTTAAAGCTATCAGTTGTGTACTCAGACAGTCTTGAGGCCAAGTGCTTACTAAAGTAAATTTCTGTCACTGGTCACTGAAGTATTCCAAAGAACTATCTTAGTATGTTGACCTCTCTGGCTGGGTGAGCAGAGCTGAAATATTTAATAAGAAGATTTTGTTTGTATCTTCCTAAATTAAACTCCAAACCAAACTCACTGCCATCGAGTTGGAGCCAACTCATAGAGACCTCTCCTTGAGTTTCCGATGCAGTATTGCTATGGAAGAGATCACCCAATGTTCCTTCCAAGGAGTGGTTGGTAGAATTGAACTGCCAGCCTTCTGGTTAGCAGTCAAATGCCTTAGGCACTACACCACCAGAGCTCCCCTTCCTTATTTACTAGGTGCTGTTTTCTTTTATTTTTTTAATCAAGAAGCCTTTGCCTTCATCATAAAATACAGTCTCATAGCAAAGATGTGTATAGAAGAAAGGACTGCAATTATAACAAAACAAATAAAAAACTATTGCTGTTGAGTATTCCAGCCTATAGGACAGAGTAGAACTGAGTTTCCAGTGCTATACTCTATGGAAACAGACTGCCACATCTGTGTTCCATTGAGCAGCTCATAGTTTTGAACTAGTGACCTTTTGGTTCTCAGCTGAGCATTTAATCACTGTGCCACCAAGGCTCTTTATAAGAGTGCTATAACCAGGAAAAAAAAAAAAAAAAAAAAAAACCTCACTGCCATGGAGTCAGATCCAACTCATAACGACCCCTCTTTGAGTTTCCGAGGTGGTATCACTACGGAAGTAGATTGCCCAGTCTTCCTTCCAAGGAGTGGCTGGTGGGTTTGAATTGCCAGCCTTCTGGTTAGCAGTCAAATGCCTTAGGTACTATGCCACCAGAGCTATAGGACCCTATAAATCTAGTTTTCATAATATGTACATTGCCAAAATATGCTAGCTAATTTGTGGAGTTGGAATTATTCCTCAGGTGTTTTCTCAGTGAATTGCTACAATGAGCTCACAAAGGCAGGATTCAGTCACCAGTCAGCTTCAAAGAAGACTCAACAAAGTATTGCAATTTACAGACAACCATTCCTTAAAGATTTGTCCAAAATTGCTGTTAAGTTTTGCTTTCGCCAGAATCTGTTTTTGCATGGTGACATAATGGTATTTGTGGTGCCTAATCAATTATTGCCTGGTGGTATCAGTCCATTTTTGTTACAGACATCTCAAAGGGGAAACCAATTAATTCAGACAGTAAAATCACACATTAACAAATAATATTATTCAAAAGCCTGACAGTTAAACCATCACCTCTGATTTGCATTTTCACAGTAAATTTAAAACTGGTCATTCCTCTCCCTTCAAAACAAGCAACAAACTTCAACAGGGGGAAAAAAAAAAAAGAAATTTTAAAACAAATCATAACCAAAAGGCAAATTTGCTAACAAATTAAATTCATTACCACTAAATATTTACACAACACATATTGCATGCAAATGTGAGCACATTCCAACTAATTTGAAAATAACTAAAGGAAACTATTAAACATGGGATGCATGACTTTAAAGTGCACTAAGGTTATAAGGCAGATTTTGTGATACCACTTCAAGAGATCTTCAGTTGAGTGTGTTGTACCACGACTCCCTCTGCATTGCTAAATGCTGTCAAGCAAAAAAATTAACTTCTTCTAGAAAATAAATGCATTAATACTTCTGAATCAAAAGAAAAATGAAAGATTTGATGATCTTAGATCATTTGATCACCATTAAAATTTGATAAAAATATGAATTAGCAATGCTATAAAATTGAGAATTTTCAGCCACCAATATACTAAATAGCAAATTTAATTTCTGCTGGTTTTAGAATTACACTTATTCTAACTTCAGCATGGTTTGTGGCATGAATACAACCACACTATAATAATAGTCAGTATTAGGCAGATGTTCTAGAAAATTAAAAAGAAGAAAGTATAATTATACTTTAGTAAAGAAATTGGAAAATTCATTCAACAAATATTTATTGAGTCCCTAATATGTGCCGGAAGGAAGGTTGGGCAATCCTACTTCCGTAGTGATACTGCCTTGGAAACCCAAGGAGGGGTCGCTATGAGTCAGGGCTGACTCGACGGCACATAACAACAACAATATGTGCCGGTATCAATGAGACCTGAATTAATATGTATCAATTCCTTATTGCAGGCAAATTTTTCTCAACAAAATTATAGTATAGACAGGCCTAAAATGAGTTTAATGAATTTATACTCAAGGTTATAAACTGTCAGTCTGCAGGCTACAATGCAGACTACAAACATTTGGAAGACTCATGGGGTTTTCCAATATTTGAACTGGCATTTAAAACTTTCATACAAAAATCTAGCCTTCTTGCTTCTTTTGAACTACCAGAACATGACCATAAATAAGGGGGGATGAATAGCAAAGTTGCCTGCTCTCCAATTTTCAATGTTGTTGTTCTTAGGTGCCTCATGGTCAGTTCTGATTCATAGAAACCCTACTTATATCACAGTGAAACACTTCCTGTTCCTGCAACATCCTCACAATCATGGCTATGTTTTAATACATTTTTTGCAGCCACTGTATCAGTCCACCTTTTTGAGGGTCTTCGTTTTCATGGACCTATTACTTTATGAAGCAGATGAACTTCTCCAGAGACAGGTCCCTCCTGATAACATGGACAAATTATTTAAGGCAAAGTCTTGCTCACTAATTCTGTTGGCTTACCCACACCAATGAGCACTATCATGATGAATGAAGAAAATATTGAAATTGTCAAGGATTTCATTTTGCATGGACCCACAATCAACACTTACAGAACTGGCAGTCAAGAAATGAAACACTGTATTGCATTGGGTAAATCTGCTTCAAAAAGCCTCTTTAAAATGTTAAAAAGCAAAGATGTCACTTTGAGGACTAGGATGCACCCAACTAAAGACATGGTGTTTCCAATAATCTCATATGCCTGTGAAAGCTATACAATGCATAAGGATGATCAAAGAATTGATGTCTTTGAATTAGTGAAGAATATGGAATATACTACGGACTGCCAAAAGAACAAACAAATCAGTCTTGGAAGAAGTACAGCCAGAATGTCCTTTAGAAGGCAGGATGGTGAAATTTCACCTCACATACTTTGGACATGTCATCCATAGGGACCAGTGTCTGGAGAAGGACATCATGAGATTCAGTCATAAAGAGGAAGACTTTCAATGAGATGGATTGACATGGGTTGCAACAATGGGCTCAACCATAACAACAATTGTGAGGATAATGCAGGACCAAGTATATTCGTTCTGTTGTATGTGGTGTCACTATGAGTTGATACCAACCTGACAGCACCTAACAACAACAACAACAACCCACCCCAGGTGACTTTACTCATTTATATCACCAGTCTGGCTCCATGAGATAGTTCAGTTTTAGGTCCTTGTCTTAGAGTCTTTCACAAGTGACAGAGCAAATTATACACCAGATATTTGTGTCTCATTCTTAGTCAAAGACCTCAAAAGTTACACGCTCAACCTTTACTCCTTTTATTTCAATTATCCCCAGATCTGAAGCAAAAAAAGAGTTAATCATATGTTAAAGAGTCTGATAGTGGTGTATTTTATAATTACAATATATTAAACATGTTATTTTTAAGCTAATATATGCTACAAACAAAATAAAATTTTAAGTAGTTAAAAAATTCTGTTAATCAAAACTCATTTCTTATTCAGTCAGCTATTGAAAAAGATTTAATCTCCAAAAGTTTTTTAGTATAGAGATAAAATAATTGGTGAGGAAGAGTCTCTGGATCTCATGTACTTGTTTAACATATTATTCAAATATGAGTCACTATTATCTCTTTCTTTTTTTCACTTTTTTTTTATTGTGATTTCAGTGAAAATTTACAGAGCAAATACACTTTCCATACAGTAGTTCACATATAGTTTGTCTCATGATATTGACCAGTTTACCACAATGCAATATCTCCCCTCCTATTTCCTCCCTATAGTTACCACTTCCCTGTGTCCATCCCTCCATGCACTCCTGCCCCCTGAGCTGTCTCCCCTTACATAAAAAGCCCTTCTTTCTCCCATGCTTGTTCTCTCCAAGGAGTGTATCTACCTCAGGTAAGTGTTCAACTCATATGCCTGTCTATTGTTTGGCTGGAAGCCACAGGTGTGGGTTCAATTCTAGACCTGAAGGGCAGCTAGGGGCCATAGTATCAGTGGTTCCACCAAGGAACCAGCAAACCTGGTCCCCCCCCCCCTTTTTTTTACCAAATGATTGTGAGTTTTGTTCCACATTGTTCTCCCTCTCTACCCAGGATCTCCTACGTAGATCCTCTTCCAAGTGGTTGACAGTAGTAGCGGGGCACCATCTAGTTCTTCTGGTCTTATAGTCATATAGGCTGCAGATTGGATAGTGCACTAGTCTCTAGGACTAATTGTTTCCATGAATTTTTGGTTTTCTTCATTCTTCTTTGCTCTGGATGAGGAGAGACCCATCGTTGCATCCTGATAGCAGCTTGCAAGCTTTTAAGATCCCAGCCGCTACTCACCACAGTAGGAGGTGGAACAATGTTTTGTGTAGTATGTTATTCCAAATGAGCTTGATGTCCTTTCCACCATGGTCCCGAGCCCACAGGTGCAATTACTCAGTCCCTCTAGATAGCTGGCTGTGGCCAAGCAGTGACTATAACCTTGCCCTTTTTCAGCTCCACTATACACCTGGGAATTCAGATCATACACATAAAGTTATAGGACAATTTTCTGCCAACCTTATACATGTTCTTGGGTACACTCCCCACTTCATAGACATACCTAGTAGTTCAGACTGTCCACCCATCTATCCACCCATATACCCATGTTTGCCTTCACTGACAATGCCATACTATATGTGCAAAAGGGTTCATCTTTATTGTCTGTACATCCCACGTACCTCTTTATGTCTTTCTCTTCCTCAATGCCACTATATTAATCACTCACATTTGGTACATTTCCCTTTTCTCACCCAAATCAATACTTATCTCTATCTATCTAACAGTGTTCTCTCCCCTCCCCTCGCACTCCTCGTAACCAACAAAGAAAATGTCCTTCCATTGATAAACCTTTCCTTGACATTTACAATAATGTACTAATACTATATTTATCCTTTTGTGATTGACTTATTCTACATTATTCTTTAGGATTGCATAGTATTCCATTGTGTGTGTGTACCATAGTTTAGATATCCATTCCTCAGTTGATGGACACCTAGGTTGTTTCAATCTTTTGGCTACTGTAAATAGTGCTGCAATGAACATGGGTGTGCATATGTCCATTCTTGTCATGGCTCTCACTTCTTTAGGATATATACCTAGTAGTGGAATAGCTGGGTCAAATGGTATTTCTAGGTTCAAATTTTGAAGGAATGACCATACTGCTTTCCACAATGGTTGTGCCATTTTACAGTCCCACCAGCAGTGTATGAGAGTCCCATTCTGTCCACATACTTGTCAGCATTTGTTCTTTTCTGTCTCATTGAACTTTGCTACTAGGGCTGGAACAAGATGGTATCTCATTGTTGTTTTGATTTGCATCTCTCTAATAGCTAATGATCATGAGCATTTCTTCATATGTTTGTTGGC
>NW_006921864.1:4637750-4651282 GCF_000298275.1 Orycteropus afer afer | reverse complement strand
TTTCTGGAAGTTCCTTGTCAATATACTGAGGAAAACATTTTTGAATTATCATCAGAATAATTATACTTGCTTGTGATACTAATGATATTATTTAATATTTTTAACATTCTGTTGGATCACCTATATTTGGAAGGGGTACAAATATGGATCTTTTTTCTAAAAAAATATATTTTATTATTTATTTTATTATTTTTATTTTTTTCTTGTGTTCCCTCTCCTCCTTCCCCTACTTGGTAACCAACAAAGAAAGTTTCCTTCCATCTATAAACCTTGTTTTGACTTTTTACAATATGAACTAATACTATATTTGTCCTTCTGTCATTGACTTATTTCACTCAGCATAATGTCCTCCAAGTTCATCCATGTTATGCAGTGTTTTGCAAATTCTTCATTATTCTTTAGTGTTGCATGGTATTTCATTGTGTGTATGTACTATAGTTTGATTATATATTGTTCTGTTGATGGGCACATAGGTTGTTTCTATATTTTGGCAATTGTAAACAGTGCTGTGCTGAACATGGGTGTGCATATACCTGTTCTTGTCCTGGCTCTCACTTCTTTAGGATATATACCTAGTAAAGGGATTGCTGGGTCAAACGTTATTTCTAATTCCGGCTTTTTAAGGAATCACTATACTATTTTCCACAGTGGTTGTATCATTTGACAGTCCCACTAACAGTGTATGACAGTCCCAATCTATCCACATTTGTTATTTTCTGTCTTGTTGAACTTTGCCATTAGTGCTGGGGTAAGATGATATCTCATTGTTGTTTTGATTTGCATCTCTCTAATGGCAAATGGTTGTGAGCATTTCTTCAAATGTTTGTTGGCTACCTGAATATCCTCTTTGGTGAAGTGCCTGCCTATTCATGTCTTCTGCCCATTTTCTAGTTGGATTGTTGATTTTTGTTGTTGAGGTGTTGGAGTTCTCTATAAATTTTAGAGATAAGTCCCTTGTCAGATATGTAATTATCAGCAAGTATGAATTTGTTGCTGTCATTTTGTTCTGTGCTTTTTCATGGTGCTCCTGATTTCTTTGTTCCATATAGTTTTCTGCTCTGAGCTCATTTTGTTTATGAATCATGTTATCAATCACTTTGTTGCTATTGTTTCAGTATTTGCTAAATATTTGCGCTGGTACTCTTTTTTACTTTGATGTGAAAGTTTATCATTTTTCTTTGAGGTTACCCTGTGATTTATAATTTTCTTCCCAAGTTTAGAACAGTCTGTTCTATCTTGCAGTTGTCTTGACTTCCCTACCATTTAGTTCTGTAAGTACACAATTTTTCCCCTCTTTTTGGTTTGTAGTTGTCCTTGTTTGTCAATTGATGCCTCTGGTTGCCTGTTTACAATCTTGTAGGCTTATTTACTTTGGATACTTCCACAACTGGGTTGGTTTCTGGGTTATCTCATCATATGTATTAATGGTCAGTTGTTTGCTATTGTTGGTTCTCTGTCCAAAGGACTACCTTTAGCATCTCTTGTTATGTTGGTCTTGTAATGGTTTTAACAAATTCCCTTAATTTCTGCTTATTTGGAAATGTCCTAATTTCACCATTATATTTGAGGGACAATTTTGCCAGGTATATAATTCTTGGTTGGAAATTTTTCTCTTTCAGGGTTTTATATATACCATCCCATTGTCTTCTCGCCTGCATGGTTTCTGTCAACAAATCTGAGCTTAGTCTTATTGTTACTCCTTGTATGTAACTTTTTGTTTTTCCATCTTCTTTCAAGATTCTTTCTTTGTCTTTGGTTTTGGTGAATTTAATGATGATATGTCTTGGTGATTTTCTTTTGGTGTCTATCCTGTTTGAGGTTCATTGGACTTCTTGAATGGATATATTCTCATCTTTCACCATATCAGGGAAATTCTCTTCCAACAAGTCTTTAACAATTTTCTCTGTGGTTTTATTTTTCTCTCCTTGTTCTGGAATTCAGATTATATGTAGGTTATTCCTTTTGATGGTATCCATGTAACATTAGGCTTTCTTCATTTTGTTTTAATCTTTTTTCTGATTGATCTCTTTCCAAAGAAGTACTGAGGTATTAGTCTTCAATCTCACTAATTTTGTCTTCCACTGATTCAATTCTGCTCTTTGTCCATTCAATGTGTTATCTATTTCTGAAAATTTAGTATTAATCTTCTGGATTTCTATCTGAAGATTTTGTATCACTTCTAATTTTTCATTTATTTTGTCATTTTTTTCTTATATTGTCTTTTTAAATTGTTCTAGGGTTTTCTCTGTATTTTCCTCCGTTTTTTCAGTGTTTTCCTTGATCTGTCACTCATTCCATTGAAGGCACCTAAATATAATTCTTTTGAATTCCTTATCAGGGAGATCCAATGCTGTTTCTTCCTCACAGATGTGTTCTGGGTCTGTATCCTGGTTTCTCCTGGTTTATCTTGCTTCTTTGTGTGGACTGTGATGCTCTGTTGCCTCCAAGACATTGTGACATTTTTGTGCTTATATTTAATAGATGATTATATGTTGGAATGACTTGCCCATGATTTTCTTTCTTTCTTTCTTTCTTTCTTTTTTTTTTTTTTCTAAGTAAGCAGGGTACTGTGCTCCTCTACTCACCAGTTGGGAACACTTATACACTCACCACCTATCTCCTTCCCCATTGCAGCATCCCATATGTCTCTGCTGTCCTTGGCAAACAGAGCCTAATCTTAGGTCCCTGGAATCCGAATGAGAATGCTGTTGTTTTAAAACCCAAAATAGCCACCACTTGTAAATATTCAAAATGCCTGCACCCTCAGTCACTTTAAATATCCAAAATGGCCACCGCTTGTAAACAATCAAAATGGCTATACCTTCTGGAGAGCTGAAAGTCCACTGCTCAAGTTGCCTCCCTCCTTACTGTTTTCCTTACTAGTCATAGGCCAATAGCACAGTCATCCCTTCAGCCCCTGGTGACCAAGGCTGACCTTTAGGTTGATTTTCAGTTCTCAACAGCACTTAGGAATATTCAGGTTATTGGTTTCATCAGAGTAGCTGACAGTCTACTGTTCTAACCATCTCTATACTCACTGTTTTCATTCAAGTTTTTCCACTAGTTCGTGCCAAATCCACTTCTGTATACTTCCCTTCAAAGCTCAGGAATCCAGGATTATCTTCTGTATCTCTTTCAATTGGTTTCTCTGTTATTTGTTGAAGAGGGTCTATATAGCTTGTCTGCCTATTCTGCCATCTCACCAGAAGTCCAAATATGGATCTCTTCCAGACAGTTGTCCAGGTCTTCCAAACTTACTTGCAATAGACAAGTAAGTGCCTCCTGCATAACATCTGTTTGTTGAAACAAATCAATAGGTATTCCAACAATTCCTGGAGCTTTGCTTTCATCAGTTCCTACATTGCACCATGTACTTCTTCCTTTAGTACCATTGGTTCTTAACCATATGCCACCTCCTGAAACAGTTGAACATCTACCAACATTTTTTATACAGTGACTCCATATATTCTTTCATCTTATTTTGATGGTACCTGCACCATTCAATATTTTGCCCATAAATCCTTCAATCCTGGAACTCAATGCTTGAGTTTTATTCTTCAGTTATTTCAGCTTAAGAAATGCTGAGCATGTTCTTCCCTTTGGTTTTCTAACTCCAGGTCTTTGCACATTTTGTTATAATAATTGACTTTGTCTTCTTAAGGTGCTCTTTAAAATCTTCTGTTGAAGTCTGTTATCCTGTCACTTCTTGCATTTGCTTTAGCCACTATCTGTTTAAGAGCAAGTTTCAAAGTCTCTTCTGACTTCCATTTTGGTCTTTTCTTCCTTTCCTGTCATTTAAATGACCTTTTGCTTTTTTCATGTATGATGTTCTTGATATTATTCCACACTACACATCTGGTTTCCAGTCAGTGGCGTTTAGTGCACCAAATCTATTCCTCAGATAGTCTCTAAATTCAGACAGTATAATCAAGGTCATATTTTGGCTTTCATAATCATGTTTTAATTTCCTTCAGCTTCAACTTGAACTTGCCTATGAGTGATTGATGGTCTGTTCCATAGTCAAGTCTTGGCCTTGTTTTGCCTAAAGATATTGAGTTCTCCTTCACCTCATTCTACAGATGTAGTGGATTTGATTCCTGTGTATTCTATCTGGCAAGATCCACATGTATAGCTGCTGTTTATTTTGTTGAAAAAGATATTTGCAATGAGTAAGTTGTTGGTCTTTCAAAATTCTATCATGTGACTCTAGAGTAATTTCTGTACCAAGGTCATGTTTTCCAACTACTGGTGATTCTTCTTTGTTTCCAACTTTTGCATTCCAATCACCAGTAATCATCAATATAATGTGATTGCATATTTGGTCAATTTCAGACTGTAGAAGTTGGTAAAAATCTTGAATTTCTTCAACTTTGGTCTTAGTGGTTGGTGCATAAATTACAATAATAGTAATATTAAATGATCTTCTTGTAGGTGTATGGATGTTATCTTGTCACTGACAGCACTGTATTTCAAGATAGATCTTGAAACATTTTTTGTGATAATGAATGTGACACCATTCCACTTCAATTTGTCATCCCCAGCATAGTAGAGCATATTATTTTCTGATTCAAAATGGCCAATATCAGTCCATTTCAGTTTACTAATGCCTAGAGTGCCAATCTTTATGCATTCCATTTCATTTTTGACAATGTTCAATTTTCCTAGACTTATACTTTGTGCATTCCCCCTTCTAATTATTAATGAATGTTTTCAGCTGTTTCTTCCTATTTGGAGTCATGCCCCATCAGCAAATGAAGGTCCCAAAAATGTTACTCCATCTGTGTTATTATGTCGACTCTACTTTGAGGAGGCAGCTCTTTCCCAGTAATATTTTGAGTTTCTACCACCACTCATCTGTCTCTTTGCCGTGTTATGGTGGTTTGCATGATGCTGTAAGGCTGGAGACTATATCACTAGTATTCAAATGCCAGCAGGGTCCTTTATGGTGGGCAGATTTTAGTGGAGCTTCCAGACTAAGATAGACTGGGAAGAAGGAAGGGGCCATCCACTTCTCAAAGAATTGGCCAATGATAACTTTATGATAGCAGTGAAACACAGTCTGATATATTACTGCAAAACTCTATGTATAGCCTTGAAATATTGTCAGATATAATGCCAGAAGATGAGGCCCTCAGTTTGGAAGGCACATGCATATGCAGCAATTGAAAATAATGACTTGGGTCAAACAGGAGTCCTCCAGATAATATCTTTATTCTTTAATACCTTAAAGGAGTCTTTTGCAGAAGACTTTCCCAATGTAAAACATCATTTGATTTCTTGATTGCTGTTCTATGGGCTTTGATTGTGGATCAAAGTAAAATTAATCCTTGACTACTTCAATATTTCCTCTATTTGTCATCATGTTGCTTATTTATCCAGTTGTGAGGGTTTTTGTTTTCTTTATGTTGAGGTAGGTATAATTCAAACGGAAGGCCATAGTCCAATCTTCATCATTAAGTGTTTCAAGTCCTCTTCAAGCAATGATGTGTCATTTGCATATTGCAGGTTGTTATTGAGTCTTCCTCATATTCTGATGCTGCATTTTTCTTCTTATAGTCCGATTTCTCAGATTATTTGCTCAGCATAAAGATGGAATAAGCATAGTGAAAGGATCAAGCTCTGACACGTACCTTTCTTGACTTTAAACTATGACGTATGCCCTTGGTTTTCCCCCACCCCCAAACCACTGCCTCTTGCCCTATGTACATGTTCCACATAAGCACAATTAAGTATTCTAGAGTACTATTCTTTGCAATATTTTCCATGATTTATTATGATCCACACAGTCAAATATCTTTGTCTACTCAATGAAACAGAGCTAAATGTCTAATATTCTGTGCTTACAGCCAAGATCCATTTCACATCAGCAATAACATCTCCAGTCCCATGTTTATTTTTTTTTCCTAAATTCATCTTGAACTTATATCAGTTTCCTTTCAATGTAGTCCTACAACTGTTTTTGAATAATCTTCAGCAAACCTTATTTGTGTATGATATTAATAGCATTATTCTATAATTTTCACATTCTGTTGGGTCATTTTTCTTTGGAATGGGCACAAATTTTGATCTCTTCCATTTGTTTGAGCTCATAATTGTCTTCCAATTGTCTTGGCATAGATGAGTGAGTGTTCCTTATTTTATATTCATTTGTTGAAACACCCCAGTTCATAATCCATCAATTTTTGGATCATAATTTTTCACAAATGTATTGAGTACAGCTTGGTTTTCTTCTTTCTGTACCATCAGTTCTTCATCATATGCTACCTCCTGAAATGGTTGAATGTTAACTAATGCTTTTTGGTACAGTGACCCTGTGTACTCCTTCCATGTTCTTTGATGCTTCCTGCATTGTTGGATCTTGGCTTTTAATATTGTAACTTTAGTCTTGAATGTTTTCTTCAGTGTGAGAATTATGAGTGAGCTCTTCTTTTTGATTTTCTAAATCCACGGGTTTGCACATTTCATTATGATTCTTTTCTTCATCTTCTTTAGCTATGCTTTGGAATCTTCTGTCCAGCTCTTTTCCATCATTATTTCTTCAGTTGGCTGTAGCTATTCTATGTTAAAGAGCAAGTTTCAGAGTATCTTAAGTCATCCATATTGGCCTCCCCCCCCCCTTTTCTGTCCTTTTGCTTTCTTCATGTATGATATCCTTGATATCATCCCACAACTCATCTGGTCTTCAGTTATTAGTGCTCAGTGCTTTAAATCTATTCTTGAGATGGTCTCAAGAATTCTAGTAAAATATAATTAAGGTTGTACTTTGACTCTCCTGGACTTGTTTTAATTTTCTTATGCTTCACATTGAACTTGCACATATTAAATTGATTTTTTTTCCCCTGCAATCAGCCCCTGGTCTTGTTATAACTGATTATATCAACCATCTCCATTTTCTCTTTCCACATATAGAATCTATTTGCTTCCTTTGTATTCCATGTAGTATGCTCCATATGCATAGTCACTCTTTATGTTGTTGAAAAAGGCATTTGTAATTTATTGTTTGACTTCCAAAATTCTGTCATGTAATCTCTGGTGTCATTTGTAGCTCTAAGGCCATATTTTCCAACTACTGTTCCTTCTTTTTTGTTTGCAATTTTTGCTTTCCAAGTACCATAATTATCAATACATCTTCATTATATGTTTAATCAATTACCAACTGCAGAAGTTGTAAAAGTCTTTAATTTCTTCAGTTTTGGCATCAGTGGTTGATGTATAAATTTGAATAATATTCATATTATCTGGTCTTCCTTGCAGGTGTATGGAAATTATCCTCTCACTCATACTATTGCATTTCAGGATAGATCTTGAAATATTCTTTTTGGCAAGGTATATGACACCTTTCCTCTTCAATTTCTCATTCCCAGCATAGTAGACCATATGATTGTCTGAATAAAAATGGACAGTGTCCATTCATTTCAGCTCACAGAGCATAGGCTATCTATTTTCAAGTGTTCCATTTCACGTTTGAAAATTCTCAACTGTCCTGGTGTTAAAGGGATAGGGAGGTGGCATCTTCTGACCTTCTTTAACTTCACAAAAGGAAGACAGAATCACCATCAGCAGCCCAAGGCCTGCTCCTATGAGGCCAGATATGCTGCCACCCTCCAGCCCTCTTACCAACCTTGACACTAACCATTCCTCTTGTGGCACCCACATCCTCTCTTCTGGGTTTGATAAGTCACTGCAGTAGCCACACAGAACTCACAGATTATGGGGTTTACTAGGGAAGCAACAGGCTAAAATTCAAGTTCAGGAATACACTCAGTCTCTCTCAGCTGGCAGTCTCTCTCAGCAGTGCATATCTCTCTCAATAGCAGGTATCTCTCGCAGTAGTGGGCATCTCTCTCAGCAACATGTTTCCATCAGCCAGCAGTGAGAGAGATTTCTTTTGCCTCTAGGAGGGTTCATTTTGACCCTGACAGAGTGGCAAAACCAACCCACCCCAACATCAGAGCTGTACACACCTGAGAGAGAGAGTGAAATTCTCCAGAAGATTACTTCATGCTGCCCCAGGTGGATGACTTTAACAAGCAGCTACTCAATTGCTCATGGAAAAATGGGAGTTACAAAGACTATAGCTAGAAAAGCCTTTCCATGTAATTCACCACACCACAGCTGGATACTTAGTATATTTCATGTTTTGATTATTAATGGATGTTTGTATCTGTTTATTCTTAAGTCATGCCACATTGGCAAGTGAAGGTCCTGCAAATTTTACTCCATTCTTGTCATATTTTCCAGCACTTTACCAGACAATGTTCTAACGCCATCTATAAGTTTTCACTTGCTAATTTCTTTAGAAGTAGATCAACAGGTTCTGTTTCCCAGTCTTTCTTAGTCTGGAAACTCCACTGAAACCTGTCCACCATGGGTGACCTTGCTGGTATTTTAAGTGTCAGTGCCATAGTTTCTAGTATTACAGCAACACACAAGCCACCATTGTACAACACAATGATGACAAGTGGTGGAGACCAGTACTTTCATGCAGTATTGAAGTAATCAATGGAAGGTACTGCATCCCCTGAAATGTTTATTCAGGCATCATTTTTTACCTAATTCTCAACAAATACAACTTCCTCTCCAAGATTTACTACGAGCAAAGAGTTTTGTCATGGAAAAAGTTAATTATATAATAATACGTTGTTAGAGTGAGTTTTGGGACATGTGATGGCGTAGCACCTAAGGCATTTGACTGCTAACCAGAAGTCTGGCAGTTCAAACCCACCAGCCATCCTCGGAAGGAAGGTTGGGAAATCTATTTCTGTAGTGATACCACCTCGGAAACCCAAGGAGGGGTTGCTGTGAGTTGGATCCGACTTAACAGCAGTGATTTCTTTCTTTTTTTTTTTTTTTTTGGTAGAATGATTTTTGATTTACTTTAGACAGTCATCAAGAAAGACTCAGAAAGGAGACTCTGTTTTGGACATAACGTTAGCAGAGAAACTTTATGAGAACACAGCAATTTGTAGGCATATAAATCTAATCAAATGAGTAGATAGATTCAGATATAAGTGAAGCAACTAGATACAGTTTCACATGCTCAGGAACAAAGACAAAAAAAAAAAAGAAGAAGAAAAAAGGCAAATGACTACTACGAGAAAAGACTTAATGTTAGAACATGAATGTGGTGCATGTACATTATAACAAAGAAATCAAGAATAGTGAGAGTAGCAATTGAAGGAAAAAAGGATAATTAATGGCATGGAATTCAGATTGACCATCCTTTTATAAACGTGAAGGGACAAGCCAAATGGGATATCTAAATGATAATATTGACCCTAGATATTCAGGTCACAGATTATACAATATCACTGTTTACAAAAAGTTGGAGTGGTTTTAGAGAAACTGTGCTAGTGATAGGGATCATTGGATCATAACACTGCTTGGGGTATACGTCATTCAATCTAACAAAACAGGACAATAACTTCAACATTTATTGATGCTCCTCTCTACAACATTCAGGACAATGGATGTACTCCTTCATTAGTTCAAACAAAAACTTGCAACTGAAGTTCATGATTCATCTTTCAGATAGCAGAGCAAGGGTAGCAAATAGTTTTCAGCTTATAAAAAGGCAATGATTGCAATGGATTCATTGCGTATGAGGTAGAGAGTGCTTCTATAATCCAGTATGGATATCATTCATGAGTATTGGATGGTGTCATGAAAAGCAAGTGTTTGTAACGAAAAATGACGTCTCCTACTCATTTGGAAAATGACTCCATCAGTGAAAAGTGGGAATTTTGGTATTTATAAAGAACTGTAACAGAAACACTTTAAAAAAGTGTTTTTAAAATGTTTTTAAAAAAGAAATCCCCTCTTAGCCTCCTTTTTCCCGGTGGTGCTTTGTTAGTTCACAGCAAGGGTTTGACTTGATGCCCTGGTCTCTGTCTGAGAGGAAGTCCAGCTCAATTCAATTTGCAATTAAAATATCTTTAACTGTTCTTGCTGAATAGACTTGCTATGATTCGTTCCTAGCCATGAGCTTTACTAGCTGAGCAGGTATAACTACCTGTAATCAACCTAGGTATGTACTCTTTCAGTGGAATAGGGAACAACAGAGAAAGCTTGAGGTACGCAAGAAAGTATTTTTCCCTGCTACAGGCTTAAACCAAAAAATCAAAACCAAACTCACTGCCTTGGAGTTGGATCCAACTCATAGCGACCCCTCCTTGGGTTTCCTAGGTGGTATCACTACTGAAGTAGATTGCTCAATCTTCCTTCCGAGGAGTGACTGATGGGTTTGAACCGCTAGGCTCAAATGCCCTAGGCACTATGCCACCAGAGTTCCTTCTACAGACTTACGTGTGGCTAAAAGAACAAGAAGAAACATTAAATCTGTCACTATAGGTCTCTGGTTTTTAAGATATTACCAATTGTATGTAGTTCTCCTTTGACATAGTGTAACCTTTTATCAGGAAAAATACTTAGGGAAAAACCTTTAAATTTAACATAAAACCTAATTCTTTTGCTCTTATTGAAGTTTGGAAGTCTGGATCCTTATTAGAGTGCATTTCTACAAAGAGATAAACATTTTTAAAAATAAGCATGAATGGAATCCTGGATAAAATGCATCCATTTATCTGGAAAATAGCTTTTACCAGAGAAAATGGCACAAATTCATCATATGGAAAGAATGTTATTTTCAAAGCCTATTTCCAAGATGGAAATGTAGAACTTTTAATACAATGTATTAGCTTTTTAGTTACTCTAAATCTACAACTTTTTAAATCAAAAGTTTATTTTTCATTCTTCGTGAAAATGTCAGCAATTAATGATGGCAGTGGATTTTATTAAAAGAGAACTTCCCTAAACTATTTTTAATCTCTCTGTGTAGGGCTAGCATATAAAATGGGCTTTGAAAATTAGTGCACACTATGGACACTATGTGGAGCAACAGTTTTATCAAAATATTTTAATTATCTTAGCTGAGTATTAAATGCAAATTACTAACTTTATGAATAAACTCTCATGTCAGTACTGCTAATCTTTGTCTAGCTTATGTTGAATGCAATTCAACGTGCCGTGACATCGTGCCGTGACATACAGCTAATCAAAGGGCATCTGTCACAAGGGAGTAAGTACCAAAATCAACAATTTGCATAGTGAACAAGGTTTATATTGTGGCGACTCATGTCGCCTTGTACCAAACAATGGGATGAACACTCCCTTATGGCCTCTACTAAGTACTAGACATGTGGCCTTAGAAAAAGAAATCCCCTCTCAGCCTCCTTTTTCCCAGTGGTGCTTTGTTAGTTCACAGCAAGGGTTTGACTTTATGCCCTGGTCTCTGTCTGAGAGGAAGTCCAGCGCAATTCAATTTGCATCTCTCTGCCTTTAGTCATGAAACAACATCCATTTGAGTAGGCCCCATGATAATGCAGAGCAGATGGGCAGAGTTTTGTCTAATTAGATTCTGGGGGGCCTGTTTGCTATAGTAAATGTGCATGTATTTGCTTATTTCACACTTATTCTGGTAACAACAGCTTACTAGAGACTAGACAGAAATGAATACAGGGAGATAGCCTCACTAAAGAGCTACTTAATGCAAATCAATAATTGTAATTCAATTTCTGTTTACCATCACCTATTTAGTGAGTTGATTGCATACTATGTTTTCTCAAAAAAATAAATTGTAAAGGTGTTTACTTTTTCTTCTTTTCTTCTTTCCTTCTTCCTTCCCTCCCTCCCTTGTTTCTCTCCTTTTCCCTTCCTTTCTTCCTTCTTTCCTTCTTTTTCTCCCTCCCTTCTTCCTTCTTTATTTCTTAAGGTTATTGGAAAGATACTATCAGAGATGACAATGCTTATGTATAATTTTTTATCTAATTAAAGATTCATTTTAAAAGTCCAATACCAAGAGAACCACTTTGAACCCTAGCCTTTCTGCTATTAGGTATCCAAAACACACATTCAGATATTATAAAACATATTCATACAACCAAAAACCAAACTCAATGTCATCAAGTCAGATCCAACTCATCATACCAACCCTTCCTTGGGTTTCTGAGGCATTATCACTAAGGAAGTAGATTGCCCAACCTTCCTACTTAGGAGTGGCTGGTGGATTCAAATTGATAGCCTTCTGGTTAGCAGTCAAGTGCCTTAGGCACTACACAACCAGAACTCCCAACATACACATAGACTAATATTTTATACATCCACTCAAGTGATATCTATCATTAGCATCATCATCATCATTTATTATAGACTTCTTTTGGAATATCTGTTCACTCTCCTTTCCAGGTAGAGAATTGTCAATGAATGAATGGCCAGGCAATGGCAGTTTCAGTGGGTAATTTCAAAAAGAAGATTTTCGGATTCTGAGCCTTGATTTTTTCTACAAATATTGTTAGTTGCTCTTGAATCAATTGTGACTCTTGGTGACCCTATGTTTGCAGAGTAGAACTGTTCCATAGGGTTTTTAAGGTTGTGATCTTTGGGAGCAGATCAGCAGGCCTGTCTTCCAAGGTGTCTGTGGGTGGGTTTGAATTGTCAAAAGAACAAATAAATCTTTCCTGGATGAAACACAGCTGTAATACTCCTTAGAAATGAGGATGGCCAGATATTGTCTCACATACTTTAGTCAGGTTGTCAGAAGGGACCAGTCCCTGTAGAAGAATATCATGCTTGGTAATGTAGAGTGTTAGCAAAAAAGGGGAAGATCTTCAAAGAGATGGATTGTCACAGTGGCTGCAATGATGGGCTCAAGCATAAAAAGAACTGTGAGGATGGTGCAGGACCGGGAAGTGATTTGTTCTGTTGTAAACAGGGTCATTATGAGTCAGAGCTAACTCAATAGCACCCAACAAGAAGAGGGGAGCACTTAACTGTTTGTTTCACCAAGGGTCTCCAGAATACAATTTCTTTATTTTTCTTAAATACTTCATACACACACACACACACACACACACACATCTGGGAACTATAAGGTAATGGAAAATGAGGAGACAGAAAAAGTTTATACTTGAGTCGTAGCTATTTTTCCTTACTCCAATTTTCACATCTTGATTTTTCTATACCTTCAAGTACCCATTACCTGATATTTTGGTTCTCAAGCAAAAGGTCATTAAAGAGACAGGAAAGGAAGAAAAAACAAAATAGATGTCATAAGAGACTCTGAAACTTGCCCTTCAATGAAGAGTAGCTAAAGCAAATGGAAGAAATGACAAGATAAATGAGCTAAACAGAAGATTTTAAAGAGCAGCTTGAGAAGACAAAGTCAATTATTATAATGAAATGTGCAAAGACCTGGAGTTAGAAAAACAAAAGGGAAGAACATGGTCAGCATTTCTCAAGCTGAAAGAATTGAAATAATAAAATTAAGTCTTGAGTTGAAATACTGAAAGATTCTATGGGTAATAGATTAAATGATGCAGGAAACATCAAAAGAACATGGAAGGAATACACAGAGTCACTGTACTAAAAAGAATTGGTTGATGTTCATCCATTTCAGGAGGTGGCATATGATCAAGAACCAATGGTATTGAAGGAAGAAGTCTAAGATGCACTGAAGGAATTGGCAAAAAACAAGC
>NW_006921864.1:4626041-4637298 GCF_000298275.1 Orycteropus afer afer | reverse complement strand
ATTGAGAAGAATGGGAATTCCAGAACACTTAATTATACTCATGATAAATCTGTACATAGATCAGTAGGCTTTTGTTTGAACAGAACAAGGGGATACTGCATGGTTTAAAATCAGGAAGGGAGTGTGTCAAGGTTGTATCCTTTCACCATATGTATTCAAATTGTATGCTGAGCAAATAATCCGAGAAGCTGGACTATATGAAGGAGAACACCATATCAGAATTGGAGAAAGACTCATTAACAACCTGCAATACACTGATGACACAACTTTGCTTGCAGAAAGTGAGGATGACTTGAAGCACTTACTTATGAAGATTAAAGACTGTAGTATGCAGTATGGATTATACCTCAATACAAAGAAAACAAAAATCCTCACAAGTAGATTAATAAACAGCACTGTGATAAATGGAGATAAGATTGAAGTTGTGTAAGACTTCACATTACTTGGTTCTACAATCAACACCAATGGAAGCAGGAATAAAGAAGACATCAGACTACATATTGCATTTGAGAAAATCTGCTGCAAAAGACCTCTTTCAAGTGCTGAGTTGCAAAGATATCTCCTTGAAGACTAAGGTGTGCTTAGCCCAAGCTATGGTATTTTCAATCACCTCATATGCATATGAGAGCTGGACAATGAATAAGGAAGACCAAAGAAGAGTTGATACTTTTGAGTTGTAGTATTAGTGAAGAATACTGAGAGTACCATGGACTGCTAAAAGAACTAACAAATCTGTCCTGGAAGAAACACAGCTGGAATGCTCTTTGGAAGTGAGAATGACCAGACTTCATCTTACCTACTTTGGTCATATTGTCAGAAGGGACCTTCCCTGGAAAAGGATATCATGCTTGGCAAAGTAGAGGGACAACGAAAAAGGAGAAGGCCCTCAACGAGATGCGTTGACACAGTGGCTGCAATGATGGGCTCAGGTGTAACAAGGATAGTGAGCCTGGCACAGGACCGGGCAGTGTTTCATTTTGTTGTGCATAGTGTCACTATGAGTCAGACACGACTCAGTATCACCTAACAACAACAACAGTACAATTCTAACAAAAATACCATAAGTGGGTGGTTTTAATGAATAGGGATTTATTATCTTATAGTTTAGGAGGCTAGAAGTCTAAGTTCAAAGTGCCAGTTCTAGGGGCTGGGTGAAGGCCCCTTGACTTTGGGCTTCAGCTTTGCCTTTTGCTTCTGGTCCATCGGAGCTGGAGGCCTCTCTTAACTCAGGCACCTGCTGGCTGATGCTGACAAACCTAGGGTCAACAAGCAAAATGGTACAGTCCCAATCTTATGAAACAAAACTGCAGGCCACCAGTTGAACAGTCCCAAGATCAGCAGACAACATAGCAGACTACTGAGGATTTGGCCAAATGCATGATCCAGATGTGCCAAGAACCTCAGAGACCTTTCTCAAAGCTGTCTTCTTATATACTGGAAGCAGACCTCATCTCTAAGGTAGCTATTTTGTTGCTCCAGTAGATTGCATCATGAAGTTGATCACCAGTCTCATCATGGGTAATAACTGCAACCAGCTGCCCAGGCACTCAAAACCTGGCCCAGCCAAGATGGCTCACAACATTAACTTCCACACCTGAGTACTTTCTTCTTCCAGATATGTCAGTCAATTACATCATAATGTGAATTTAATCAATATCTTGAAGATAGAGAATTAGAGACTGTATTATGTGTTATTACATAATAAAGTATTTATCGCCTAAAATTTTAATGCTTTAAAAATCAACCAAAATAATTACATATAAAGACTTTATTGGAATCTTGGCAGGACAATGGTTAGGCACTCAGCTGCTAATGAAAAGGTTAGCAGTTCTAACCTACCCAGTGGCTCTGCTAGAGAAAAACCTTAAAAATTACAGCCTGGAATATCCTATGGGACAGTTCCACTCTGTTACATGGGATCACTGTGAGTTGAAAATAGACTTGATGACATCTAACCACACAACAACATAAAGACTTTAGGGAAGAACAGGAAGAGGTTAAATCTCACCACCATACCATAGATATTGAACTACTTGATGTGCTTATAAACAAACGATACATAATATCAAGAAGGCCCATGGATAATCAGTGTCACAAAACAAACGTGTATGAACTTTTGAATGTGAAACGTGTATGAACTTTTGAATGTGAAACGAATGTATTTTGGAATATTGCACCCAAATCACAATAAAAAGTTAAGAAAAAAGGAACACATAGTGGAAAACCCGACATTTTATTTAGATTATGGCTATTCAATTGTAGGAGAAAATCTATTTCCTAAATATCTGGAGGCCTGTAATGTGAGTATAATTTTTCTGAGCTTATTTGTAAATATCCCACCAACTTTACAATGGTAGTCAGATACTGAATTTAAATGCTCAGCTACTTCTCCTCCTCATGGGCAATTTCAAGAGCGCAAAAACAACTGGCTCATTTCCAACAACAAAAATGCACAATCCCTGTTAGAAAAATATTTAAGGCTAGTTCAGGAATTCTAATACTTTTTAAATCAAAAGATGAAAGGTCCTTAAACAATTAAATTGCACTAATAACCATGGTAAGAATAAAATTCCTTATTTTCTCCCTGTGCAAGCAAGAAAAGTGTAATCTAATCACCTTTTCCACTTTAGGGTAAAGAGAAACAGAGGAAATCACATCTTTATTTTTCCCCCAAAGATTTCAAGGGAAAGTGCTATGGACAACTTAATTTCAACATACACCAACATGAATTTACTGGATGCCCTTCCTCCACCTGAGACCTGTTTCTCTTCCAATCTTCCATATCTCAGTGAATGACACATCAATTTTATCTCACACAAACCAGAAACCTTGTAGCCTTCCTTGACAGCGTCCATTCTCTCTCAGTCTCTCCCTCTATCACATCACTGACTTCTGTTAATTCAACTTCCTAAATAGCTCCTGGATCTGTTCCCTTTCCTCCCTGCCCTCCACCAGGCCCAGAACAGGGTCTCATTTCATCTCTCATCTGGAATAGAAGAAAATCTTGGCCAGCTTCCTCAGGGCCTCCACCTCTAACTCACACCACAAAATAAATATGTGTAGAATGTAAATGCAATCATGTTGATTCCCTGCTTTACAACCTTCACTGCCTTTTTCCCCATTGCCTATGAAATCTAAAGTCTGCATTTTCACCAATAATGCTCTTTGAGGTTTTCAATCTTTTATGACCTTTTTACTTAGTACATGAGAATCCAGCCTCACCGAACTTCTCATCATTTATCAGTGTTCCTACTGCAAACACTGCTCTCTGACCTCTAAAATTCTTTCATGCTTTTAGCCTGGTGAACTCTTACTAGTTTTTAATACACCCCTCAAACAGGCTATTCTCTGGGCCGATTTCTCTGCCTTATCCTCTACCAAGATTTCCTTCCTCCTAGCTTTGTGCTTACCACATTGTTTTGTAATGGCTTCATAGGTGCCCCTTCCCAGAGATGTTGAGTACCTGAAAAATGGCTACTCTACTGTATTCTTTGTTCCTGGCTAAGTGTGAGTTGTATAGAACAAATTCAGTGTTTGTTGAATCAATGAATGCATGGTCGGGGCATAACTAGAGGGGTGAGGTAGTACAGACAGCACTAGGTAACACTGTCAGAGAAAATAGCACCAAAATGACTCTATAAAATTTTTGTGCAGTGTTTCCACAGAAATTTATTTTTTTAATTAAAATAGCCCTATGACTCGACGGCACATAACAACAACAACAACATAATTAGTTATAACAAGAAAACATCTTTCATAAGTCCAATTTATATGTATTAATATACTTACAAGGCTAAACCTCTATGCTAATTTGCTTTTTGAATCTTCTCATGTGCTCCAGTCAGAGCTGTCATTACTATCCAACTGCAATGATACTTTGAATCACATGACTTAGTCTTCACGTGCTATAAGCAATACTGTTGTTTATTTTTTTTGCTGCCAGTGTTTTTATAGTAGCTGATTTTGTCAAGTTTTCTGGTGTTTTAGCTACGATGTTGTGACAGCTAGTATTTTTTGAACCATTGTTGTTGTTGTTGTTATGTGCCATTGAGTTGGACCCGACTCATAGAGACCCCTCCTTGGGTTTCTGAGACAGTATCACTATGGAAGTAGATGGCCCAACCTTCCTTCCCAGAAGTGGCTGGTGGGTTTGAACCTCCCACCCTCTGGTTAGCAGTCAAGTGCCTTAGGCACTACGCTACCAGAGCTCCTTCTGAACCTATGGTAAATACTTTTTTTGAGAATGAAATAGTAAATAAAGGAAAAGGAGAAAAGTAAAAAAGGCTTCTACTCAGTTGTTAATAATGTTGTCATTAATGATGTTGTAATTCCATGTAGAAAGATTTTATAAAATAATTTTGTTGTTACTATTCATACCATTTAAGAAATATTACACGTAAGCAATTTACAACAATACGTATCACATATTATTCTATGATAAAAATTGATAGTAAACATTTCCAAGGACTCTGTATGGGCTAGAACAGGAGGTGGTCCACAGGAGGAGGGTGACACTATGAGTTACGGCACAAGGATACCAACCCTATTGATGACACTATACCTGGTATCAGTGTTTCTTTCCTAAACTTTCCTTTCTTTATAAATATTGCTACCATTTTATTAGTCACCAGGCAGAGAATGTGAGGCTGCCTTGTGAGTTAACCTTTCTTTTATGCCTCTCATCTGTTTTCCCTATCATTATCATATTAAATATTCTTCCTAACATCCAAGACTAGCCATAATTTATCTCCACACTTGTGAATCAGCCTCATTTAATGATTTTCTCAAACTTCCACTAATAGTCAACACTTTGCTCCATTTTTACTGCACTCGAATTGATAAAAAGAGCATCATTATTCCTTGCTGGGGTCACTAGTGAGTGTGCCCCATCAGATCATCTTCTGGTTTCCTTTTACTGCACTCGAATTGATAAAAAGAGCATCATTATTCCTTGCTGGGGTCACTAGCGAGTGTGCCCCATCAGATCATCTTCTGGTTTCCATGGCTGTCCACCACAGAAGCTGAAATTTCACTGGTAATGTAGTCGGACTCTTACCAATATTATTCATCCTGAAACACCCTGTCCAGCTTTCTTCTTTTATGCATCAAATAGCTTAAACTTGACTGTTCTTATACCACTGGCTTGCTAAGAAATCCTCAGTGCCTTCCTTTGCCCTGATGTGACAAAAATTGACCTAAAACATTCTATGGCACATATCATAAGGAACAAGATATATTTTCTTTTAGTCGGAGGGAATTCTTGATTCAGGGAATGTACTTCTATCAATTGGTTCTTGAACTCTCAACCCACACCTCCTGATCTTATCCACATCCTTTAACCAACAGATGATTCTTTCTTAGTTTTCAGAGTGATTTCTGTGCATTGCATGGAGCTGATTGGCCTCTTCTAGCTTGTTCTTCTTCAAATTGACACAAGTAATAATTCCCCAAAAAAATACACTGCTATCAAGATGATTCTGACTCATACTGATCTCCATTTTGTTTCCAAGGTTATAAATCTTTACAGAAGCAGACTGCTTTATCTTTCTTTTGTAAAGCAGTTGTTGAGTTTGAACCACCCACATTTTACTTAGCAGCCAAATGCCTTAACCAACGCACCACCAGAGCTCCTTTATAGAGCCAGATTAATTTGACATTTTAAGATCAATGACCAAAAGCCAAACTGCTTAGCCTACATTTGAAGACCTCCTTGATATTTCATTTATAAATGCTATGGGATGTGAGATAATTAGATTCTGTCACATGCAGTTGCAATAAGTGGAAATCTGCTCAACAGCATGCAACAACTGTAACAAAAAAAGTTTACACCCCTAACCCCCATATTGTTTGGGAGTTAACTATATAGTCAAAAATCTACTTATAACTTTTGATTCCCCAAAAATTTGACTGCTAGTAGGAGCTCTGGTAGCATAGTGCCTAAGGCAATTGACTGCTAACCAGAAAGCTGGTGGTTCAATCTACTTCCATAGTGATACTGCCTCGGAAACCAAAGGAAGGGTCACTATGAGTCAGGTCTGACTCGATGACAAACAACAACAACAATAGGCTACTAGGAGTTCGGGTAGTGTAGTGCCTAAGGCATTTGACTGCTAACCAGAAGGCTGTCAAGGCTGTCAGTTCAAACCCACCAGCCACTCCTTGGAAGGAAGATTGAGCGAACTGCTTCCATAGAGATACTGCCTTAGAAACCCAAGAAGGGGTTGCTATAAATCGGGACTGACTTGACAGCAGTTTTTTTTTTTGTTTGTTTATTTGTTTTTTAAATAGCCTACTGTTGACTGGAAGACTTATAAATAACATAAGATGTCAATTAACACAGTTCTTCCCATACAGACATTAGATTTCATATGAAGACATCCTCACACATACACAACAGGTAAGTTTATTAATTGAATAGCATGATGATTATTTACTATTCATTAAGTGGAAATGGATCATCACCAAGGTCTACATCCTCATCTCTTCCCATTGAGTAGTCTGAGTAGAAGGAGGAAGAGAAGGAGTCAGGAAAGGTGTTTCAGGGGTGGCAGAGGCAGAAGAGATGGAGGAGGTAAAAGACATGAGAAGCAGGTATAGTAGAATTTTAAGGAACTACATTGTAATTTCTATCTGACATTTTTGCTTTTTCATTTCTCTAAAAACATTGCTGTGAGGTACCAATCCTGCTTCACCATTTGCTTTAGTTTCAGAGCCCATATCATAAAAAGATCCATGTCATAAAAGAAGTTAAATGTGGTCTCAAATAATCAAAATCCTTCAGCCAGATTGTCTGATGTCAATTCGTTTTCTAGCACTGCTTGTTCAACATCTTCTTGTCCTCTGGCACTGATTTGGAAGCACTTGTCTGCATCAAGTCACCTTCTGTTAATTCTTCTGGTGTGGTACCTATTAGCTCTTCAATTTCATCAGGTTCCATATCTTGAAGAAAATCCAGGTATAAGTGAACCACGTAGTTCAAATCAGTGTTGTTAAAGGGTCAAATGTATATGTCTATATGTAATTTACACTGTTCCAAATGTGTCTGACTCCTATTCACCTTTTGCTCATAAAAAACCAAGCTCACTGCCTTGGAGTCAGATCTGACTCATAGCGACAGCTCCTTGGGTTTCCAAGGCAGTATCTCTATGGAAGTAGATTGCCCAACCTTCCTTCCAAGGAATGGCTGGTGGGTTTGAACTCCAGCCTTCTGGTGAGCAGCTTATGCACTATGCTACCAGAGCTCCCCTTTTCCTCATGCTATCACTTGCTTTGCCTAGAATCCTCTCCCCTGTATCTTGTTTTGTTTAATTTAGATGTCACTAGCATATCATAAAACTCACTATTTTAAGTATACAATTCAGTTGTTTTCAATATTTTCAGAGTTGTGGAACTATCACTGCTATCGATTCCAGATCTTTTTTTTTTTTTTAATTTTATTTCTAAATCTACTCAGAAATCTCTGTTTTTGGATTGCAGTAAACCATTCACATTTAAAGTAATTATTGATATAATTAGATTGATATGTGCATCAGTAACTGTTTTCTATTTGTTGCATTTGTTCTTTGTTACTTACCCTTCTTTCCATGCTTTTTGTGGTGTTAATTAAACATTTTATGACTTTACGTTATCTCTTCCTTTAGCACATTGATTATACAAACTTCTTTCTAAAAAAATTTTAGAAGTTGCCTTAGAGTTCATAATGAATGTTTTCTTTTTTTTTTTAAATTGGTACATTGCCCTTCTCTTCACTCTGATCAATACTTATCTCTTTTACCTTATCATTTTTATCTCTTCAGAAAGAAACCTCATACCCATCAGTAATCAATCTTCAATCTGTGATCTCCCACCCCTCTGCCAACCACTCATCTGCTTTCTCTATCTACGAGTTTGCCTATGCTAGAAATTTCACATAAACAAACTCATACAATGTGTGGCTCTTTGTATCTGGATTTTTTTTTTTTTTTTCACTTAGTACACCAAAAACAAAACAAAACAAACACTACCATCAACTCATAGTGACTCCCTTTGGGTTTCCGAGACAGTATATCTTTATGGAAATAGATTGCCCAGTCTTCCATCCGCAGAGTGGCTGGTGGGTTTGAACCGCCAACCTTCTGGCTAGCAGTCAAATGCCTTAGGCATTATGCCACCAGAGTTCCTTATACTATATACAATGATCATCAGAATTATAGCGTGTGTTGGTACTTCATTCCTTTTCATAGCCAATTAATATTACATTGAATGAATATACCACTGCTAAGAATATCTGGGTTCAAGGTTTTTGTAGACATATGTTTTTAACTCTCCTGGGTGTACAATGATGAATGAAATTGCTATATCATATGGTAACTATGTGCTTTACTATGTGAAGAATTGCTAAACTGTTTTCCAAAGTAGCTACACCATTTTACATTCCCACCAGCAATGTATGATGGCTCTAATTTCTCCACATCCTCACCAACAATGTTATTGACTCTTGTTTCTTTTTATTGTGATTTGGGTAAATGTTTACAGAGTAAATTCATTTCCCGTACAGTAGTTCACATCTACTTTGTCTCATGACATTGACTTCAATTTACCACAATGCAACAGCTCCCCTCTCACTTCCTCCCTATAGTTACCTCTTCCCTGTGTCCTTCCCTCCACACACTCCTGCCCCCTGAGCTGTCTCCCTGTGCATAAAAAGCCCTTCTATCCTCTCATGAATATTCTCTCCAAGGAGTCTATCTACCTAGTGTAAATGTTCACTTCATATGCCTGACTTTTGTTTGGCTGGAAGCCACAGGAGTGGGTTCAATTCCAGATCTGAAGGACAGCTAGGGGCCATAGTCTCAGTGGTTCCATCAGGCTCTATCAGACCAGCAAACCTGGTCTTTTTTTTCCCAAATGATTTTGGGTTTTGTTCCACATTGATCTCCCACTCTATCCAGGATCTCCTACATAGATTCCCCCCTCTGAGTGGTTGTCAGTGGTAGCTGGGTACCATCTAGTTCTTCTGGTCTCATAGCTGTATAGGCTGAGGATCGCATGGTGTACTAGTCACTTGGACTAATTATTTCCATGAATCTTTGGTTTTCTTCATTCTTCTTTGCTCTGGATAAGGAGAGACACATTGTTGCATCTAGATGGCCACTTGTAAGCTTTTAAGATCCCAGTTGCTACTCACCAATGTAGGATGTGGAACAATGTTTTATGTAGTATGTTATGCCAATTAAGCTTGATGTCCCCTGTGGCTATGGTCCCATATTGTCTTTTTTTCTTAATTATTATTTTAGCCATCCTGATACATATGAAGTAGTATCTCAGTGTAGTTTTGCTTTGAAATTCCCTAATGACTAAGATGTTTAGCATCTTTTCATGTACTTGCTAGTTATTTTTTAAAGAAATGTTCATTCAAATCCTTTGTTCATATTTAATTGGGTTCTTCATCTTTTTATTGTTAAATTGTAAATAGATAGATAGATAGATATATGCTAGTCACTTATCGGATGTATGCTTTTTTTTAATTTTTTTTCTTCTATTATTTGGCTTGTCTTTTCACTGGATAGGCAGTGTTTCTCTGAAGCAAAACAAAAAACAAACAAAAAAAAACCTCCACCTCATCTATTAAATAAAAAGCTGCTTATCCTTAAGGCCATTTTTCAATGCCATGCTTTTCTTGATATTCTTCTTTATTCTGTCAAATTAATGCAACTTCTTCATTCCTTTGCAAGTCAGAGCAATTGATTGGGTAGCACCTGATATTATATTTATAATATTTTATCTTCCAGAAGTGTTATTTTTCTCAACGTTTGTATCATAAAGATCAGTTACTGTGTTTTGATGACTTTGTTTTCTCCACAGTAGCTTTCCTTGAAGCAAAAACCCCAAAACACAATTTATTAATTTATGAAAGAAACAAAAGCCAGTAAAGCTAAGAAAGGTAACCTACATATTGTAGTGTAACATATATATGAGTCTTTGGAGCATATTCGAAGCAACCTTGTTATCTGAACACAATTTTATGAAAACCATTCTCTCTTGGTATGGAGATATCTAGGTGAGCTAATTATTATTGGATACTTGTAAATGAAGATACCACCCAGAATTGTGCTAACTGATATTATTTAGTTTATTTCTCAGCTAGATGTTTCTAAGGTAGTTACATAGAAGAATATTCTATTATTAGAACACAACACAACCTCTTTGGGACACGTTTGTAATCATATACTCCTTTAATCACATTTTCTTGTATTATTCACAATTAGAAATTTAGCTTCTTTCAATGTGTGTCTTTAAAACCACCAGTGCTGGATTGCCCACTTCTCTGGGTTAAATTAGCATTGGTCTTCTTTCCCTTATGACTAAGTAATACTGTACTAATGAAAAACAGGGATTCTTTATTTATAATAGCCTTGGGGTCAATTATCAATTTATCATCATGTCTTGCAGATTTAAAATAAAATATGATGTGCAGTATAACCATTGTACAAAATTGACATTAAGTAGATTTTCTGACTTTGGACTTAATAAAAAATACAAAGAGTGCTGCCTAAAAGGTTTCTCCAACTATAAATTCTATTAGGTAGCTTTTTATACAAGACAGTAGGAAACTGGACAACTAAATTAGAGATACTTTTTTCACTGCTGTTTTTTGTCTCATGGATGTGAACAGTCACAGGAGGACAGTTTGCTAATTCACAGAAACACTATTCCATGTCTCTGTAATAATAACTCAAAAGCTGTCTAAATTATTACTTATGTCAATTTCTGCATAGATCTTAAAATATATACACCCAATGTCAGTTGTTTGCATATGACATCTTGTTAACCCTAAGACAAATGTGCATAAAATGAGAGACAATGGTTTCTTATGTAAAAAATAACCTAAGCCATTTGTGTTTATCAAATAATCCACTGGTATCAACTAAGACCACCTTGAGACTATCCTGGAACACTATGTGATAACATAAAATTTTTCATTCTACTTACTGTTGAAATAGCATTAATTCCCACACAGTCATGTTATTATCCACACTGATGCTCAAGTTCTGTTAATGTCCAATGAGGATCAGCACATCCTCCCCATGCACACATTAATATTAACACAATTTAAAGCTATCAGACTCAATGAGAATATCAATTCAGCTGTGGAGTTTAAGTTTGACTGAGGTTCTTTTGCTTTTTAACATTTGATGGCAGCATTTACCTGCTAAGTCCTATCCACTCAAGAATGAGGAAATTCTAGGTACTATGCTGTTAGGCCCTCAGTAACACA
>NW_006921864.1:4624023-4624851 GCF_000298275.1 Orycteropus afer afer | reverse complement strand
AACTCATAGCGACCCCTCCTTGGGTTTCCGAGGCAGTATCACTACGGAAGTAGATTGCCCCATCTTCCTTCCGAGGAGTGGCTGAATATGGCATCAGAATTTGAGGAAGACTCATTAATAACATGAGATATGCACATGACACACCTTGCTTGGTGAAAGTGAAAGATGATTTGAAGCACTTTCTGATGAAGATTAAAGACTACAGTCTGCAGTATGGGTTACACATCAACATAAACAAAACAAAAATCCTCACAACTGGACCAATAAACAGCAACACGATAAATGGAGAAAAGATTGAAGTGGTCAAAGATTCCATAGTACTTGGATCCACAATCAACACCCAAGGAAGCAGCAGTCAAGAAATCTGATGTCTTATTTCGCTGGGCAAATCTGGTGCAAAAGACATCTTTAAAGTGTTAAAAAGCAAAGACATCACTTTGAAGACTAAGGTATGTCTGACCCAAGTCATGTTATTTTCAATAACCTCGTGTGCATGTGGGGATGATGAATAAGGAACATATAATAATCAGTGCATTTGAATTGTGATGTGGGCAAATAATATGGAAAATGCCACAGATCGCCAGAAGAATGAGTGAAGCTCTTTAAAGTACAGCCAGAATGTTCCTCAGGAGCAAGAATGGCCAGACTCCCTCACACGTTTTGGTCATATTGTCAGAAGATACCAGTTCCTGGAGAAGGATATCATACTTGGTGAAGTAAAGCGTCAACAAAAAAGGGGAAGACCCTCCACAAGATTGATTGACACAGTGACTGCAACAATAGGCATAGCAAGGATTGGGAGGATGGCACAGGACTAGGCAGTGTTTC
>NW_006921864.1:4619664-4623593 GCF_000298275.1 Orycteropus afer afer | reverse complement strand
TCAAACCCACCAGCCACTCCTCAGAAGGGAGACTGGGCAATCTACTTCCACAAAGATACTGCCTCAGAAACCCAAGGAAGCATCTCTATGAATCAAATCGACTCAACAGCAGTGAGTTTGGTTTTGGTTTTTATATGTGTGTGTGTGTATTTTTTCTTATTTCAGAGAACTACTTCAGAAAATATATATACCACAATGAAGATCTTAGACTAACTACAGATAATTTCCTAGCAGAGTGTTTTAAAGTAAATTTTATTTTATTTGAGCACTGGTAATATTCTTCCCCACATTTTGCCAGAGCCAAACTGGCTTTGGTTGCACATATCTCTTCTTTTTAAATATTTTTTTCACCTTATAATCTCAAAATGAACCTTAAAAAAAATGGTAATATCTGACAGCTCTTGAAAGAACGGCCTTAGAAATGAGTACGAAGGGGATGGTTTTCTTTGAAGGAAATATATTACCTATTAACCTCTTTCAGCATCCAAACTTTGGACATCGTTATGTATAACAGGTTGTAAAGACAAGGAAGGTTTTCAAGCAGCACCTTCTGCTAAGCCCTCCCACAGTGTGGCACGCCCAGATTCTGTCTGAGCAACTGATGAATGTACTTTAGGCAGGGCTAGGACACAGCTCAGTACAGTTCTCTAAACGGTGATAAATGACCACCTTTGTGTGAAATGGGTTAAGTGGGAGGGCCACCCTTTGACAAGGCAGAAAATGAAATGATTGCTATTGGATTCTATTGACTTGTCTGATTAGAACAGTTGTGACTCTTCCCAGAGGTTAATTGGACTTGAACTCAAGAAATTAAGAGGTCAGCTAGGGTCACAGTGACAGCAGGCCTACTTTTAACTTGCTGCTAATAACATTTGGCAGAAGGAGGATGAATCTGGGAATTTTAGCCTGGGTTGAGTTCAATTTCTTTAAGAGTAAGGGTCTGTACAAATTATTAAACAAATCTCAACTTAGTACTACACAAAAAAATGCAATGTGTTTTCAGTTCCTAATGGGCACTCTTATATGGTGATTAACTTTTTTGAAACAACAAATAGTACAAATGCTTTCATTTACTTAAATCTGAAAATGTCTAAAATGGACAGATAGTCAAAAATAAATATTTTTATAAAAATATTTGTTGGAAGACTCTTCATCAAGTTGGATTAGGAAAAAATACAGAGAAATGCTTGGAAGTAACATTCTAATTTATATACTGAGATGTTTCTTTTTATTCTAAACTGACTACTATCCATATTCTATCATAGAAAATAGAAGGCAGGTGGGGTGGAGTATTCCAGCAGGTACACAATAAGGCATTTCCCAGTTCTGTGTAAACTCTCTGATTTCAAAAGTATGTCTGTAAACTTTACACATTTTGATATGAGAATATAGTAAAACAATTGAAATTAGTCCCACAAGACTTATTTCACCTTTACTGTTCTTTTCTGGGTTACTCTACCATTTGGAGCTCCTTACTTGACACTGACCTTGTCACATTCCTGTGTGCCACCTGCTTCACTACTGAAATCCTCAGTGAGCCTGAGTAAGAGACAGGGTCTGAATAGCTGTGTCTGAGGTAGGTAGGGGTAGGAGTGTGGTGCAAAGTTCCAGGAAGGAGAAGTTCAAGGGAAGCTAGGGATGTGACTAGACAGTGTGGTACAGATGGTCAGAAGCAAAGCACCCAGCCTACTTAGTGGTCCTGCTCCACCAGCTCTGTAACTAGGGCAACAGGAGGAAGCTGCAAGCTCACAATGTTGAAGTTGCTCTTCAGCCCTTTGGCTTTTTGGAGATCCCATGTTACCTATTTGTATCTTGTGCCTAAGAAACTTGGAGAAGATGAGGAATTGACTTTTGCTTCTTTGCCCTGGGAGTAAATACAAAGGAATAAGGGAGGTTTGGAGATCCCGTATATAGCTCTTTTTCCTAATAAAATAGTTTAATCTTTCTTACATGCAATGGCTCCTCCGTGAGCAGAATACCACAAATAAAACTCTAGGGATACCATCTTATCAAAAGCTTATGGCATACTAACCAGACTCTTTTAACCACCTAGATGCTAAATCTCATTACTAGTTAACTTAATAAGTTGGAAAATCTCTAAAGCCATCAGAAGGAATATGCCAGGTTTTGATTTATTCAGTAGAGGAGAAAGTGCTCTGGGCTAAAAATAAGGACAGTCATATTCCAGGCCCATCTCTATCTCTTACTAAAAATGATCCTACACTAATAATTGAACTATGCTGGTCCTCATTCTCATCTGTAAAATGAGGGCATTGCTTTAGCTGATCACTAAAAGCCCTTATAGATTTGAAAATCTGAGCATCTATGGCAGTGGGTCTCAACCTTGGCTGCACATTAGAATCACCTGGGGAGCTGTAAGTGGAATTAATCTCTAGGGGTGGACCTGGGCATTGGTATTTTGTAAAAGTTCCCCAGGTGATTCTAATATGTGGGCAGGGTCGTGACCCCCAGCCCTATGATATCACCAAATCCAGGCCAAATGCCTGTAACTATAACACTACTCACTTTTATTGAGCACTCAGCACAGGCACTGCACTTGTCATCAATTTCCTAAATTATGGAATCATTGCAACCAGCTATGGGTTGGATATAATTAGCCTCACTTTTTCCCATTTTACAAATGAGGAAACTGAGGCTTAGGCAGATGAAGTAAACCAGCCAATGACGTTCAGTTGGAAAGCAGTAGTGTCAGCAGAATTTGAGCCTGTTTGAAACCCCAGTGTCTGTGTTCCTAACCACTACACAGCATTAGGAACATAAATTATCTGCTTCTGTACTCTTGAGTCAGTATGTATTAAGGAATCCGTGACTGGGTATAGCTGCAGCTGCTATTTGCAATTGAACACCTAATGCCTGTGACTGGACCCACATATGTCTGACCCATATATGCTTTCAGAGATAAATGTTCATCCTGGGCTCAAACCAGCACCCCATTTAGGCCAAAGCAAGATCTTTCTAGAAGCTGAAGAAATAAATTGCACAATTAACATCCCTTTATTCTGCGGAGAAAGGGATGTTGTCTTGAAAGAATCCTTGGGGTCTTTGGTTACAGGGCTGAGGATGTCTAGTGATGCCATGACTCTGATTTAAGCTGTTCACCAATGACTCAAAATATTGAAATTTCTAAAGTTTTTGGTGCTTCCCAATAAGAAAAAAAGTAGAAGTGCATGATGTATGGTCAGGATGAATCTTAACTGAGTGTAAAAACTCAATATCTCTCCCTCTTACTTACTGAGATACGACCTCTTAAATTTAAATTATAGTAGAACCAAGCATGTACACATATAGGCACATTTTGCATTTAGAGATCCAGTGGCCTACTGAATGTACAAAATACCTTAACATTCATGAAAGTGTATTAGTTTAAAGGAAAATGTATCTAAAATATTCCAAATAATTTATAATTAAATCATCACATCACTGTTTACAAAGAATGTTTTGATGTTCCAGAAACTTTAAAAAATGTCTTATTATTTTTTCTTAATTTTTAAAAATTTTTTGCTTAACCTGGAAAAAATTAAATTACATCAAGAGCAAACAAATCAGTACTCACTACTTTCTAGCTTGTCCCTTAGGCATCTCATGGAAGAAATGCTAGCATTTCTCTTGCCGGTTGTTGAGTAACACCAATTCTCCTTAGCTGTGTTGCAATTCTTTGTGCCAGGACAGTAACCCAACTGCTTTACTAAATCCCCACACTTTCTAGAGAACTGAGAGTTTGTTATCTGTTCAACCTGGATGCAATTCAGAAAGAAAAATACCAGCCCACACTTAAAATTAGGCCCAAATGGTGACAAACGAATGTAGACACCCATGCATCAGTGTAAACTTCCACAAAGGAAAGTGAAGGTAGCTTTCTCTCCTTTGACCCATAATTCCTATAATCTGTGCTGTGGCCTGTCAACAAA
>NW_006921864.1:4609263-4619469 GCF_000298275.1 Orycteropus afer afer | reverse complement strand
TCAGTCAATTTCAGACTGCAGAAATTGATAAAAATCTTCAATTTCCTCATCTTTGGCTTTGGTGGTTGGTGCATAAATTTGAATAATAGTCGTATTAACGGGTCTTCCTTGTAGGCATGTGGATATTATCCTGTCACTGACAGCTTTGTACTTCAGGACAGATCTTGAAACATCCTTTGTGATGATGAATGCCATTCCATTCCTCTTTCAACTGTCATTCCCAGCATAGTAGATCTTATGGCTGTCTAATTCAAAATGGGCCAAACCAGTCCATTTCAGCTCACTAAAGGGGCTCGGTATGAGATGGAATTGACTTGATGGCAGTGAGTTAGGTTTTTTTGGTAAGGGGAGACAGAGAGAGAGAGAGAGAAGAAAGAGAGAGAGAGAGAGAGAGAGAGAGAGATTTATTTGAAGGAAATGGCTCACACTGTTATGTTGTTGTCCTTATGTGCCATTGAGTCGGACCCGACTCATAGCGACCCCTCTTTGGATTCCCAAGGCAGTATCACTATGGAAGTAGGATTGCCCAACCTTCCTTCCCAGGAGTGTTATGGAGGCTGTCAAATACCAAATCTACACCCATGAGTCAGGCATCAGGCTAGAGGTTTTCCTGACTGTCATGGTTACAGGGTACTACAGATTCAAAATTGGCAGGTCAGGCAGAAAGTTCCTGGTTTGCAGTGTTCCAGTAGCTGGTGAACCTCAAAATCTGCAGGTCAGGTGGCAGTGTGCTGGGTCATTTCTCAAGAATTGGAAAGTCAGAGGATGACAACTCAAATATAGGATCGTGAGCAAGAGAGCTTTGAGAGAGCATGCATATATATTTGATGCAGGCCACATCCCCAAGGAAACCCCCTTCTATCAGATCACAAAATGGAGGATAATTACATAATACAGAGAATCATGGCCTAGCCAAGTTGACACACAAATTTAACCATCACAATACCCTATTCCCAAATAAAGTCATGTTCACTTCCAGAGGTTAGGCATTTAAGATAGCTTTTGGAGGGATATAATTCAGTCCATAATAGACCATATAATAAAATACATTTTTCAACCCTTACCTTTTTACCACTCCCTTAAGCTTCCCAGTCTTACTGGCCTTAATTTGTTTGGAAAATTCATAAAATAAAATCCACTGGTTTTGTTTTGTTTAACTTATTATGGTTTGGGTGAAAGTTTGCAAGAGGAAATTAGTATTCCATTCAACAACTTATACAGTTTTGTTTTGTAACATTATTCACTATTTTCTCAATGTAACAGCACTCTTTTTGCTTCCTACCTGGGTTTCTCTATATCCATTCATCCTTCTTTCCTGCCCCTTCTTGCCATCTGAGCTTTGTTTTTGGGAAAATTCTGTCCTTTTGGTCACATATGGTTGGTTACTCTAAGGAGTTCATTCCTCACTAGTGTTATTGTTCACTTGATAGTACTATCTGTTGTTTGGACAACGATCCACACAGGTGGGTTCAGTTGTAGATTGAAAGAATGCCCAAGGACCACAGTCTCAGGGGTTCCATTAATCTCTATCAGACCAGTAGGCTTGGTCTTTTTTCATGATTTTGAAGTTCTACATTTTCTCCCTTTTTGTCCAGGACCTTTTGTGGTCCCAATCATAGTGGTCCATAGTGGTAGTGAAACACCATCTACTTCTTCTTGTCTCAGCATAGTGGAAGCTATGGTTTCCCTATTACTCCATTAGACTAATTGTTTCATTGCATATTTGATCTTGTTTACTCTTTTTTCCATCAGATGAGGAAAGACTACAAGCTTCATCTAAGATGGCCACTTGCTAGCTTTTAAGACCTGAGTCACCATTCACTAGAGTAGGGTGTAGTACGTTGTCTTTGTGAACTATATTGACTTAGTTATCCTATGAGACTGTGATCCTAAGCTTCCAAGCTCAGTGACTCATTCCCACAGGTGTTTTGTTATGGCTAAGAAGTATCATGATTTTGCCCTCTGTTTGGTCTACTATATATATGGATATATTTACAGCACATACAAACACTTAGGTAGAAATATCCTCTGCTAAACTTATATATGGTTGGGAGAGTAGTCCCATTAGCCTGCCCATACCTATTTAGCTTGCATGTCTGCATGTCTGTCTATGTGCCCACTTCTAGATTAATATTTGTTATTATTGATGTTGCTGGATTGTGTATGAAATAGTGTTTACCTTTGTTGCCTGTAAGTTTTATACACCTGCCAGTGTCTTCTTTGGCCTTAGTTAATAGCCCCCTTATCTCACTTTTGTTTTTTAAATAAAAATGAGATAACTAGATGTGAGAATGTTTTAAAACTTCCAAAGTTCTATAAAATGTAAGATATATTATTTCCTGTTACTCAACTGTGTAAAAAGTTCAAGTAAAAATGTTTGCTTCTGTCTGACAAGAGAAATCTGATTTTGTTTTCAAATCAGCTGTGTTCAGACTGAGAAAATACATTCTACTCTTACCTGGCATGAGGCATATTTTCTGTCATTAATTTTTTGCCAGAAGACAAGCCATTACACACATTCATATACCTCTATTAGACACATCCAACTGGTGAGGTAGAAAAATGGAAATGCATTTACTTTGTTGTTAAATAGGCCTGAGTTAAAACCTTGATTACTCCTTAAAGTAATTGCTAACCATAGAATAAATTTTCTGTGCCTCAGTTTCTTTCTCTGGGAAATGGTATCAATGCCCTTTTAATAAGTTTGTTGTGGAGATAAAATAGTCATTCCAAAAATGCTGTCTGCAGAAACATGCATATGTGTGATAGTTGTAGAAATGGCCCATGAATGAAATGAGAAAGTCACAGTATCAATTTCTATTTCTCAGAGGTGCCCAATGAAGGAATGGAAAAAAGCAAGCAGAGTAGTTGGGAAGAAGGGGACACACATGACAAACAGTTCTCCTTTCACTTCTTTAAAGTCAGTTGCATAAACTTAATTTCATGGAGTGAAAGAGTGAAAGAGAGCTTTTTTTTTTTTTTTTTTAATTACATTCTTGATTATATAAAGACAGGTTTCTTTACGTTATATATATTAAAAAAAAAAAAAAAAAAAAACAGGTATGAGGGATAAACAAGGCTAGGGTAATAAATATACATTTATTTTGTCTAGTAGACTCCCAGTCAGCCCTTAAAGCTGTTTATCGCAGTACAGAACTGACTTAGAATTGATTTGATTTTCTGTCAGGGGGATTGTGCTAATGTTAACACAGCTCCACTGGGTCTGGCACATGAAAGTGTGGACCAGAAGGGTGAAGGAAGTTACTGAAAGGAAAAGAATAGAAGAGCTTTTAACCTCTCCAGTTTCTAGTGCACGTGAGATCATATTGGATGTGGTACAGACATTGCTTAGCCCTGAACAGTGGGGCAATTCAAAGCCTTGTATTTTTGCATCACAAGTACCAAATCAAATATTTACATCTTAATCCATTGCATTTTTAAGCTTTTTAGTGGACATTTAGAATATGGCAATTTTTTCTCAGCCTGAGTTAATGTAAACACAACATTTTTTAAAAGTAAACATTTATTTCAATATTTTTTTTCATTTTTTTTCATCAGAGATTTGAACAAGAATGTCCACAAGTGAGTGGAAAGATAAGCCAAATTTTTAAAACTAAAATAGTATGAAAATAGAATTATAACAGAGGTATTTTGTTCCATATATTAATTGGCACTTAAGAGCAATTTAATTATTGACTTACTTCTAGGTACTCAGAAACTCCCATCCCTGTATATTACTTAAAGGTGCCCTGCTGGAGCAGTAGTTAAATACTCAGCTGCTAATCAAAAGGTCAGTGGTTCAAACCCACCAGCTACTCCATGACAGAAAGATGTGATAGACAGCTTCTATAAAGATTCACAGCCTCTATAGGACAGTTCTACTCTGTCTTATATGGTCCTTATGAGTTGGAATCAACTTGATGACAGTAGGTTTTGGTTTTGGCACACAATTTAACATTTTATAAAGATGGCCATAATTTATAATTGAGTGTAATAAATTTTAAGATGTCCTAAGTGTTTTGCCTGAATATAATGATGAAATTTTTATACCATGAATGTAAAACTAGAAATAGTTTAGATAGCAATCTATCTAAAAGACATATAATATTTTTATACTATGTATTTCCTTTTCTCTTAGAATAATGATGATTTCTTAAAGTAAGATTTTGGAAAACATGTTGCTATATTTATTCCAAATCAACTACAAATCAAAAGTCGCTGCAATAAATACAAAAATATTTTACTTATTTAATGTTTCTGGAATAATGTTAAGTACACTGCTGTTGGGGTTCTTAAAAAAAATAAGTGCATATAAAAGGCAAAGTAAAAGGAGGAATCATCTTGAGGTCAAATATATTCTGAGAAATAACAAAACCAGACAGAATTAAGACTTAGAACAATGCAGTCGTTCTCAATTGTATCCAGTCCATAAAGTCCCTGATAACTCCCTTGTAACCCTCATGAATAAAATATGATCAAAAACAAAGGAAACAGTAAGTCTAGGATGGGCTAAGTAACAGTATGTAGAAATAGGCATAAAACTCAATTTTATAATAAAGTCCCAGAAGTGGATGTTAATTCTTTCCATTGGCATTCTTACTACAGTGAAAAAGTCTGGATTGTCAAGATAGGGATTTTTTTTTTATTCTGTAATTATGAACTATGAAGGCTCTAATGTGCTGTTCAAGCGAAGATTTTATCTTGAAAAAACAAAAAATACCTTGAATCTTTTTATTAAAAGTTTTCCTTAATCTGACAGTAATATGTAGGTAGAAGTTGAAAAGAAAGCCTCTCCATTAGATCACCCTAGCTCAGATTTTAAATAGTTCTTGGCTAGCAAAAATCACCGTGGTGACTATTTTGTGCTTTTAGGCTACCTGAAACTGATGAACTCTTCTTCTTAACAACGCTCGTCTCAATTTCCATGTGAGAAATTAATTCTTGCCTGTTGTGTATTGGGTCCTCCCTCCAGGTGAATATGTTTTAGAAGACTTCTTTTAGAGCCTTTGTTATGAATTAATTGTGTCCACCTAAAAAATATGCTGAAATCCAAACTCTTGTGTCTTTGCATGTGACCCTGTTTCAAAATAGTGATTTTCTTTTGTTATATTAATTAGGTCATTTCAGAGTAGGGTGGCTCCTAAACCAAATACCTTAAAAAAAAAAAAAAAAATGAGAAATAGACATGAAGAGAGATACACTCAGGGAGAAAACACCATGTGACAACAGCAGCAGGTGCATTTATAAGCCTGGGAATACCAAGGATTGCCAGCAGCTACTAGAAGCTGAAAGAGACTAAGAAAGACCGTTGCCTAAAGCCAATACTCTAAATTCAGATATCTAGCTGCTAGAACTGTGAGCAAATTAATTTCTTTCTTGTGGAGGGTTTGGCTGGCATGCCAGTAGGCTGAGAAAACAGGGATAGGCAAGACAGTGGGGACAGGGCCACCAACCTAATGGCTAAGGTAAACAGGACTTTCCAGAGACAAGGAGATGAGGCCAATATCCATGATGCAGAAGTCATTGACCAAAGACTGAGGTGCTGGACCCTTTCCCAGAATCTCAAGTGTGGGGCTGATGCTTAAATGGCCCTAGAGAAGAAAGAAATCTTTTCAAGGCTTGAGATTTAATAAAATCAGTCCTGTTGGATTTTGGAGTTGTTTGTGACCTCTTTCCCTCTAATTTCTCCCTTTTGAAGTGAGAATGACTGCCTTATACCTGTTTCACCATTGTAATTCAGTTGCAGATAACTAGTATCCTAGATTTTGGAGGTTCACAGATGGAGAAGAATTTTGTCCCAGGATGAACTACATAATGATATCTAATTTAGATGATTCAGAAAATGAAATGTTGGACTTAGCATGGATGATGTATTGTGTTAAAACTTTTTGGGAGGCTGGGATTGAATAAGTGGTGGTCAGATTTAGCAACACCTGATTCATCTCCATGGCTAGGTGGTATATGGAAACTTTTTCAACAAGTTTTAGATGCTATCTCCTGGCTATTTGAATTTTATTGGTACCTAGTGTCTAATAACCTTGGTGGTGTAGTGGTTAAGGCATTTCTCTGCTACCCAGAATGGTGGCAGTTCAAACCCACCAGCTGCTCTTGGGAGGAAAATGAGGCAATCTACTTCCCTAAAGATTTATAGCCCTGGAAACCCAATGTAGGTAGCTATGAGTTGGAACCTAGTTGATGGCAGTGTTTGTTTGTTTGTTTTTTAATTGCCAAATATTTAATGATACTAATAATTGAATAGTTTGTTAGACAGGCTGTATATTCAAAACATCTTTTTTTTAAATCATCACTTTGGACAATTTAAGGATGTTGATAACATCTTTTTCTAGTTCTCTCATAGAAACATAAGAATACAACAACTATTTAGTAGAGTGGTTATAAGGCTTGAACTTGACATTGAATGCAAAGCAAGTTCACTGCTTTTGTATAGTGTTCAATATTGCTTGATAATTTCCACATTCTCTTTGATAACCTTTCTTTGGAATGGACACAAAATTGGTCTCCTCCAGTCAATTGGCTAGGCATCTGTCTTCCAAATTTCTTGGCATAAATGAATAAGCACCTCCAGTGCTGTATCCATTTGTTGAAACATCTCAATGGGCAGTCCATCAATCCCTGAAGCCTTGTTTTTTGCCAGAACTTCAGTGCAGCCTGGGATTCTGCATCCAGTACCATAGGTTCTTGATCGTGTGCTACCTCCAGAAATAGTTGAACATCAACCAATTATTTTTTCTCCAGTGACTGTGTGTATTCCTTCCATCTTCTTTTGATGTTTCCTGCATCACTTAATATTTTGCCCATAGAATCCTTCAACATTGCAACTCAAGGCTTGAATTTTTTTCTTTAGTTCTTTCAGCTTAAGAAATCCTGAGTTTGTTCTTCCCTTTTAATTTTCAAACTCCAGAACTTTGCACATTTCATTATAATACTTTACTTTGTCTTCTCAAGCTGCCCTTTGAAATATTCTGTTCAGTTATTTTATAACATTATTTCTTCCATTTGCTTTACCTACTGTATGTTCAAGAGCAAGTTTCAGAGTCTCTTCTGACAACCATTTAGCTGAAAATGATTAAAAGATGGTTGCAGCCGTATATTAACAGGGAACTGCTAGAAATTCAAGCTGATTAAGAAGAGGATATAGAATAAGGGATGACATTACTGACGTCATATGGATCTTGGCAGAAAGCAAAGAATATCAGAAGATGTCTACCTGTGTTTTACTGACTATGCAAAAGTATTTGACTGTGTGGATCACAACAAATAATGGATATCATTGCGAAAATGGTAATTTCAGTACACTAAATTGTGCCCATGAGGAACCTGCACACAGACCAAGAGGCTGTAGTTCAAACAGAACAAGAGGATACTGCATGATTTAAAATCAGGCACCATATCCTTTCACCATATTTATTTAATCATTATGCTGAGCAAATAACCCAAGAAGTTGGACTTTATGAAGAAGAATGTGGCTTCAGGATGGGAGGAAGACTCTTTTAAAAAACTCCAATATGTATGTGACACAAACTTGCTTGCTGAAAATGAAGATGACTTGAAGCACTTACTGATGAAGATCAAAGACTAGAGTCTTCAGTATGGATTACACCTCAGCATAAAGAAAACAAAAATCCTCACAAATGGACAAATAAGCAGTACCACGATAAATGGAGAAAAGAATGAAGTTGTCATGGATTTCATTTTACTTGGATCCACAATCAGCACCCATGTAAGCATCAGTAAAGAAATCAGACATCATCTTGCACTGGGAAAATCTGCTGCTAAAGACTTCTTTAAAGTGCTGAAAAGCAAAGTTGTCTCTTTCAAGACTAAAGTGCACCTAACCCAAGCCATAGTATTTTCAATCGCCTCCTATGCATGTGAAAGCTGGATAATAAATAAGGCAGACTGAAGAAGAGTTGATGCCTTTGAGTTACAGTGTTGGCGAAGAATATTGAAAATACCATGGACTGCCAGATGAAAGAACAAATCTGTCCTGGGAGATATGTAGCCAAAATGTTCCTGGAGATAAGAATGTCCATATTTCATCTCATCTACTTTGATCATTATGTTATAAGGAATCATTCCCTGGAGAAGGATATTACGCTTTATAAAGTAGGGGGTTGGTGAAAATGGGGGAGACCCTCAACAAGATGGGCAGACACAGTCACTGCAATGATGGGCTCAAGTATATCCAGGATTGTGAGGAATAATCAGGACTGGGCAGTGTTTAGTTCCATTATGCATAGAGTTACTACGAGTCCCAGTCGACTCTACAGCACCTACCAACACAACAACAATAGTATTATATATTATTATCCATATAAGGAACCATAAAATTTGCAACCTTTATATAAGGATCCTGAGGTTTCAGTAGGACGGCATTGAGATATGAGTTTTAGGGAGAGTTTAACTATGTATCTCCAGAATCTCCTAAGTATAGGCTCACTTAAAAAATTGGGATTAGAAGGGCTGGAAGAGCCAGTGGTGAAGTTAAAGCCAGAATACAGCCATAGCATGAATTACTAGCCCTAAAATGCCTCATCTGCATGGATAAGGGATGTGGAAGCTCTTACCAATCCCCTCCAGTCATAACTGTGAACAACATATATCCATAAAAATAAATAATAAAAACAAAGATGTAACAGAAGGAGAAGTATTGGCATTAATTTTTAAAAATGAGAATAAAATACATTCATTTAACCACTAAACCCAGACTATGCCCTGGTGATACAATAATTACAAGACTTATGAGGGCCTAAAACTCTGGCGGTGTAGTGCCTAAGCCACTTGACTGCTAACCAGAAGGCTGGCGGTTCAAACCCACCAGCCACTCCTCGAAAGGAAGGTTGGGCAATCTACTTCCATAGTAGTTTGACTCATAGCAAGCGTATAGGACAGAACAGAACTTCCTAACAGGGTTTGCAAGGCTGTAATCTTGTAGAAGCTTAATGTTGTTGTTGTTGTTATCTTCAACCAAAAGAAGGTCAGGAACTGATTGTGGAGCAAACCATCAATTGCTCATATGCAAGCTCATGTTGAAGCTGAAGACAATTAAAACAAGTCAAAAAAAAAAAAAAAAAAAAAAAAAAAAAAAAAAACAATCAAACTCACTGCCATTGAGTTGGATCTGACTCATAGTGACCCCTCCTTGGGTTTCCAAGGTGATATCACTAAAGAAGTAGATTACCCAATCTTCCTTTGAGGAGTGGCTCGTGGGTTTGAACTGCCAGTCTGCTGGTTAGCAATCAAATGCCTTAGTCACTACGCCATCAGAGCTCCTAAAAACAAGTCCACGAGAACCAAAAATGACCTTGATTACATCCCACCTGAATTTAAAGACCATTTGAAGAGTTAATGCATTAGAATTTGATACTGGTAAAGAGTATTGAATATTGCATGGACTGGACTACCAGAAGTACAAACAAATGTGCCTTGGAAGAAGTACAGCAAGAATGTTCCTTAGAGAAAAGTTACCAGGAGGGACCAATCTCTGGAGGAGGATAGCATGCTTGACAAAGCAGAGGGTGAGTGAATAAGAGGAAGACACGCAACTAGATGGTGACACAGTGATTGCAAAAATGGGCTCAAACATAGCAACAATTGTGAGAAGATGAAGGATCAGGCAGGCAGTGTTTCATTCAGTTGTGCATAGGGTCTATATAAGTTGGAACTGACTCAACGGCACCTAACAACAGCAACAGTTTCACAATATTCAATGAGTGAAGAACCAGAATTTTACATAACAGATGCTTTGGAGATGAGCATAATGAATGTAGATCCTGTACCTATTATTTCATTGAAATATTCATATTGAAAAAAACTTGCTGTAACAGAATCTACATTATTTTGAAAGGGAGAAAGGCTCTCATTTCTTTGTGAATATTTGCAAAATAAGTTAATAATGAAATTGTATTATATGGCATTTTTTAGGAGCTGAACCTGACTCCCAAATTCTTTTGTTATATAGGTTATGTTAATGGAGTTTTTTGTAGTAGTTGTTGTTAATATTCTACCCTATTTCTTAAGAATAAAAGAAAAATTGTTCCAATTCAAGGGGAATAAGGATGTATTTTTATGTCATACAGAAATATAAGCCTGAGAGGCGGGGCGAGATGGCGGACTAGGCAGAAGGATTGCACAGACCCTCTTCAACAAAGAAAAGGGAAACCAATAAATACAGACACAGAAGAT
>NW_006921864.1:4589667-4601388 GCF_000298275.1 Orycteropus afer afer | reverse complement strand
TTTGCCAATGGAGAGTAAACAGACTTGGAAAAAGTAAGTTGTTTCTTTTGTTGTTCTTCTTTTCTCACTAGGTACACAATCAACACATGGACTATTTGGAAGTGTTCTCCTTCTAGGAAATCATTATTTATTCAAAAAACATATTACTTATTAATATAATCAATATGTATTAAACTCTGTTCTAGGCACTGAAAATGCAAATATAATTAAGATATGATATCATCTTCTCAGAGTCTCTCAAAAGGAAGAGAACCAGACAACTAAACAAACTTTTGTAACACATTAGAAGGAGTGAGGGGAAGAAATTATAAGGTACAGAATGAATTGTAATAAATCTCCAAAACTGCCCCCACTTACAAGGGATGGCTCAAGAAAATCTGCTCAAAGTAACAAAATTTTATTTAAGACAAAATTAGTAACAAGCCCAAATAAAGAGAAGAGCTTGAACAACAACATATGAAACATCATGGAATATTTTGTAGTTTGGTATAAATGGAGTAAAAAAATGGTATGATGTCAGACTCTAAAATATTCCCCATTATCCTCCCAACCAACCCCACCTATGGGGTTCCACTCCATTGTGTAATCCCATCTGCTTGAATGAAGGTAAGACCTGTGACGTCTTTTAATCAATAGAAAAGAATATGTTAAATACACTAAACATTAACAGTTCCTATCTTTACAAAGAAAATAGAATAATTAAGCAATCATTAAAATAACCAACATTATGAAATATGTTTTATATTATAGACAGGCCTACAAGAAAGACCAACTGATACAACTATTATTCCAATTTATACAGCAACCACTAATGCCAAAAATGAAGAAACTGAAGATTTTTACCAAATTCTGCAGACTGAAATTGATCAAACATGCAATTAATATGCATTGATAATTACTGATGATTGCAATGCAAAAGTTGGAAAAAAATAAGAAGAATCAGTAGTTGGAAATGTGGACTTGGTGACAAAAATGACAATGGATATTATGTGATAGAATTTTGCAAGACCATCAACTTATTCATTGCAAATTATTTTCAACAACGTGAATGCTGACTGTACTCGTGGACCTGACCAGGTGGAATACAGTAATCATATTGACTACATCTGTGGAAGGAAACAATGGAGAAGCTTGATATCATCAGTCAGATTGAGGTCAGGCACCAACTGAGGAAAAAACCATCAATTGCTACTATGCAAGTTCATGTTGAAGCTGAAGAAAATTAACATAAATCCATGAAGACCAAAGTATGACCTTGAGTATAGCTCATCTGTATTTCAAGACCATCTGAAAAATAGATTTGATGCATCGAATACTAATGACTGAACACCAGATGAGTTGTGGGTTGACATCATACATGCAGAAGAAAAAGGTCATTAAAAAGACAGGAAAGAAAGAAAAATCCAAAATGAATTTCAGAGGAGACTCTGAAACTTACTCTTGAATGGAGAGTACCAAAAGCTAAAGGAAGAAATAATGAAGTAAAATATTTGAACAGAAGACTTCAAAGAGCAATGCGAGAAGACAAAGTAAAGTATATTTAGGGAATGCTCAAAGACTAGGAGTTAGAAAATCAAAAGAAAACAAGATGCTTGGCATTTCTTAAGATGAAAAAACTGGAGAGAAATTCAAGCTTTGAGTTGCAATATTGAAGGATTCTCTGAGCAAAATACTGATGAACACAAGAAGCATCAAAAGAAGGTGGAAAGAATACACAAAGTCATTCCACTAAAAAGAAATGGTCAAAATTCAGACATTTCAGGAGGTAGAATATGATCGATGAACCAATGGTAGTGAAGGAAGAAGTCCAAGCTGCACTGATGGCATTGGTTAAAAGCAAAGGTCCGTGAAAGACAAAATACCAGTTAGGATGTTTCAACAAATGGATGCAACACTGGAAGTGGTTACTCATCTATGCCAAGAAATTTGGAAGACGGTTACCTGAACTGACTGAAAGAGATTCATGTTTGTGCCATTTCAAAGAAAGATGATGTAATAAATTTCAGAAATTATTGAACAATATCATTAATATCGTATATGAGTAATTTTTTCCTAAAGATAATTCAAAAATAACTACAGCAGTTCATTAATGTGGAATTGCCAGATATTCAAGCCACTGGATTTCAGAAGAGGATATGGAACCAAGCATGCCACTGCTGATGTCAAATGGATCTTGCTTGAAAATATAGAATACCAGAGAGATATTTTCATATGTTTTATTCATTATTTAAAGGAACTTAACTGTGTGGATCATAACAAATTTTGGATAGCATTGCAAAGAATGAGAATTACAGAACACTTACTGTGTTCGTAAAGAAGCTATATGTAGACAAAGAGGTAGTTGATCAAACAGAATTAGGGGACAGAATGAGGGGATACTACATGGTTTAAAATCAATAAAGATGTGCATTGCAGTCGTATCCTTTCATCATACTTATTCAATTTGTATGCTGGGTAAATAATTTAGAAGCTGAACTATATTTAGAAGAATGCAGCATCATGATTTGAAGAAGAGTCATTAACTAACAGCTATATGGATATGACACAACCTTGTTTGCTGAAAGTAAAGAGGACTTGAAGCACTACTAATAAATATTAAAGACTACAGCTTTCAGTATGGATTGCACTTCAACATAAAGAAAACAAAAATTCTCACAATCAATAAGCAAAACCATGATAAATGGAGAGACACTTAATTGCCAAGGATTTCATTTTACTAGGATCAACAATGAATGCCCACTGAAGTAGTAGTTAATAAATATAACAACTTATTGCATTGGGCAAATCTACTGCAAAAGACCTCTTTAAAATGTTAAAAAAGCAAAAATGTCACTTTGAAAACTAAAGTGTACTTGACCCAGGTCATGGTATTTTTCATCACTTCATATGCATGCAAAAGCTGGACAATGAATAAGGAAGAGTGAAAAAGAATTGATGTCTTTGAATTATGATGTTGGCAAAGAATATTGCATATACCATAGCCTGCCAGAAAAACAAATAAATCTGCCTTGGAAGGAGCTAATCAGAATTCTCCTTAGAAGGGAGGACAATGAGACTGCATCTCATGTAATTTGGACATGTTATTAATAGGAACTAGTCCCTGGAGAAGGACATCATGATAAAGTGGAGGGTCAGTGAAAAAGAAGAAGACCCTTAATGCGTTGAATTGACACAGTGACTGCAACAATAGACTCAAACATAGCAATGTTTGTAATGGTGGCACAGAACTGGACAACATTTCTTTCTGTTGTACCTATGGTTGTTATGAGTTGGAAATGACTGTATAGCACCTAACAACCACAATATTATAGATATTGCATTCCTTATAACTGCCAGGAACTTGTATTTTTATTGACTACGCAAAAGCCAGGGAGAAGTAAGGAAAATCACTACATTTTATTGCATAAGACTCCATCTTAGTAGTGGACAAATCCGTGGGTAGCACTGTTTACACTCAACTACTAATTTAAGGACCAGCAATTAAAGTACACTCAGTGGTTCCCTGAAAGAAAGTCAATCTGCTTCCGTTAAGATTACAGCCAAGAAAATCCTATACAGCAATTCTACTCTGTAACACACATGGTCCCCAAGAGTTGGCATTGACTTGATGGCAGCTGCAGTTACTAGCAGACATGCTATGAGACTCTTTTCGGTGGCTTGATGAGGTAAGCTGCCATACTGGGGAAGCACCCGTGACAAATTATTAGGGGCAGCCTCATGCAGAAAGAACACAAGTAACCAAGACCCTCAATCCTATGTTAATTCCATCTCATAGTGGCCCCATGTCCTGTAACCACAAGGACATTAGTTCTGCCAACAACTGGAGTGAATTTTGAAATGATTTTGCTGTTCTAATATGAATTTTTGAATGTACCTGGGATCCACTCCTTTTCTTCTATAACTAGTCTATTAATAGTGTGAGAAGGTTCTCAATAAAACCAATCTTAAAAATATTTATCAGACCCTCTAATAGACTGAGTCATTATGCTAAACCAAGGTGAAGTATGATGAAGTTCCCATCTAAGTCGCCCAACAAAAACAGACACCAATTAAGAAACATGAAGTATATCAACGGTGGGGAGAAATCCATGAGGACCTTAAAAGTACCTGCAATACCCAAGAATGCCATTCTTGCACCCGGAAGAATTGCTATGTCTTCAAAATTAATTAAGTTCCCCAAAAGTTTTGTAAAGTATTTATATTTTCAGTTTATAACAATCACCTCCAAGAGATAAATTCCATGATTTTGTTACCCACTGGTACAGCAGAAATAGTTCTCACCTTTGAATAATAATCTTATGAACCAGTGTCATCAAATTTGGTAGATTGAAGCAAGTGGTGAAAATATTTGAGAGAATAATTGTCCCAAAGTAAGGCCCAATATACAAATGGTTATTGTTTTCCCTTTGTTTTTACCAAATTGGAGACCATGGTCATTTAACTATAAAGACTGCCTTATCATCAAATATTAGAAGTGGTCTTGTTTTCCAGCTACATAAATCTATAATGTGTGGCAGTTTTCTTTTTGGAATTTATTTTATTGAGAATATACACAGAAGAACATACATCTATTCAGTACTATTTTTTAAAAATACAGATATTTATTAAGACTTTTATAAAAATGGACCAGTTTCATCTGCATTGAATATTTTTACAGCCTACAAACATTTAACTCTATGTGTTGTTGTTTTTTGTTTTGTATGCTATCAAGTTGATTCTCACTCAGCAACCCTACAGAAGAGTGTAGAACTTCCCCATAGAGTTACCTAGATTACACTCTTTACAGGAAGGCACCTGGGTGAAACAATGTTTAAGCGCTTGGCTGCTAATCTAAAGATCAAAAGTTTGAATCAACCAAGATAAGACAACCTGCTTCCATAAAGATGGAAAACCTATAAGGAAGTTCTATTCTATCTTATAGGGTCACTATGAATCAGAATCAACTTGACAACAATGGCTTCTTCTTTGAGATAGTTAAGGTTGTTGTCAACTTGGCGGGGCCTGGTTGAGTGGCTAGGCAGCTGGATGTAGTTATTCCCCATGATAAGATTGGTAATTAACTCCATGGTGGAATCTACTGGAGCAGCTTAGTAGCTGCTTTTGGGATGTGGTTTGCTTCCCATATATAAGAAACAGCTTTGGGACTGGTCTCTAGCTTTTTGACATGCTTCAAGCCTGCATGTAGCAGAGTCTTCATTCAGTAGCCTGCCGTACTCTGCTGATCTTGGGACTTTCATTGGACTTGAATTAATGGCCTGTCATGAGGTTTGGTAATATCGGGACTGTACCTTTTTACTTATGGACCTTGGGTTTGTCAGCCTCAGTAGCCAGCAGCTGTCTGAGTGAAGAAAAGCTTTCAACTTCAGTGGGCTGGGAGCAGGAGGCAGAGCTGAAGCCAAGGTCAAGGGGCTTTCACCCAGCTGCTAGAGCTGGCAGTTGGAACTTAGACTTCTAGCCTCTAAAACTGTAAGAGAATAATAAACTCCTTTTAAAGACATTCTCTTTGTGGTATATTCCTGTTAGAGTGGCACTAAGTAACAAAAACACTCTTCTTCTTCCTCCTCCTCTTCTTCTTCCTCCTCCTCTTCTTCTTCTTCTTCTTTTAAAATCCTTACAAAATGATACTACTAGGTCTTTTCTCTCTTGGAGCTATTGATGAATTGGAACTGCCAACCTTTTGGCTAACAGATGAGTGCTTATCGATTGCTCCACCATGGCTCCTTTTTTCTTCTCTATTGTTTTATGCTATGGAGTCGATTCCATCTCACAGTGACTCTGAGTTGCAATGATTATGTACTGGGTTGCTAACCTAAATGTCAGTGGTTCGAACCCATCAGTTTCTTGGTGGGAGAAAAGACCTGATAATCTGTTCCTATAAAGATTTCAGCCTATGAAACCCTACGGCACAGTTCTACTCTTTCCTGCAGGGTCACTATGAGTTGCTATGAGTTTATATTCCATAGGCTTCTTAAATGTGTAAAACAAGTTATATTGAAGTTGCTAATCTCCAAAGATATCCACACAATTAATTACTGCTGCCAGTAACTTTGTACATTTAGGTAGTCCCCTCACCTAGAAAGTGGCTGATGCATATTGTCAATACAATGCAACAAGGTTATGTGAAAAGAAGCCCTGTGATTTTGCCTTGATATAATGGAATGCTTGCTTAGGAGGACAGTTGTCATGTAAGAAGTTGGACTACCATGACACTGCAAAAAAAAAAAAACTGAACTCACTACTGTCAAGTCGGACCCAACTCAGAGCAACTCCTCCTTGGGTTTCCAAGGCAGTTGGGAGCTCTGGTAGTACAGTGCCTAAGGCACTTGACTGCTAACCAGAAGGCTGGCGGTTCAAACCCACCAGCCACTCCTCGAAAGGAAGGTTGGGCAGTCCTACTTCCGTAGTGATACTGCCTTGGAAACCCAAGAAGGGGTCACTATGAGTCGGGGCCAACTCAATGGCAAATAACAACAACATCTCTATGAAAGTAGATTGCCCAATGTTCCTTCTGAGGAGTGGCTGGTGGGTTTGAACTGCCAGCCTTCCAGTTATCAGTCAAATGCCTTAAGCATTACACCACCAGGGGAGAGAAAACATAAGTTGATGGCATAGAGAAGCCATGTGGAAGGACCAGTCATCACCCAACCCCTAATTATTTCAGCCCAAATAATAGACATGTGAGTGAAGAAGACATCTTAGTTATGTAGTCACCCAACTGAGGTGATATCTGATTGCAATCTCATGAGAGACCCCAAAAACTGACCAGCTAAGCCCAGTCAACCCACAGAAGTGTGATAGAGAAGTTGTTGTTGTTGTTGTTGTTATGTGCCGTCGAGTCGGTGATAGAGAAGAGTAAATATTATTTTAAAACAATAAGCCTTGGGGTGCAATATTATGCAGCAGTGGCAAATTAAAATCCTTACTCACTGGTTTGTTACCTATACTGGTACATTTATCACCTGCTACTTTATGAAAGGAATTCCTGGATGTATAAACAGCATGTGCATGTTCTTCTGCTAACCAAAAGGTTGGAAGGTTGAGTCTACTGAGAAGTGCCTCAGAAGAAAGGCCTGGCAACAGCTTCCAAAAAAATCAGCCAGTGAAAACTCTATGGTGCACAGTTCTCCTCTAACACACAGGGATCATCATACTTTACCAGTTTCCTATGAGTTGGAATTGACTCAATGGAAATTGGTAAATGGTAGCAATATGACTACATGAAATGTTGAACTACAGAGGGATGACTTTGACTTGGATTGTATTTTTAAGAGTAATCTTTTTCTTTTACACATATATGAGCAAGAATTTATCTGCCTATTTTACTCTGAAATAGTTTTATTCCTCATTTGATAAGCAATTTTAGCACTGATAGAAAACATTCACAATAAACAATGATTTCAGAAATTACTTGCTCTTAGCTACGAAAAGATCACATGTGGACTCACCCACATAAAAAGATGTGAGCTTCTCCTCCTAATACTGATATTCCACTAAAATTTATCCAATCCTTCCATTGTTACTACAATCTCCTTAGTTTTTCTTGCTTTTTGTTCCTATTATACTAAGTGGCTTGCTTATCAGGGTTATTTACATCATTTGACTACTGAACAAAAGAGTTGAACAAGTATATTAGAGTAGTAATGATATGTTACCAAAATAGGTGCTGGGAATGGAGCAGTAAACAAAGTTGACTTGGTCTCTACTCATTTGAAGCTTACAGATTGGTGAAAATGAACATCACCAGAGGTTTACAATGTTTTTTTTTTTTTTTTTTTTTTCTTTCTGTTCTTAGTATCTGTGGTAGTTACATTTGTGTGTTAACTTGTCTGATTGAGTGGCTGGGCAGCTGGCGGTAGTTATTCCCCATGATGAGACTGGCAATCAACTCCATGGAGGGATCTACCACAAGCAGCTGAGTAGCTGCCTTTGGGATGTGGTCTGCTTCCTGTATCTAAGGAGAAGCCTTGGGAATGGTCTCTGGCTTATGGCACACTTAGACCCTGCATGTAGCCATGTCGTTGTTCAGCAGCCTGCTATGCTCTGCCAACCTTGGGACTTACAATGGACTTAAGTTAATGGCCTGCCCTTTGGTTTGGTAACATCAGGACTGTGCTTTTTTACTTGTCAACCTTGGGACCTCTCAGCCTCAGCGGCCAGTAGCTGTCTGAGTGAAGAAACGCCTCTAGCTCCAGTGGGCCAGGAGCAGGAGCAGAGCTGGACTCCAAGATTGAGGGGCTTTCATACAGTCCTTAGAGCCTGGCACTTTGAACTTGGACTTAAAGTTTCCAAATTGTAAGAATAAACTCCTGTTTGTTAAGGCCATTCCATTTGTGGTATATATTTCTTGTCAGAGAGGCCCTAGGTAACCAGAACAGTATCTGAAATTTGTTTTTCATGGTACACTTAGACCAAAGGAAATACTTAACATTCCATTTACTAATTAGTTAAGTCCAAAAAATTTAATAACTATTCTTGTTCTAACATTTTAATAGTTTTATGAAACAGTATACTAAGTACACAGTACACTCATCTGTTTGTTGTACTGTGTTGGTTTGCATGTTGCTGGAAGCTATGCCACTGGTATTTCAAATGCCAGCTGGATCACCAGTGGTGGGCAGGTTTTGTGAAGCTTCCAGACTAAGAGAGACTAGTAAAAAGGAAGTAGTGGTCTACTTCTGAAAAGCTGGCCCATGAAAACCTTATGAATAGCAGTGAAACATTGTCTGATATGAGACCAGTTGTTGGGGAAGGATATCATGCTTGGTATAATAGAGGGTCGGTGAAAAAGGGGAAGACCCTCAACAAAATGAATGGGTGCAGTGGCTGTGACTACGGGCTAAAGCATACCAAATATTGTGAGGATGGCACAGGACCAGGAAGTGTTTTGTTCTGTTGTGCATAGTGTTGCTGTGAGTTGGAGCTGACAATACGGCACCTAACAACAACAACAATATTGTCTCATACAGTGCCAAAATACAAGCTCCTCAGGTTTGAAGACATTCAAAACACAACTGGAGAAGAGCAGCCTCCTCAAAGTAGAGTCAACCTTAATGATGTGAAAGGAGTAAAACTTTCAGGACCTTCATTTGCTAATAAGGCTCAACTCAAAATGAGAAGAAACAGCTGGAAACATTTATTAATATTCAGAATGTGGAATGTAGGAAGTATGAATCTGGGAAAATTGGAAGTTGTCAAAAATGAAAGGGAATGCAAAATGATCAGTAGCTTAAGGAATCTGTGATCTGAAATGGACTGGTTTTGGCCATTTTGAATCAGAAAATCGTATCGTCTACTATGTTGGGAATGACAAATTGAAGAGGAATAGTGTCACATTCAAAATCTAAAATAACATTAGAAGATCTTCTTGAATTACAATGCTGTCAGTGATACGATAGTACCCATATGCCTACAAGGAAGATCAGTTAATACAACTAATATTCAAATTTACTCAAAAACCACTAAAGCCAAAGATGCAGAAATTGAAGATTTTTACCAAGTTCTACAGACTGAAATTTACCAAGCTTGCAATCAAAATCCATTGATAATTTTTGGTGATTGGAACACAAAAGTTGGTAACAAAGAAAAAGCATCAGTAGTCAGAATATACAGGCTTGGTGAAAGAAACGATGCCAGAGACCGCATGATAGAATTTTGCAAGACCAATGATTTATTCATTAAAAATGTTTTTGTTTTTTTTTCCAACAACATAGAAGCCAATTATACATGTGGACCTCACCAGGTGGAATACATAGGAATCAAATCTACTATGTCTGTGGAAAGTGGCAAAGAAGAAGCTCAATCATTAGTCAGAACAAGGCCAGAAGCTGACAGTGGAACAGACCATCGATTGTTCATATGCAAGTTTTCGTTAGCAGCTGAATGTTTTAACTGCTATGCCACCAGGGATCCTTAAGTATAATGTAGCATGTTTCAATTATTATCATTACTTATTTTGTTATTGTTCCTTCTAATTACAAAAACAGTTTGAAATTATTTGGAAAATTAATGTGAAATAGAGTCATTAAAAGACAGAAGGATATAACACAAAGAGATAAGCACTTTGGTTGATTCAGATTTATTTTGTATTTCAGCACTAAATATAGAACTGTATTTTCTGGCATCTAAAACAAAAATTTACACACACACACAAACACCACACATATTGATAAAAAATAAATTCTGTCTATAATAAGATAATACAAATTTATCTAAACAAACAATCCCACATAAAATTCAAAAGTGTACTTGCAATGTGATGTATTATTAGAATAAGATTTGGCTGTAAAAAAGAACCAAACTCACTGCCGTTGAGTCAATTCAACTCACAGCAACTCCTCCTTGGGTTTCTGAGACAGTATCTCTATGGAAGCAGATTGCGCAATGGCTGGTGGGCTTGAACTGCCAGCCTTCTGGTTAGCAGTCAGATGCTTTAGGCACTGTGCCACCAGAGCTCCCAAGATTTGGCTTGTTGTTATTGTTGTTTTTATGTGCCGTTGAGTCAGACTCGACTCATAACGACCCCTCCTTGGCTTTCCAGGCAGTATCACTATGGAAGTAGATTGCCCCATCTTCCTTCCGAAGAGTGGCTGTAGAAGAGAATAAATAATGATAGCTTAACCAAATGTGGTAGGCAGAATTCGAAGATGGTCCCTATGATTTCCATACTCTGGTGTATATTTCCTGTATAACCCTGTGTATTAAAGTGTAGTTGTACAATAAATACAATGGATTTAATCTCTATAATTAGGTTACACTATATGACAAAGGGAGCTCTAGTGGTGTAGTGCCTAAGGTATTTGACTGCTAATCAGAAGGCTAGCAGTTGAAACCCACCAGCCCTTCCTCAGAAGGAAGATGGGACAATCTACCTCTGTAATGATACTGCCTCAGAGACTCAAGGGGGGGTCACTATGAGTCGGATCAGACTTGACAGCAGTTGAGTTTAGTTTATATGACAAAGGTGAAGGAATTTTGCAAATATAAATTAAAGTACCAAATCTGCTGTCTTTAGTTAATCAAAAGGAGATTATGCTGGGTGAATATGACCTAATCAGGTGAGCCCTTATAAAGGACAGGACCCTACCTAAGAAAAATTTCCCCAGCATTATCAGAAAATCTCCTGCTGACTTGGGGGAATTAACATACCATTATTGTAAGTGGGCCTATGCAGGAGGTCATGAAGAAAGGACCCATGGGCATTCTCTAACACCTTGGGACAGTCCCCAGTTTACAGCTAGCATGATGATGGGGACTTCCTACAACCATCATGAAACTATAGAAGTTAGAAGAACTTGGAAGAAAATCCTGAGCCATAGATGAAGTTACAATTTGAGCAAACACCTTGATTTCAGCCTGGTGAGATGCTTAGAAGAATTAGCTAATCTGTATCTAGACTCCTGACACATGGAACCCATGAAATACAATTAAGTTTGTTAATTCATTATGAAGCAATAAGAAACTAATACAACAATAGATAATTTAGTTTTTCTTCCATGTCAAAGAAGCCCAGAGATGGCAGTTTAGAACTAATGTTACCTGAGTCATCAGGATGCAGGCAGTGACTTCTATTTGCTGCTTTGCCATTCTTAGTATGTCACCTGGTCATGCAAGATTGTAGCTCAAAACTCAGCCACCACAGCTACTAGTAGATAGCAGGAAGAAAGAGGATGAAAAGGAAGGCAATTTCCTGTTTGCTAGAACTGGTAGACATTCATACAATTC
>NW_006921864.1:4587337-4589367 GCF_000298275.1 Orycteropus afer afer | reverse complement strand
TGGAGGTCACTATGAGTCAGAACTGACTCGATGGCAGTGAGGTTTTTTTCCTTTTCTTTTCTTTTCTTTTTTTATGATTGTGACTTAGAATACTCATAGTTCCTATAATTGGAATAAAAATCTGATTAGTGATTCATGATTATAACAAATACATGCACCTCTACACGGCTATTTTGTTACTTGGATCATGGGCTCTATAAGACAAACTAATGTACAGACAACGATTAGAATTGGAAGCACCTGAAACCAAATCATTCTTTCTCACACACAATATAAAATGAAATGATCTAGTACTGTGATTTTCTTCTCAGGAGAAGGATAATGTGTTTTGTACACTAATTGTTCCTATATATTTTGAATTACTGTGTGCATAAATTGAGTGTTCTGTTGTTGAATATGTAAGTATATAAATACATACAATAGATGCATACATATCCAACAAATACATATGCACACATAAATAGCTGTGTTTGTAGATATGTGTATTAGATATATGTACATGTATGTATATGCACACACATTTATTGTATGGTCATCTATGTATCTATATAGGTAGCACACACACTGCATTTTGAGAATAATAGCAGTAGAGTACCAAATTCCTTTACAACAAAAGGAAATGTGAATTTTAGGAAATTTATGTCTACTCATCCTCTCATTCACTGATTTTTTTCAATATGTAAGAAATTAGGAAATTAAAGACCTATAAGCATGAAAAGGCAAACATCAAGAAAAATGAATAGCAAATTCTGAAACAAAAGAAAAGCTCATGTAGTAGTAAGAGTAACTGCCTATGGAGGAATATCTTGCTTAATAGGGAGAAATCCACGAATCATTTGAAAAAAAGAACAGAAACAGAATTTGCCTAAAAAATCAGGTCATTATGGAAAAATGAGTAGAAAGTGACAAAATCATGATTTTTTTTCCATTTTTCTTTTTATCATGTCTATCTTTTTTATATTGGACATACAGAAACTATAATAATTTAGAATTTGTAAATCCCCTGATTATAATTTGTTAATAATTTGCTTCCTTAATGATTGTAATTTTGAGCCATTCAAATACCAGTTTTACAGAAAATCCTTTTTATTAAAGAAAAAATATTCCTGAATTATAAATAATTGAGCCCTATTATTGTCTGCACGTGGGCCAGGGAGTAGGAGAAAGTGGAGTAGTTAGCCTTAATTATCTGGGTAATTTATTTCTGTCAACCTAGCCTTGGTGCCCTTTCCTTTCAAAACTGAAAAGTTATATTAGAAATTATAGTTCGTCTTAAAGGAACTATAACATTAGAGATGACATTTCAGCACATTTGTGGATAAGTTATTTTCACTATGTCACCTTTCCCTGTGATAGTTGTGCAGTGTTCCTGTCCAAGGATAGAGATTGAGAGAGTGGATGACAGGCGGGTCAGGGGACTCTTCTCTCTCACTTGGAGGCTCCTTCCATTGCCATCTGCAATCAGATTGTTAGCATGTCAGCTCAATCTGTCAGAATCCCCTGAGTGCTGCTCAGCCAGTGAAGAGAAAATACCTTGTGTATTGGCGGGGGATGTCCCTTAACAACAGCCAGTCACTCAGTCATGCAGCCTAAATGGGGCAGCAGACAGCACCTTCACACCAGTGTACGATAACTGAGTTTTCCATCGATGTGTCTTGACCTTATAAGAAGGCACAGCAAAGGGCCAGGGTGAAGAGCTCAGAAAGGCTTGATTGCTACTAACCTTCTCTTGTCTGTTAAAAATGGCAGCTTCTTTTACTCCAGTCAGTCAGAAACAAATGTAATAAAACAATCTTTACTTAGAAACCAGTGAGGTGTTTCTTTTATGCAGTGATGAAATACAGCCACTAGATGACACCAAGAGATAGTTTCTATATGTCTGATTAATATCCCTTGTTCAGTTGCCTATTGTAAAGGTGACATTCTAGCTAAGATGTTCATTGAGATCATCAAGGTAGGCCAATTAAGGGATTTCCTAAGTTTTTAGTTATTTTATCCTGATATTATCAATTACATCCAATCAAAAAAAA
>NW_006921864.1:4584469-4586530 GCF_000298275.1 Orycteropus afer afer | reverse complement strand
TTGAATATTATCTTTTTTTTTTTAGGGAAATATGTACACATTCATCATTTTACAAATCCACAATGACAAGAGAAAACAGTACAACTTCATTCTGGAATAACTCTTTAGGTTTTGAAACCAAGACATTCTATTCTGGTTATTCAGTGCATTCTTTCTGTTTTCTTTATGAATTTTGGGTGATTGCGTGTCTAATTTTCCTGAGTTTTACAGGATTCGTCTGAAATTATGGCAAATTTGCCTTATTTAAATAGCGCTTGCATTTTGAAGTTAGTATCCAGAGGCATATTTCATGCTGAGTATCCTCACTAGCAAAACTGGTTAATTTGGACTATAAACATTGCTTCCTATAGATTTCCTAACTCTTTTACTTTCATTTAGTTTAATTTAATTTTTATTTATTTATCTATGTATTTATTTATTTATTTGCTTAAGTGGAACAACTTAGGATGGACCACTAGGAAATTCATTATTTTTTTTAATACATAAATGCTAACTTTATTTTTAATTTTGTGTGGGTAATTTTCATAAGAATTTCTCTGAAATTTCACAAAGATACAGGGATTGAGTTACTCAAAAATATTTTACTTGAGGAAGAAATTTTTATGCTAACATATTAACCATCTTATTTTATTGAAGTATGGAGAAAGGAAGTCTTCCATTTTTATACCAATGGCTAATTCTGCCTATGGCTCTAGTGACCTCTATTTTCTCTGTGTAATTAATGATATTAACTTTCCAGTTCTGAGAAAAATATGAATTTTAAATCTGTAACACACAGCATATGCACAAACCCACATACATAAAGCCTATACACATGCACACACACACACACACACCTTATTCTAAAATGTATTACAAACACCCTGCAGAGTAATACAGTTTTGTAATGTCATGTGTTAACCCTACCCTGTGACTGAAAGTCATGGATTAGTAGGTGTTATCTTCTAAATCACACTAATCACAGTTATATAGAGATATTGCAATGGAAAGAAAAACAGCACTGGGATTTTGCAATGTCCAGTCATGTTGTTGTTTTGCAATGCCCAGTCATATGGGCATTAAAGATAAAATACTGAGCTCATTTTTTATTACTCAGTTGCCTATGTCCCAACATTTGCAATCAGGTAAACAGAGCTATATTGTCTTTTGATTATATTTCTGAAAAACTTGGAATGTTAATTGTCTGAGTTTCAGATGGAAACTCACAAAGCAGCTTAAATATAATTTGGATGTCTAATTCATTTTTCTTCCTTTTCTATTTTTATAGAGATATTTTCTTTATTTTTCCCTCCACTTACAGGTGCAGAATTAAAGAACACGTTCTCTCACTATATTATTGATGCACTTAAATGGAGTGTTCCAAAGCATGTAATTACCGTGTAGGTTTATGGCCCTGAAGTAGCTGGGGATAGTGGTGCTGCATATCCATGATTTGAAGGACATACAGTGATGATTATAGAGGCAGTACTCTACATCCATTCTAGCCCTTTTGTGTTTAGCTAGTTGTCATGGCAAATAATTGGATAGAATTTAAGCCACTTTCTTCCAAGTGGGAAATTCATAATTTTACCCTTCACCTAATTTTGTAGATACTTTTAAGGAATCTTAAAGTTTCTACAGGAATGACGTCGAGCAGTGTGGGAAAAATTGTCACATACAGCAAGAACCTCAGAAATTAGACTTCTGCTTCTTTGAGTAAAGAAGTCAATTTCCATTTGCTTCAATTTGCTTCATTTTTGTATAACTAACCACAGACTGAGCTTCTTTGATAAAACAAGCTCAGTGTGACTTACTTTGACAGCTTCTGAGATAAATGGAAAAATAAGATAAGAAATCAAATTCATATTAATTTTAGCAAAAATTTTACTATGCCTTGAGTCATATCTTAAAAAGGGATATAGTCACTTCAAAACATGGATGATGGAGGAAATTTAAATATGCAAAGTATAGATTAATAGCATGATAGGCTTTGACATGATAAGGAGTGATGAGATTAATTGACTCAAAAGATTTGTAAGTCACGTTATTATGATGTGTTTCATTTATTATTTTCTATGTTAG
>NW_006921864.1:4582897-4583575 GCF_000298275.1 Orycteropus afer afer | reverse complement strand
ACTCACATTGTATTTGAATTAAGACAATGTCTCACATTCGCAACCCACAATACTAAGGGAAAGGATAAAACATTCACTTCTCTTCAGAATACCTATTTGGAATGGGAGAGTTTATATAAATATATAGTACTCTGGTGGTGTAGTGGGTAAAACATTTTGCTGCTAACCAGAATGTCAGTGGTGCAAACTACCCAGCTGCTCTACAGAAGGAAGATGAGCCAATCTATTTTCATAAAGATTTAAAGGCTTGGAAACCCAATGGAGGCCACTCTAAGTCAGAATTGACTCAGTGGCAGTGGGTTTGGTATATATATTGCATCAATATATTCTATATAGGAGCTCTAGTAGCTTAGTGCCTAAGGCACTTGACTGCTAACCAGAAGACTGGCGGATCAAACCCACCACCCACTCCTCAAAAGGAAGGTTGGGCAATCTACTTCTGTAGTGATAGAGCCTCGGAAATCCAAAAAGGAGTCACTATGAGATGGGTCCAATTTGATGGTCCATAGCAACAACAACAACATATTATATACATAGCTATATTATTCCATATACAAATAAATAGCTTAACTAAACCATTCTATGCCTTTGGGAGTGGGGGAAAACTAACACATTGAAAGCAAAACTAAAACTAGATTCCAGAAGTTTGATTATGGCTTTGGTAATAGTCAATAGATA
>NW_006921864.1:4578101-4578948 GCF_000298275.1 Orycteropus afer afer | reverse complement strand
AAAAAAAACATTGGGCTGCACTTCTTCCAGAACAGATTTGTTTAAATAGTAATGTTAATAGTAAGAGAGTTATGATTTTAAATAGCTTTGTATGAAAGAACATGTAAGGGTTAAAGTTTGCACAGTGGTGGCAGTAGGGTTGGCAGTTGGCACCAGTAGAGTAACTCATGATGGCACTCTCCACCCTTCATGGAACCTGCTCCCAAACAAGGCCACACAGAATCCTCATTAATGTTTACTATGTTTTATTCATAGAATAATATGAAAGAAAAATATTTGTAAATTGCTAAAATGTACTCATCAGGGTTTATTACCAACTTCAGTCTTAGTGCACCTGATAGGGTGGTAAATTGCTAAAATGTACTATTTCTTAGATTATATGAATAATAACAAAATTTTTTGTAAAATATTTCTACAGTGAATTACAATGTTATTAATTATAACATTATTAGTAACTGAGAAGAAAACTCTTGATTTCTCTCCTTCTTTTCCCTTAATTACTCTTTCATTCTCAAGAAATTTTACTGATACAGGTTGAAGAATACTCATACAAAAATATTGTAGCTGAATCACCAGAAAATTAGACAAAACCATCAATTATAAAAATAGTGGCAGCAGGACTAGGTAGAAAGACTGCACAGACCCTCTTCAACAAAGAGAAGGGAAACCAATTTACACAGACACGGAAGATAATCCTGGAACCCTGAGCCTTGAAAGGAAGGATATAGAGGTTGACTAAACTCCAACTAGCCGAAGAATATGTATGAAAATACCAAAAAAAGGAGACAGATTGAGCTGCGGTCTGGCAGCAATCCTGAGTGATCCTGCATGGCACAGACAGTTTGGA
>NW_006921864.1:4571021-4573706 GCF_000298275.1 Orycteropus afer afer | reverse complement strand
AGAAAGAAGGGCTACTTATGCACAGGAAGACAGCTCAGGAGGCAGGAGTTTATGGAGGCATAGTCACAGGGAAGAGGAAGTATAAGGGGAGATGTTGCATTGTGGTAAATTGTGGTCAATGTCATGAGACAAAGTGTATGTGAACTGCTGTGTGAAAGTGAATTTGCTCTGTAAATTTTCACTCAAATCAAAATTTAAAAAAATTCAAGCATTGAGTTGTAATATGGAAAGATTCTATGGGTAAAATACTGGTTGATTCAGGAAATATCAAAAGAAAATGGAAGGAATATACAGAGTCATTTTAGCAAAAAGAATTGGTCAATATTCCACCATTTCAGGAAGTAGCAGATTATCAAGAACCAATGGTACTGAAAGAATAAGTCCAAGATGTACTGAAGAAATTGGTGAAAAATAAGGCTCCAGGAATTGGGAGAATACCCACTGAGATTTTTCAACAAGTGAGTACTTCACTGGAGGTGCTCAATTGTTTATGCCTAGAAATTTCGAAGATTGCTACCTGACCAAATGAGTGGAAGAGATATATTTTTGTGCCCATTCCAAAGAAAAATGATGCAATCAAATGTGGAAATTATCAAGCAATGTCATTAATATCACAATCAAGTTAAATTTTACTGAAATAATTCAAAAACAGTGGCAGCAATATATTGCCAGAGAACTGCTAAAAATTCAAGCTGGATTCAGAAGAGGACATAGAACAAGGGATGTCAATGCTGATGTCAGATGGATCTTGGCTGAAAGCAAAGAATACCAGAAATATGTTTACCTGTGTTTAACAACTGTGGAAAGGCATTTGACTGTGTAGATCACAACAAATTAATAATAATGTTGTGAAGAATGGTGTGGTATTTAAGGTTGTGTGTCCACTTGGCTGGGCTGTGGTTTTGAATGGCTTGGAAGCTGGATTCCCTATGATAAGATTGCAATCACCTCTGTGGTAGAATCTACTGTGGGATATAAATCAATGGAATGAGAGTTGCCTCCAGGGTGTGGCCTGCCTCCTGTATATTTGGAGAACCCTTGAGAAAGCACTCTAGATTTTGGAACTTTTAGATTCTGCATTTGGCTTAGTTTTCATCTCCATTTCCTGGACTTGCTGTACTGTGTGCTGCTCTTAGACTCTTGCTGTTCTTGGACTTGAACTAGTAGTCTGCTGTGTTGCCTGCTGATCTTGTATCATTTCACCTGCTGAACTTGAGTTCTTCAGCTTCAGCAGCCAGTACCTGCCTGAGTTAGGAGACACCTCCAGCTCCAGTGGGCCCAGAACAAGAGGTAGAGCTAAAGTGCATGGTTGAGGGGCCCTCACACAGCCCCTACATCCAGCAGTCTGAATTCAGACTTCTTGCCTCCTCAATCATAAAAGAATAAATTCTTGTTTGTTAAGACTTCCACTTTTGGTATTTCTCTTATAGCAGCGCTAGAGAACTAAGACAAATGGGAGTTCTAGAATGCTGAATTGTGCTCCAATAGAATCTTTACATAGACCAAGAGACAGTGACTCAAACCGAAGAAGGAGATACCGAAGAAGGTTTAATATCAGGAAAGGTATCTTGGGGTTGCTTCCTTTCACCATATTTATTCAATACTTATGATGTGGAATTAATCCAAGTGGCTGGACTACATGAAGAATGCAGAATCAGAATTGGAGGAAGACTCATTAACAGCCTATGATTTGGAGATGACAGAACCTTGCTTACTGAAAGTAAAAATGACTTGAAGCATTTCCTGAAGAAGATCAAGTAGTATAGCCTGCAATATGGATTATACTGCAACACAAAGAAAACTAAAATCCTCACAATTGGACCAATAAACACTATCACAATAAATAGAGAAATCGTAGTTGTCAGGGATTTTATTTTACTGGACACAATCAATGTCCACGGACAAAATCATTGTCCATGGAAGCAGGATTCAAGTAATCAGATGATATATTGAACTGGGTCAATGTACAAAAGACCTCTTTAAATTGTTAAAAAGAAAATCTGTCACTTTGAGGACTAAAGTGTGCCTGACCGAAGCTGTGGTATTTTCAGTAGCCTCATATGCATGTGAAAGCTGGACAATGAATAAGGAAGAACACAATTGATCCATGTGAATTGTGGTGTTGGCAAAGAATGTTGAAAATACCATGAACTACCAGAAGAATGGTCAAATCTGTCTTGGAAGAAGTTCAGTCAGAAAGCTCCTTAGAAGCAAGTATGGCCAGACTTCACTTCTCATACTTTGGTCACATTGTCAGAAGTGACCAGTCCCTAGAGAAGGATATCATGCTTGGTTTTAGAGGGCCAATGAAAAAGGGAAAACCCTCAACAAGAGGAATTCACACAGTGGCTACAATGGTAGGCTCAAGCACTTGAAGTAGTGAGAGGATGTTGTATCTAAGGTCATTATGATCCGGAACCTGTTCTATAGCACATAATAACAACAGCTAACACTTCTTAGTATTGATCTGTATTTTATTATAATGATTTTAGTGGCTCTGACATAGTATCCCATTGTGGATTTGATAAGGCACTTGACTGCTAACCAGAAGGCTTGTGGTTCAAACCCACCAGCCACTCCTTGGAAGGAAGATGGGACAATCTACTTCCGTAGTGATACTGCCTCGGAAACCCAAGGAGGAGTCGCTATGTGTTAGATCTGACTCAACAGCACACAACAACAACA
>NW_006921864.1:4567484-4570131 GCF_000298275.1 Orycteropus afer afer | reverse complement strand
ATATAGTAGGGATTCAGCTTTGTTCTTTTGTCTATGGCTATAGAGTGGTCTGAGCAATATTTGTTGAAAAGATCACTTTTCCCCACTGAATTGTCTTTACTGTGTTGTCAAAAATGAAAATCAGCCAAAAATTATGGTTCATTTTCTTTGTTGTTCTCTCCTCTACTTCATGTTTTACCACTCTATTCTTTTGTATTGGCTTACTTCTGCCTGTGCAAGATCTTAAGGTAGAATATTAGATAATTGTTTTGAGATCTTTCTTCTTTCTCAATACAGATGTTTAAAGATATAAATGTCTAAGTACGTCTTCAGATACCGTCTTTGGGTACTTTTTTTTTTTAATCCATCTCAAAGTATTCTATAATTTCTATTACAATTTTTCCTTTGACTTATTGGCCATTTTTTATTATATTTTAATTTCACCATTTTTTCCGTATTTTTTATTTCAAATATTTGTGAATATTTCCAATTTTTTTCTGATGTTACTCCTAATATAATTCCATTATAGTTGGAAATGATATTTTGTACAGTGTCAATGCTTTTAAGTTTATTGCTGCATGTTTTATGACCTAAAATTTTATCTGTCTTGAGGAATGTTGTACATGAATTTGAAAAGAATATGTATTATTCTTTTGTTGGGTGGGGTATTCTAAAAATGTCTGGTAGCTCTAGCTGATCTATAGAGTTATCACTTTGCTGTTACTTTGTTGATTTCTGTGTAGGTGTTCAATCTATTATTAAAAGTGGGATACTAAAATTTCCAGTTATTAATGTTGAATTGACTATTTCTCCCTTCAATTCTTCCAGGCCTTTTTCTGTGTATTTTGGGGCTTGGCATATATGTTTATAATTTGCATATATGTTTATAACGATAAAGTTTTCTTCCTGGTTTGACCCATTTATTATTCTAAAATACGCTTCTTTAACTCCAGTAACATTTTGTGTGTGCGTGTGTGTGTGTGTGTGTGTGTGTGTTAATACTCCATAGTTTAAAATCAGGAAATGTGTGGGGGTTATATCTTTCACCATACTTATTGAATCTTTATGCTGAGCAACTAACCTGAGAAGCTGGACTACATGAAAAAGAACACCACATAAGAATTGGAGTAAGACACATTAACAACCTTCAATATACAGAAAAAACAACTTTGCTGGTTGAAAGTGAACATGGCTTGAAGCACTTATTGATGAAGATTGAAGTCTGCAGTATGGATTACAGCACAATATTAACAAAAACAAAACTCTTCACATCTGGACAAATAAGCAGAATCATGATAAATGGAGAAAAGATTGAAGTTGTCAAAGATTTCATATTAATTGATTCTACAATCAACACCAATGGAAGCAGCAGTCATGAAATCAGACAATGATTGGGCTGGGCAAATGTGCTGCAAAAGACCTCTTTAAAGTGCTGAAGGTCAAAGATGTCTCTTTGAAGACTGAGGTGCACCTAACCCAGACCATGACATTTTCTCTAGCTTCGTATGCATGTGAAAGCTGGAAAATGAATAAGAAAGGCAAACAAACAAACAAAAAAAATGAAAAAAAGTTGATGCTTTTGAGTTGTGGTGTTGGTGAAGAATACTGAAAGCAGCATGGACTGCCAGATGAATGAACAAGTCTGTCTTGAAATAATGCGGCTGGAATGTTCCTTATAAGTGGGAATGGCCAGAGTTTGTCTCATCTACTTTGATCATGTCAGAAGGGACCATTCCCTGGAGAAGGATATCATGCTTGGTAAAGTGACGGGTCAGTGAAAATGGGGAAGGCCTTCAAGGAGATGGATTGACACAGTGGCAACAGCGATGGACTCAGGTGTAGCAAGGATTGTGAGGCTGATCCAGAACCAGGAAGTGTTTTGTTCTGTTGTGCATAGGATCCCTATGAGTCAAAATCAACTCAACAGCATGTAACAACAACAACAACATATGTGTATATATATATATGCACATACATATAAAGTTGAAAATTTACTGTATATTTAATCCAACCAATTTCCAGCATGCTATGACATTACAAAAATGTTTCCTTCTATATTCTAAAATAATGGGTTATAATTCTATTTCATTAAAATGTAAGTGGTTGGTATTAATGAAATGATACCAAACCAAACTAAATTCACTGTCATTGAGTCAATTCTGACTTTAAATAATCCCATTGGGTTTCCAAGGCTATAAAGACTGCCTCATCATTCTTTCATTGAGCAACTTGTCAGTTCTAACCATCTACCTTTTAGTTCACAGCCAAATGGCTTAACCACTGCACCACCAAAGACCTTTAATGAAATGATTGAAACAAACAAAAAACCCACTGCCATCAAGCCAATTCTGACTCATAGTGACACCCACAGCATTATATTAATCAATAGATACTTACATAATGTTTTTGATCATTATGGAAGAGCCATAAAAATTAAATATGGAAACACTGCAAATGGCCATTTTGACATGATGATGGGAAAAAAGAGGTCCATGATCCTTACTTATGACTTGTAGTTCTCCTTCTTCATCAATGCAGTTGCCTTTTGAGTATCTTCACTTGTTACAGTCTAAAGAGTGACAAAGGAGTGCCAAGAATATCTTTGTGGTTTTACAGCATGTATTTAAGAGAGAGGGTTTCACTGGGTACAACTTTCTAAAATATGCAC
>NW_006921864.1:4561511-4565814 GCF_000298275.1 Orycteropus afer afer | reverse complement strand
CTTGTGTCAGGCACACCTTAGTCCTCAAGGAGACATCTTTGCTCTTCAGCACTTGAAAGAGGTCCTTTGCAGCTGATTTGCCCAGTGCTATACATCGCCTGATGCCCTGACTGCTGCTTCTATTGGAGTCGATTGTAGAACCAAGCAATGTGAAGTCTTTGACAATTCCAGTCTTTTCTCCATTTATCGTAATGTTGCTTATAAATCCAGTTGTGAGGATTTCTGTTTTCTTTATATTGAGATGTTATCCATACTGCAGGCTGTATTCTTCAATCTTCATTGGTAAGTGTTTCAAGTCATCCTCACTTTCAGCAAGCAAAGTTGTGTTGTGTTGTCAAAGTCTTGCAGGTTGTTAATGATTATTCCTCCAATCCTAATCCCATGTTCTTCTTATAGTCCAGCTTCTCGGATTATTTGCTCAGCATACACATTGAATAAATATGGGGTCTTGGACCATTTGCATTTTCCCCACTGTTTTTGTTTTTTTCTTACAAGTGACTAATCTCTGTAACTTCTAACTTCAAACCAAACAAACCAAACTCACTACCGTCAAATCGGATCTGACTCATAATGACCCCTCCTTGGGTTTCCAAGGCAGAGTCACCACAGAAGTAGATTGCCCAACCTTCCTTCTGAGGAGTGACTGGTGGGTTTGAACCGCCATCCTTCTGATTAGCAGTCAAATGCCTTAGACACTACACCACCACATGTGTGCTTTATGTTTTGGTTTTGACCTCTGATTTTCCCTTTGTGTAGGCTTTACCTGCCTATTAGACTATATTGCTTTAAGTCCTAAATCTTTCACTTCACCCATCATTTCTCTTTAGCCAATGAATGATGATGCATAATTTATGCATATTGTTGTTAGGTGATGTTGAGTGGACTCTAAATCATAGCAACCCTATGTAAAACACTGCCTGGTCATGGACCATCATCATAATCCTTGCTATACTTGAGCCCATCATTGCAGCTACTGTGTCAATCCCTCTTGGTGAGGGTCTACCTCTTTTTGCTGACCCTTTACTTGACCAAGCTTGACGTCCTTCACCAGAGAATGGTCCCATCTGATAATGTGACTAAAGTAGGTGAGATGAAGTCTGACCATTCTTGCTTCCAAGGAGCATTCTGGCTGCACTTCTTCCAGAACAAATTTGTTCATTCTTCTGGCAGTCCATGTATTTTTTAGTATTCTTTGTTAACACCGTAATTCAAAGGTGTCAACTTTTTCTTTGGTCTTCCTTATTCACTGTTGAACTTTCACATGCATATGTTGTTGTTGCTGTTGTTATTTGCCATCAAGTCAGACCCGACTCATGGCGACCCCTTCTTGTGTTTCCAAGGAAGTAACACTACAGAAGTAGATTGCGGAGGAGTGGCTGGTGGGTTTGAACCACCAGCCTTCTGGTTAGCAGGCACTTGACTAAGTGCCTGATTGAAAATACCATAGCTTGGATTAGGCTTACATGAGTCTTCAAAGTGACAGCTTTGTTTCTCAATATTTTGAAGAGGTCTTTTGCAGAAGATTTGCCTATTGCAATAGGACATCTGATTTCTTGCCTGCTGCTTCCATGAGTGTTGATTGTGGACCCAAGTAAAACAAAATCTTTGACAAATTCAATATTTTATCCATTTATCGGTATGTTGCTTATTGTTTCAGTTGTGAGGATTTTTGTTTTCTTTATGTTGAGTCATAATCCATACTGCAAACTGTAGTCTTTGATCTTCATCAATAAGTTCTTCAAGTTATCTTCACTTTCAGCAACCACAGTTATGTCATCTGTATATTGAAAGTTGTTAATGAGTCTTCCTCTAATCCTGAAGCTGTGTACTTTATGTAAGCAACTTTTAGGATTATTTGCTCAGCACACATTTTGAATAAGTATTCTGAAAGGATACAACCCTGGCACACATCCTTCCTGATTTTAAACCATGAAGTATCATCCCCTCGTTCTATTAGAATGACAGCCTCTTGGTCTATGTACACGTTCCTCATGAACACAATTGAGTGTTCTGGAATTCCCATTCTTTACAATGTTATCCATAATTTGCTTTGATCAACATTATCATTTTTCTTTTTTTTTTTGTACAGTCAATAAAACACAGATAAATGCCTTTCTGGTATTCTTTGCTTTCAGCCAAGATCCACCTGACATCATCAATGATATCCCTCACTCCACGTACTTTTCTGTATTCAGCTTAAATTTCTGGCAATTCCCTGTCAATATACTGCTGCAACCATTTAATCTTCAGCAAAATTTTATTTGCGTGTCATGTTAATGATATTATTTGAAAATTTCCATATTCTGTGGTACCACTTTTCTATGGAATGGGCACAGATATCTATTTCTTCCAGTCAGTTGGACAGGTGCTGTCTTCCAAATTTCCTGGCATAAATGAATAAGCACTTCCTACACTGCATCTATTTGTTGAAACATCTCAGTTGGTATTCTGTCAATTCCTGGAGTCTTGTTTTGTTGTTGTTGTTGTTGTTTGTTTGTTTGTTTTGGACAATTCCTTCACTGTAGCTTGGACTTCTTCCTTCAATACCACTGTTTTTTTCATATACAAACTCTGGAAATAATTGAACATCAACAGATTCTTGATACCTTTACTCTGTTTTCTTTCCATCTTCTTTTGATGCTTCCTGCAACATTCAATATTTTGTCCATAGAATCCTTCAATATTGCAACTTGAGGCTTCAATTTTTTCTTCAATTCTTTCAGCATGAAAAATGCTTGGTGTGTTCTTCCCTTTTGGTTTTTTAACTCTAGGTCTTTGCACATTGTATTATACTCCTTTCTTTGTCTTCTCCAGCTAACTTTTGAAATCTTCTGTTCAGCTCTTTTATCTCATTATATCTTCCAGTCACTTTACCTACTCTCCAATGAACAGCATATTTCAGAATCTCTTTCGACACTCATTTTGGTATCTTCTTCCTTTCTTGTCTTTTTATGGATATTTGCTTTCTTCATGTATGATGTTCTTGATGTTATCCCACAATTCATCTAGATTTTGGTCATTGGTGTTCAGTGCATCAAATTTATTCTTCAGATGTTATCTAAATCCACATAGGCTGTAATCAAAATCATATTTTAGCTCTGTGGACTTGTTTTAGTTGTCTTCAGCTTAAGCTTGAACTTGCTTGTGAGCGGTTGATGATCTGTTCCACAGTCCACTCCTGGCCTTGTTTTGGCTGAAGATACTGATCTTCCCCATTGCTTCTTTCCACAGATATAGTTGATCTGATTCCTATGTATTCCATCTGGTGAGGTCCATATGTATAGCCACCATTTATATTCCTAGGAAAAGGTATTTGCAGTGAATCAATCATCAGTCTTACAGAATTCTATTATATGATCTCCAGCATAATTTCATTCACAAAGGCTGTATTTTCCTACTATTGATTATTCTTCTTTGTTTCCAACTCTCACATCCAATCACCAGTAATAACCAATACATCTTGATTGCATGTTTGGTCAATTTTATACTGCAGGAGTTGGTAAAAATCTTCAATTTCTTCATCTTTGGCTTTAGTGGTTGGTAGGTAAATTTGAATAATAGTAGTAATAACCAGGAGCTATGGTAGCACAGTGCCTAAGGCACTTGACTGCTTACCAGAAGACTGGCAGTTCAAACCCACCAGCCACTCCTCACAAGGAAGGTTGGGCAATCTACTTCTGTAGTGATAGTGTCTCAGAAACCAAGGAGGGGTTGCTATGAGTCGGGCCTGACTCAATGGCACATAACAACAACAACAACAGTAATAACTTGTCTTCCATATAGGCGTATGGATACTATCCTGTCACTGACAGCACTGCACTTCAGGATAGATCTTGAAATATTCTTTTGATGACAAATCTGACATCATTTCTCTTCAACTTGTCATTCCTGGCATAGTAAACCACAGGATTATCTATTCAAAAGATACAATACCAGTCCATTTAAACTCACTAATGACTAGGATATTTATCTTTATTAGTTGCTTTTCTTTTTTTACAACTTCCAATTTTCCTAAATTCATACTTTATACATTCCATGTCCCAATTATTAATGGATGTTTGCAGATGTTTCTTCCCATTATGAATCATGTTCCATCAACAAATGAAGGTCCTGAAAGTTTTACTCTGCCTCTTTCATTAAAGTCAACTCTATTTTGAGGAGGCAGCTCTTCCCTAGTCATATTTTGAGTGCCTTCTAACCCAAGGGGCTGATCTTCTGGCACTATATCAGACAAAGTTTCAGGGTCTTCACAAAGTTTTCCAGTATTATACCAGACAGTGTTTCACTGTGATTCGTAAAGTTT
>NW_006921864.1:4559472-4561394 GCF_000298275.1 Orycteropus afer afer | reverse complement strand
AAGTATATACTTATACATAATAAATATCTTGGATCTGTTCAAAGCTGCCAACTACACATCCATCAGAATTGTTAAAATTTGAAAAAACTGTTAATTTTAGACATTGATGATATGAAACAACAGAAATTCTATTAAATTCATGACAGATATAAAGATTAGTAAAACTTTAGGCAAATATTTGACAGTACATTGAACACAAATATACTGAATAACTCTGGTAGCATAGTGTCTCAGGCATTTGACTGCTAACCAGAAGGCTGGCAGTTCAAACCCACCAGCCACTTCTTGGAAGGAAAGTTGGGCAATCCACCTCTGTAGTGATACCGCCTCAGAAATCCAAGGGAGGGGGTCACTATGAGTCAGGTCCGACTCAACGGCACATAATAACAAGTATTCGACTCCATTCTTGAGTAGATGGATGTTTATTTTCATGAAAAGACATGTACCGAATGTTCATAACAACATTATTCATAGTGGAGAACATTAGAAAATAACCCATATATCCATCAACAATACAATATGTGAAACTTTAATCTTCATGGGACAGTTTCTCACCTCTTCCAGGCACCTATAACTGAGCCACACATAGTTACAACTCTAAACCTACAGAGTAGCCACAGAAAAAATAGGCAATGCAGCAATCCAAGATCATCTGAAGAATTTTAAGCCCTGTCATATAGTATAATGGCATTGGCAAAGACTATGGAATATACCACGAATTGCCAGAAGAATAAGAAATCTGTCTCAGAGGACATACAGCCAGAGTGCTCTTTACAATCCAGGATTCTGAAATTCACCTCATGGACTTTGGCCATTATCAGGAGGGACTAGTCCCTGGAAAAAGACATTATGCTTGGAAAAGTAGAGAGATAAAAAGAGCAACACTCTTAATGAAATGATTTGACACAGTTGGTCCATCAATGAGTTAAAAAATATCAAGAGTTGTGAGAAAAGCATAGGATTGTGACTATGGAGCAGAACTTTTGTTCTGTTGTTCATGGGGGTGCTATGAGTTGGAAATGACATGACAGAACCTAACAACTACATAAGTTGATACATACATAGGGTAGGTTGATAGCAACATAGGGTGGTAGGAAAGGTTTCCAACAGGGAGACAAACTTGTCTGTCAGTTTGTCCTGCCATGATGATGTGTTGATGTGATATTTGAGGCTAAGCCACTGGTGTTTCAAACCCAGCAGGATGCACATGGTGCACAGGTATCAGCCCAGTTTACAGATTGCGACAGACTAGGATGAAGGAAGAGGCCATCCACTTCTCAAAGAATTGGCCAGGGAAAAACCTTATGAATGGCAAAGAAACACTGTCTGATACATTACCACATAGCTTTATGAATAGTCCAGTTAGGTTAGAAGACTCTCAAAATAGGACTGGGAAAGAGCTGCATCATCTGAATAAACCCAGCCTTACTCATATGGATAAGGTAAAGTTTTTGAGACCTCCATTAGCTGATATGGCACCACTCAAATTGAAGAGAAACAGCTTCAGGCATCCATTAATCATCAGAACATGGAATGTACAAAGTAAGAATCTAGGAAAATTGGAAATTGTCAAAAGTGAAATGGAACGCATAAAGATTGATATCCTCGGCATTAGTGACCTGAAATGGACTGGTTATGGCCATTTTGAATCAGACAACCATATGACTACTATGCTGGGAATGACAGTTTGAAGGGGAATGGCATTGCATTCATCATCACAAAGGATGTTTCAAGATCTGTCCTGAAATACAATGCTGTGAGTGATAGGATAATATCCATACGCCTACTAGGAAGACCTGTTAATACAACTATTATTCAAATTCATGCACCAACCTCCAAAGCCAAAGATGAGGAAATTGAAGATTTTTATCAATTTCTGCAGTCTGAAATTGACCAAACATGCAGTCAGAGTGTGTTAATTA
>NW_006921864.1:4556681-4557215 GCF_000298275.1 Orycteropus afer afer | reverse complement strand
GGGAAGGCCTTCAATGAGATGGATTGACACAGTGGCTGTGATGATGGGTTCAAATATAGTAGGGATCATGGAGCTGACGTGGAATAGGGCAGTGTTTCGTTCTGCTGTGCATGGGGTCTCTATGAGTCGGAAATGACTCGACGGCTCCTAACAACAACAACAACAACAACATGCATTGTTAACTGCTTCGTTTTCTCAAAGGTGAGAAGTGGTTGAGATGACTTCATTGAGGAGCCACAGCCCTGTGAGATCACATCAGTGCTGCAAAAATATCAAGGAATTTATGTAAAGCAATGTTTTTAACCCTGATGTGATATTCTGAAAATTTTTGGTTAGGATCACTGTTTAAAACTCCATAGAGGTTCTGATGATCAACAAAGGTTAAAAACCACCACCTTCAGAAACTTGAGTAATTAAGTTTCTAAGACCTCCTGTGTTATGCAATACATCCTTTCCATCACCACTTGAGGAGGATGCTATTACTGTCCTTGACTTAAAAAGAGGAAAATTTGGTTTTAAAAATTTTTAAGAATA
>NW_006921864.1:4552440-4555925 GCF_000298275.1 Orycteropus afer afer | reverse complement strand
CCCAATTAAGTATAAACACAAAAATGTCACAATGCCTTGGAGGCAACAGAGCATCACAGTCCACACACAAAAGCAAGATAAAGCAGGAGAAACAAGGGATACAGACCCAAAACACATTCCTGAGGAAGAGGCAACATTGGAACTCCCTGATAAGGAATTCCAAATAATTATATTTAGGTATCCTCAATGAATTGAGAGACAGAGCGAGGAAAACAAAGAGACAAAATGACAAAATGAATGAAAAATTAGAAATGATACCAAATCTACAGACAGAAATCCAGAAGATTAATACTAAATTTCAGAAATAGATAAGACATTGAATGATCAAAGGAGCAGAATTGAATCAATGGAAGACAGAATTAGGGAGATTGAAGGCAGATACCTGAACATTTCTTTGGAAAGAGATAAATCAGAAAAAAGATCAAAACAAATGAAGAAAACCTAAGATTCATGTGCGATACCATCAAAAGGAATAACCTATGTGTAATCGGAATTCCAGAACAGGAAGAGACAAATAAAACCACAGAGAAAATTGTTGAAGATTTTATGGAAGAGAATTTTCCTAGTATGATTAAAGACAAGAATATATCCATTCAGGAAATCCAATGAACCCCAAACAAGAGAGACCCCAAAAGAAAATCACCCAGACATATCATCATCAGACTCACCAAAACCAAAGACAAAAAAGAGTCATGAGAGCAGAATGGAAAAATGAAAAGTTAGTACAAGGGACAACAAATAAGACTAAGCTCGGATTTCTCGACAGAAACCATGCAGGCAAGAAGACAATGGGAGTATATATATAAAATCCTGAAAGAGAAAAATTTCCAAGCAAGAATTATGCACCCAGCAAAATCATCCCTCAAATATGATGGTGAAATTATGACATTTCCAGATAAGCAGAAATTAAGGGAATTTGTTAAAACCAGACCAAACTTACAAGAGATACTAAAGGAAGCCCTTTGGACAGAGAATCAACAACAGCCAACAACAACTGACCAGTAACACACATGATTATATAACCCAGAAACTAACACAGCTATGGAAGTTTCCAAAGTAAATAAGCCTACAAGATTGTAAACAGGAAACTAGAGACATCAATTGACAAATGAGGACTACTACAAACCAATAAGAGGGGGAAAAAAAAACTATCGTTACAGAACTTCTAGATGGTAGGGAAGTCAAGACAACTACAAGATAGAATGGACTGTTCTACGCTTGGGAAGAAAGCTAGAAATCACAGCACAACCTCAAAGAAAAATGATAAACCTTCACATCAAAATAAAAAAGAGAACCAGAATAAATATTCAGCAAATACTAAAATAATAGCAATGAAGTAAGTGATAACATAATTCATAAACAAAATCAGCTCAGCATAGAAAATTATATGGAACAAAGAAATTGACACCACAAAAAAGCACAACAAAAATGACAGCAACAAAATCATATTTGCTGATATTTACACATCTGGCAAGGGACTTTTCTCTAAGATTTATGGAAAACTCTGATGTCTCAAAACCAAAGGAATTAACAATCCAATTGAAAAATGTGCAGAAGACATGAATAGACACTTCACCAAAGAGGATATTCAGGCAGCCAGCTAATACATGAAGAGATGCTGACAATCATTGGCCATGAGAGAAATCTAAATCAAAACAGCAATGAGATACCATCTCACACCAGCACTGATGGCAAGGTTCAACGAGAAATAAAATAACACATGCTGGAGGGGATGTGGAAAGATTGGGACTCTCATACACTGCTGATGGGACTGTGAAGTGATGCAAACATTGTAGAAAGCAATATGGCAATTCCTTAGAAAGCTGGAATTAGAGATAACATTTGACCCAGCAATCCCATTACTAGGTATATATCCTAGAGAGGTGAGAACCAAGATAGGAACAGTTATGCACAATCATGTTCATCGCAGCCCTATTTACAATAGCCAAAAGATAGAAACAACTTACGTGCCCATCAGTGGAAGAGTGGATGACCAAACTATGGTACATACACATAATGGAATGCTATGCAGCGCTGAAGAATAATGTAGAGTCTGCAAAACACCACATAATATGGATGAACTTGGAGAACATTATGCTGAGTGAAATACGTCAATCACAGAAGGACAAATATATTATTAGTTCATTGTTGTGCAGGGTCAAGGAAAGTTTTAAATATGGAGGGAAACTTTCTTTGTTGCCAGGGGTGGGAGGGGAGGGGAAGGAACAATAAAAAAAAAAAAAAAATGCATTGACCCATGTCACTTTAGTTTTGTGTATTTCACTGCAGTTGAATTATATTTCAATAAAATGCATTTTAAAAAAAAAAGTTTTAAAAATACAAATGCTCTAGGACTGGCAGATAGTAATTGTCCACTTCAGGTCTATCTTACTCCAAAAAGCTTCACTGTTATAATAGGCTACTTCCCAGGATAAATTGAAATTTTGGTAGAAGAATTATTACAAGCAGTCAATCCTATGAATTGACTTGCTTTACTTTGTAAAAATAAAAACGGTGCATCAAATTATTTAGAATCTGAATTTACCCCTCCTCTTTTGCAAGCACATACAATGTTGTTGGTGTTGTTATGTGCCATCGAATTGGACCGGACTCATAGCAACCCCTCCTTGGGTTGCCGAAGCAGTATCACTATGGAAATAGTTGCCCAACCTTCCTTCCGAGGAGTGACTGGTGGGTTTGAACCATCAGCCTTCTGGTTAGCAGTCAAGTGCCTTAGGCACTATGCTACCAGAGCTCCCAGCACATACAAAGTGGTGAGAAATTGGGTTTTGACCAGAAAGGCTGAAGTCTCTCATGGAACTAAAGGTATGCCAAGGTTTCAAAGAGGTCAGTGACTTTAGCTTTAAAAGGCTGGCAATTAATAATTCTCTAGTTTTTATTTAATTTTTATTTAAATTTGCCAAGCAGAGGAAAAACAGTGTGGTGTTCAAGAACACCCACTCTGGAACATACTGAGGATTCAACGCTCTGCTAGTTAATGGCTGAGTGATAATTGGACAAGTCACAAAGCTCTATGGACTTGATTTAACCATCTATAAAATGAGGATAATAATAACAGAACCTACCTCATTCATTAAATAAATCCATATTTGTGAAGTACATGGACCAGTATCTAACTCATACTAAGAGTCTGATAGATTGATGATGATACAGACAATCTTTGCAGACTTTCATTCAGAGTTTCACACATTTACAAGTGGCATTTTATAACTTTCATTATTTTTCCATAGTCTGCAACCAATATACGTTATGATTTTTTACAAAATTTTGTTAAATGAAGACCACTGGAATCATACAATTCTTTTCCATAGTCCTGCTTTTCATTATTATTGGAAAACACAATCATTTATGACATCAGTGAGAAGGGAAGTAAATAGGTAAAATAAAAGCTTTATGAAATTATGAAATCATATACTATAAAAGGGCCTATTCAAAATCTGGACCATTGGCCCTTTTTTTTTTTT
>NW_006921864.1:4550809-4552083 GCF_000298275.1 Orycteropus afer afer | reverse complement strand
AGGCCCTTTTATAGTATATGATTTCATAATTTCATAAAGCTTTTATTTTACCTATTTACTTCCCTTCTCACTGATGTCATAAATGATTGTGTTTTCCAATAATAATGAAAAGCAGGACTATGGAAAATATAAATAAATATAAATAATTTTTAATCTAATAATTGAGCCCATCACTGCTCAATTATTAGATTAAAAATTATTTAGCTGGAGGAAACTCCTTTCATTCTTAGCATGCGAGTTCCTTGGCCATGATGAACATACGTATCTGATGGATCATTAAATATATCTAATTTCTGTTAATCTCAATAATAATAATAATAAAACAGATATTATGGATTGAATTGCTTCCATAAAAAGATACATTGATGGTTACGGTATCTCTGGCTTTATTTAGAAATAGGGTCATTGAAGATGAAATTTGTTAATACGAGGTCATACTGGAGCACCAAAACCAAAACCAAAACCAAACTCACTTCCATCAAATCTGTTATGACTCATTGCAACCACTATTGGGTTTTCAAGGCTGTAAATCTTTTTGGAAGCAGATTCCCTCATCTTTTTTCCATAGAGTGGCTGGTCAGTTCAAACTACCTACCCTTTTTTTAGCAGCCAAATGCCCCATGGACCCTAATCCAATATGATGATGAACTTATAAAAAGAAGAAATGAGACAAAGACATGCAGAGAAGACAGCATGTGAAAACAGAGAGAGATTAGAATTGTGCTGCTGCAAGCCAAGGAATGTCTGAGGTTACCAGTAGTTGGAAAAGACAAGGATATTCTCCTAGAGCTTTCAGAAAGAGTGTGGCACTGCTGACAGCTTGAATTCAGTCTCCCAGCTTACAGAACTGTGAGATAATAAATCTCTCACTTCAGGTCACCCAGTTCATCAACCCTAGGAAACAAATATGCCATGTTTTATAAAAAGAAAGTAAGTTAGAATTTTCAAAGTGTAAAACCAACTCAATCATATGGACTCAAATTACTGGACATTGTTTCATGTGCCAGAGCAAGACAAGTGTCTGAGTCTAATATTTATAAGATCTGCAACTTGCTGGCATGATAAAACAAAACAAAAGGTGGGGGGGAAGCCCTGGTGGCATAGTACTAGTGCTTAGTGCCTTTGACTGCTAACCAGAAGGCTGGTGGTTGAAACCCACCAACCACTCCTAGGAAGGAAGACTGGGCAATCCACTTCTGTAGAGATACTATCTCAGAAACCCAAGGAGGGGCCGCTACCGCTGCTGGGATGACAGAGTTTTATAATTTATTGTA
>NW_006921864.1:4545818-4550589 GCF_000298275.1 Orycteropus afer afer | reverse complement strand
AGGGAGAGGTTGGTGAGTTTGAAATACCTTAGGCACTATGCCACCAGAGCTCCCATGACTGAGATGTATGCCAAAATAGGCAATATATCTCTAATAGGTATCATGTGTTAAAATTGCTCTTTCATGCTAAAGACAAAAAGAAGTAAATTAAAAATAAGGCAACAAACAAAGAAAACTACTTATCCTTTCCTGAACTCTTATTTCTACCAAAATAACAGCAAAGTTTGAAAGTTTAGAAAACGACATTTTTTTGGGGAAAACAAAAAAAAATAAACTCAGAATATGAATGTCCCTGAGCAGCCAGGGAGCTCCGGTGGCACAGTGCCTAAGGTATTTGACTGCTAGGTAGTTCAAACCCAACCACTCGTAGGAAGGAAGATTGAGCAATCTACTTCTGTAGAGATACCACCTCGGAAACCCGAGGAGGGGTCACTATGGTTCAGAACCGACTCAATGGCAATGAGTTTGTTTTTCTTTTTCTTCTTCTTCTTTTTTTTTTTTAGCAGCCAGGGTTAATAAAGCTGTCAAAACATCAAAACTGCCAATAACATGAATAATTATTGATATTGATATAATGTGTTTATTACCCATTCTTCCTGTGGCAAAAATTTCTTGGCCCACTTTGGGTCAAGTATCGATGAGTGCAGGCAGGACTCCCATATTTAGTATGCTACCCTTCAAGGGCATCCACATGTGACTTTCACCTTGAGATGGGGTAGAAGGAAAAAAAAAAAAAATGCCATTGAGTCAATTCTGACTCATAGGGACCCTATAGAACAGAGTAGAACTGCTGCATTATTTTCCAAGGCTTTAAATCCTTAGGGCAGCAGACTGCCTCATTTTTGTCCACAGAGCAGCTAGTGGGTTTGAACAAATGGCCCTATATTTAGCAAGCCAACTGCTTTAACCACAGTGGTTTTTTTTTGTTGTTGTTGCTGTTGTTGAGTTTGTTTTTTTGCTTTAACCACTGCACCACCAGAGATCCTTGAAGTGGGATATGGAAGGGTGCAAATATTCATAACAAAGTCTTAATCTATTACTGCTTTTCTATTCTTATAAATATATCTGGGCCTAAAAAGTATTTCTTATTTACTATACTTCAGATACACACAAACTCATATGTTCTGTGGTTTCCAGAACAAGATAAAATCAGTTGTGGTTAGTTGGCATAAACCTGTTCTAGGCTATTCCATCCTTGGCTTCCAATAGCAGAGGCAATTATACATTCACTACACTTTATCACTTGACTTTATCTGTCAAAATGTTGTTTTAAAACACATATGCCTGCTGTTTTTCAGTCTGTCTGCATCTCAGTCAATCTGTTTGTGCAGAAAACGTTACAGTTGTGCCTTTTTTCCTTGCTATCTGGAACAGAAAGAACATGTAAGTAACCGTCTGTGAGCTAAACGAGAACTTCAATAACTCCCACAAGGAAGAGCAGTAGGGAGTTTATATTTTTGGCCATGAATCTAGAGTTTTCATTTTAAGTTTCAGGGTGCGTCATGCAGTTGCGCACTGATTGAAGGGGGGCACCAGCGGCTCCAGGGATCAGGCTGTGACATTTTTCTGAGGCTGATGCCTGCTCACAGTTATTACTGCATGGGCCTTGCTGACGACTGCTTCAGAGAAACTGAGAAGGAGGTTGTGCTTCTGAGTGTGGGTGGTCAAATAAACTTTTTTTTTTTTTTAAATGATATTGGCTTTTCTCTTTTTTTTTTTAATAATATTTTATCGTGTTTTAGATGAAAGTTTACACAGCAAATTAAATCCCCCATTAACAATATTTCTAAAAATTTTTCCAGGCCATTGGTTACAATTAAAAAAAACACTTTTTATTGTGATTTGCTTGCAATTTTACAAAGCAGATCATGTTTACATTAAGCAGCTTATACATATTTTGTTTTGCAACATTGATGACACTGATTACTATCTCCACAATTTAACAGCTCTCCTCCCACCTCCTCCCCGTTATTACCCTTTCCTTGTGTCCTTCATATCTCTGCATTCCTGCCTGCCCAGATTTCTCCTGTACAAATGCTGCCCTTCTGATCTCCCATGGTTGACTTTTCTAAGGAGTGCATAACCCTGGTGTAGTTAGTTGTTCAGCTCATAGACTTGTCTATTCTTTGACTGAGAGTTAAACCATGGGAATGAGCCCAATTCTATGACAAAGGGTGACACAGGGCCATAGTCTCAGAGGTTTCACCAGCATCTTTCCAATCAGTCAGTCTGGTCTTTTATGGTTTTTGAATTTTGTTTCACATCTTTTCTCCAATTATATCCAGGATCTCCAATTTTGAGCCCTTTCTGATTGGTTAGCATTGGTAGCCAGGCATCATCTAGTTCTTTTCTCAGGGTTATGTTGGCTAAATTTCTCAGTTACATTAGTACCTTGGACTAATTGTTTCCATATGTCTTTCATTTCCTTCACTCTTCTTTGCTCTAGAGGAGGAGTGATCAATAGCAGCATGTTAGATGGCAGCAATCAAGCTTCTAAGACTTCAGTTGCTACTCCATTGGTTACACGTTTTATAATGTGTCGGCATTCTCATTATTCTCATTCTGTTGGTTCTGTTGATCTAGTTTCCCTTCCTCTCATTGCCTTCTCATCTTTGCATTTGGTTAAAAGTTGACTGTTTGATGTCATATAGTTAATTATTTAAAGGATTGCATTACACATATGTGATATTGTTTATTTTATAAGCCCAACTATTGTTTAGCTAAAAGGCCATCTGCAGAAATACCTTTAATTCTGAATTCAAAATGTGTCTCAAGGCAATAGTCCAAGGATTTCCTCAAGTCTCTATCAGTCCAGTGGGTCTTGTCTTTTTTTAGGAATTTGAATTTTGTTTTCTCCCATTCTCTCCAGGGCTTTCTATTGTATCCCTCATTAGAATGGTCAGTAGTGATAGTAAAGTACCATCTAGTTCTTCTGGTCTCAGATTAGAAGAATCATGTACAGGAGGTTGGAGGATAGCTGTTAACGTTGTGGAGATAGTAATCAGTGTCATCGATGTTGCAAAACAAAATATGCATAAGCTGCTTAATGTACAACCAATCTGCTTTGTAAAATTGCAAGCAAATCACAATAAAAAGTTGTTTTGTTTTGTTTTTTCACACACACTGTTTTGGTGTGGGCTATTAGTCTCATGGACTAGTTTCTTCTTTGAACTTTTGGTTTAATTAATTTTCTTTTGCTCTTATGAGTTGTTGTTGTTGTTGTTATATGCCGTCGAGTCAGACCTGACTCATAGCAACCCTCCTTGGGTTTCTGAGGCAGTATCACTACAGAAATAGATTGCCCAACCTTCCTTCCTAGGAGTGGCTGGAGGGGTTGAACGGCAAGCCTTCTGGTTAGCAGTCAAGTGCCTTAGGCACTACGCTACAGAGCTTTTGCTTCTATGAGCAGAAACCAATAACAGTATCTTAGATGGTTGCTCACAAGTTTTAAGGACCCCAGACACTACTCATCAAACTAGTATGTAGAACATTATCTTTGTGAACTATGTTATGCCAAATGACTACACTGTACCTAGAGACTGTGGTCCAAAGTCTTTTGACCCAGTAAACTAATCCCAAGAGTTGTTTGGCTATGTGTAGGAAGCCTTGTAACTGTGCCCCCTGTAAGAATTGTTATATATCTATATGTATATATATATACAGTACACATAAACATATATACCTATGCTTACAGATTCAACTATACATGCACCTCCATTAGTTCATATATGCCTTTCTATCCACCAGCCACTCACTGGAAGGAAGTTTGGGCAATCTACTTCTATAGTGATACTGCCTCAGAAACCTAAAGAGGGGTCACTATGAGCCAGGTCTAACTTGATGGCATGTGACAACAACATACATGAAATATGCATCCAAATCTATCTACATAACCACACATATATTTCCTTGGTAGCTTTTACTGTTGTTGCAAAATTTTTTTATATCATTTACCAAAATAGTCTCTTTTTCTCATTTATTTCTTAATGTCTTTATTTGGTTAAGGTGTACTGACTTCACCCATATTTGGGATTTCCTTTTCCATCACCAAAATAACAATAGTCTACTCTCTAGAAAGTGATTCTCAAGTTCCAGCAAAATGGCAGAATGGGCAGATGAGTCACACAAAACCTCTCCAACAAAGTAATGAGAAATCAATTGAAACCAATACAGAAGATAATACTGGAACTCTGAGCTTTGAAGGGAAGGATAAAGAAGTGGATTAAATACCAACTAGTAAAAGAACCGGAAGGAAACAGTGAATGAGGAGATGAATGGATCTGTAGACTACCAGGTGTCCTGGGGACACAGCCATTTTGAATATTTCCTGACAGCAAACAAAGAATCAACTCTGCTCACCAAAGACTGTATGGGTGGGGACTGCATTAGTGCCTGATGCACAGAAAGGAGAACAGTGAGGAAGAGGAGGGTGGAACTGTGGACTGCTTAAGGCTATCATGAGGGCTCAGCCATTTAGAATGTTTACAAGCATCCAGTGCAGCTGTTTTGAGTGTGTGTGAGTGTCAGAGCAGCAGACCAGAAGAGCAGGAAAAAGAGAATAAAAGACAGGAACCCGGATAGAAGAGCAGTCAGCCTCAGGGTTACAAGTGAGGAGAGACAACTCAGGGATGCCCAAAGTAGCAGGCAGGAAGAGCAGGAGAAAGGGGATTAAAAGCCAGGAAGCCAGAGAGAAGAGCAATCAGCCAAAGGGATTAGGTGAGGAGAGGAAACTCAGGCCCGCCCAAAGCAGCAGGACCGGAGAGCAGGAGAA
>NW_006921864.1:4542630-4543721 GCF_000298275.1 Orycteropus afer afer | reverse complement strand
TGGCTGCAATGATGGGCTCAAGTATAGCAGGGATTGTGGGGCTGGTGCGGGATTGGGCAGTGTTTTGTTCTGCTGTGCATGGGGTCGCTATGAGTAGGAAACGACTCGACAGCACTTTACAACAACCAGTGGCATTCTTGCTTATACTGTGACTTGGGAGTGGGCTCTGCCAGCCAAGGATAGCATAGGCAACCACACTGGAGACTGACTGCTGGAAAGGTACAATATTCCCCTTGTTACTCTTGTGCCCAACACCCTCTTGGTGAACAAGGTTGTGGTCATCCACCTGCCCCCACACCCTGCCTCCACCCACTTTCTTGACCTCCAAGGGCTCCACCCTGGCAGAGCCTGCATGTCATGTCCTGCCACCCACAGTTTTATTTTTGTTTGTTTTTAAATTATTCCTTTATCTTCCTCCTGTCTTCCTTTTTGTTTTCTCCTCTTTCCCATCCCTGGTTCTTGTTTGTTTGCTTATTTCTTTTCATTGTTTTCTCTTTCCTTTTCCTGGTTCCCTTCTTTTTCTTCCTTATCCCTTGTTCTTCCATCCCTTGTTTTTCCTTTTGTAGTTTTCCTGATTATTTTACTCTTGCTCTCATATCTCATTCCTCCCTCCCCAGATATTGTGGATTTTTCCCCCTTTTTTGCAGTATGTTTCCTTTATCCTTTTCTAATATATTTTGAAATTTTTTCTTCTTATTTTTTGAATTCTATTTTTTTGTGTGTGATTGTTCCTCTTTTTTTTATGCAGCTTGAGTTTTCTGTCCTCTTTTTTAAAATTATTATTATATTTCTCTGAATGGGAGACAGTAACTGTTTCCACACAACCCAACCATACCTGCACTTCTGAAGCCCCACCCACTGAGTGAGGGCCACCACTTGCTATTCCACCAACTGACCAAAGATAGACAGTGACCAATACCAGCTCAACTCACCCTCAACTGTGCTTTAGAAACAAGTAGTAGAGATCTGTACACACACTCTTATTCTCTATCACACCCACCAAGACACAGATGGTGAGTGTCTAAGGGCTAAAAAGTAGCGAATAAGGGAACAGAGTTCCCTGCTCACACACATGCACACACACACACACA
>NW_006921864.1:4537579-4542530 GCF_000298275.1 Orycteropus afer afer | reverse complement strand
TAAAGGAAAAAAAATCTTGCACAAATCACACCAACATACAACTACAAATTAAACATAAATACAACACCACAATGTCTCAGAGAAAAAGACCATCACAGTCCACACAAAAAAAGCAAGATTAAGTAGTAGAAATGAGGAACCAGGATACAAACACAGAAAACATCACAGAGGAAAAAGCAGCATTGGAATTCCCTGATAAGGAATTCAAAAGAATTATCTTTGAGTACCTTTAATGGATTGATGGACAGATCAAGGAAAACACTAAAATGAAGGAAAACACTGACAAAATTAAGGAAAACACAGACAAAACTCTAGAGCAATTTAGGAAAACAATAGAAGAAAAAACTGACAAAATAAACAAAAAATGGAAATGATACAAGAAACAACAAATGGAAATCCAGAAGATGAATATTAAAATGTCAGAAATAGATAACATATAGAATGGACAAAGGTGTAGAACTGAATCAATGGAAGACAGAATTAATGAGATTAAAGAAAAATACCTGAATACTACTTTGTTAATGGGTCAGTCAGACAAAAAAAAATCAAAACATAATGAAGTAATCCTAAAATTCATGTGGGATACCATCAAGAGCAATACCCTACATGTAATGGGAATTCCAGAACAGGAAGAGGAAAATTGTAAAAAATTTGTTGGAAGAGAATTTCCCTAATATGATGAGAGTAGAGAATATATCTATTCAAGAAGTTCAATAAATGCCAAACAGGATGGACCCCAAAAGAAAATCACTAAGGCATATCATCATCAAACTCACCAAAACCAAAGACAAAGAAAGAATCTTGAAAGCAGTATGGGAGAAACAGAACATTACCTACAAAGGGCAACCAATAAGTGTAAGCTCTGATTTCTCAACAGAAACAATACAGGCAAGATGGAAATGAGATGATACATATAAAACCCTGAAAGAAAAAAATTTTCCACCCAAGAATTATATACTCAAGAAAGTTGTCTCTCAAATATGAGGGTGACAATAGATTTCCAGATAAGAAAAACTTAAGGGAATTTGTTAAAACCAGACCAAACTTACAAAAGATGCTAAAGGGAGTCCTTTAGACAGAGAACCAACAACAGCAAACAGCAACTTATGATTGACATAAATGATGACCTAACCCTAAAACTAACCTAGTTATAGAAGTATCCAATGTGAAATAAGCTTACAAGACTGTAAACAGGGAATCATAGACATCAATTAGTAAATGAGGACAACTACAAACCAAAAAGAAGGAGTAAATAATGGAGTTACAGAACTTCTAACTGGTGAGGAAGTCAAGATAATTGCAAGATAGAACAGACTGTTTTAAACTTGGGAAAAAATTATAAATTACAGGTTGGCCTCAAAGTAAAATAATAAACCTTTGCATCAAAATAAAAAAGAAGACACACACAAACAATTAGCAAATACAAAAACAATAGTAGCAATGAAAGAAATAATAACATGATTCATAAACAAAATGAGCTTAACATAGAAAATTATATGGAACAAAGGAATCAGCAACACCAGAAAAAAGTCCATAACAAAATGATATCAATAAATTCATACTTGTCAATGATTACACTGAATGTAAATAGATTAAATGCACCACTTAAGAGACAGAGAGTTTCAGACTGGATAAGAAAACATGATTCATCAACATGCTGTCTAGAAGAGACTCACCTTAGACACAAAGACAAAAAATAAGATAAAAATCAAAGGTTGGAAAAAGATATACCAAGCAAATGGCAACCAAAAAAGAGCAACAGTGACAATATTAATTTCTGACAAAATAGACTTTAAGACAAAAATGACCCTGAGAGACAAAGAAAGACATTATATAATGATTAAAGGATCAACTGAGCAAGAGGACATAACCATAATAAGTATCTACTCACCCAATGAAAGCCCCAAAAAACATTAATCAGACATTAACAGAATTGAGAAGACAAATAGAGGAATTCACAGTAATAATAGGAGATAAATACTTGGCATAAATCTTACCAAGAAAACAAAAGATCTATCCAAAGATAACTACAAAACACTACTTCAAAAAACTATATGAGATCTACATAAATGGAACAATATACTATGTTCATGGATAGAAAGATTGAACATTGTGAAAATGTCAATACTGCCCGAAGCAATCTAATCATTCAATGCAATCCTAATCCAGATTCCATCAACATTTTTTAAAGACATGGAAAAACAAATCACTAATTTTATAGAAAGGAAAGGGACCTCAGATAAGCCAAACACTGCCAAAGAAGAAAAACAAAGTAGGCGGTCTCACATTCCAAGATCTCAAAACTTACTACACAGCCACAGTTGTCAAAATAGCCTAGTATTGGTACCAAGATAGAAACATAGACCAGTGGAACAAAATTGAGAACCCAGAAATAGATCCATCAACCTATGGTCAACTGATCTTTGACAAAGAGCAGAAATCCATTAAAGGGCTAAGAAATAGTCTCTTCCACAAATGGTGCTGACAAAACTGGATAACCATAAGCAGAAAAATGAAACAAGATCCATACGTCACACTATACACAAAAACTAACTCCAGATGGATCAAATACTTAAATGTGAAACCTAAAGCTATTAAGTTCATGAAAGAAAAAATGGGGCAAACTTGGGGCCCTAATTTCTGCCATAAGAAGACTACCAAGCATAACCCAAGATGTACAAACAGCAGGAGATAAACTAGATGACTGGGACCTTCTAAAAATTAATGCTTATGTGCATCAAAAGACTTCTCCAAAAGAGTAAAAGAGAATCTACAGAATGGGAAAAATATTTGGCAATGACATGTCAGACAAAGCACTTATGACTAAAATTTATAGAAAACTCCAACACTTCAACATCAAAAAGACAATCCAATTAAAAAATAGGCAGAAGATATGAACAGATATTTCACCAAAGAAGAAATTCAGGCAACTAACAAAACATGAAGAAATGTTTGCAATCATTGGTCATTAGAGATATGCAAATCAAAACAACCATGAGATACCATCTCACCCCAGCATTAATGGCAAAGTTCAACAAGACAGAAAATAACAAATGCTAGAGAGGATATGGACAGATGGGGACTCCTACATTGTTGGTGGAACTTTGAAATGATACAACCACTGTGGAAATTGGTATAGTGATTCTTTAAATAGAAATAGAAATACCATTTAATTCAGCAACCCCATTATTAGTTATATATCTGAAACAAGTGAGACACATCACAGCAAATGAAGTGTGGTAATGGCTCAATGGTCATAGAATTCATTGGTCTTACCATGTTCCCAGTTATCCTGAAAAAGCTGGCTGGATAGAAAAATGGAATGGCCTTCTAAAAACATAATTACAAGCCTGGTGCCACATTCTCCAGGAGCCTTTATATGCTCTAAAACAATATCCATTACAAGGTTATCTTTCTACAATAGCTAGAAGTTATGGATCCACGAACCAAGGGCTAGAAATGTGAGTGGCAACCATAAAAATTACTTCAGGAAGCCATAAGAGCTTGGCAGAAATGGAAAAACATACCATGCTCATGGATAGGAAGATTGAACATTGTGAAAATGCCAGTTCTACCCAAAGCAATCCATACCTTCAATGCAATCCCATTCCAGATCCCATCAACATTATTTAAGGATATGGAAAAACCAATCACTAACTTTATATAGAAGGAGCTCTGGTAGCGTAGTGCCTAAGGCAATTGACTGCTAACCAGAAGGCTGGTGGTTCAAACCCACCAGCCACTCCTTGGAAGGAAGGTTGGGCAACCTACTTCTGTAGTGATACTGCCTTGAAAACCCAAGGAGAGGTCGCTATGAGTCGGGTCCGACTCAATGGCACATTACAACAACAACTTTATATGGAAAAGAAAGAGACTTCAGATAAGCAAAGCACTATTGAAAAAGAAGAACAAAGTAGGAGGTCTCACACTACCACATCTCAAAACCTACTATACAGCCACAGTAGTCAAAACTGCCTGGTATTGGTACAATGACAGACATATAGACCAATAGAATAGAATTGAGAACCCAGAAATAGATCCATCAACCTATTGTCAGCTGATCTTTGATAAATGGGAAAGAGAATGTTTATTTAATAAATGGTGCTGGCAAAACTGGATATCCATTTGCAGAAAGATGAAACAAGATCTGTAGCTCACACCATACACAAAAACTAACTCCAGATGGATCAAAGACTTAAAAGTGAAACATAAAACGATAAAATTCCACAAGGAAAAACTAGGGGCAAATTTAGAGGCCCTAATATATGGCATAAATAGACTATCAAGCATAACTCAAAGTGCACAAACAGCAGAAGAGAAACTAGATGAATGGGACCTTCTAAAAATCAAATTTTTATGTGCTTCCAAAGACTTCTCCAAAAGTGTCAAATGAGAACCTACAGATTGGGAAAACATATTTGGCAATGACATATCTGACAAGGGACTTTTCTCTAAAATTTATAGAAACCTCAAACACCTCAATAACAAAAGACAAATAATCCAATTAAAAAATGGGCAGAAGACATGAATAGACACTTCACCAAGAATATTCAGGCGACCAACAAATACATGAAGAACTGTTCATGATCATTAGCCATTGTTGTTGTTGTTGTTGTTATGTGCAATCAAGTACAACCTGACTCATAGCGACCCCTCCTTGGGTTTCCAAGGCAGTATCACTACGGAAGTATATTGCCCAATCTTCCTTCGAGGAGTGGCTGGTGGGTTTGAACCACCAGCCTTCTGATTAGCAGTCAAGTGCCTTAGGCACTACGCTACCAGAGATCCCTCATTTAAAGACAGGAAAGAAAAAAAAAAAAAAAAAAGACAAAGATAGATGTCAGAAAAGACTCTGAAACTTGCTTTTGAATGAAGAGTAGCTAAAGCAAAAACAAAAAAAGATAAAGTAAAAGAGCTGAACAGAAGATTTCAAAGACTGTCTCAAGAAGAC
>NW_006921864.1:4531770-4536948 GCF_000298275.1 Orycteropus afer afer | reverse complement strand
CAGAGAAGGCAAACATGGGCATATGGGTGGATAGATGGGTGGACAGGCTGAAGCATTAAGTATGTCTATGCAGTGGGGAGTGTACCCAAGACCATGTATAGATTTGGGAGACAATGTTTCTACAAATATATTTGTATGCTCTGTAAGAATTCCCAGGTGTATAGCAGAGCTGACAAGGGAGAAGTTTATAGTCACTTCTTGGTCACAGCCAGCTACTGAGAGGGAGCAAGTAGTTGAACCAGTGGACTCAGGACCATAGTCACAGGGGACATCAAGCTCAATTTGTATAACACACTACACAAAACATTGTTTTGCCTACTTTGGCGACTTGTTGTTGTTATGTGCTGTTGTGTTGGCCCTGACTCATAAAGACCCCTCCTTGTGTTTCCGAGGTTGTAGCACTACAGAAGTAGATTCCTAACCTTCCTTCCGAGGAGTACCTGGTCTTAAAACTTGCAAGCTGCCATCTAGATGCAACGATGGGTCTCTCCTTGTCCAGAGCAAAGAAGAATGAAGAAAACCAAAGATTCATGGAAAAAATTAGTCCAAGTTACTGGTACATCATGCAATCTGCAGCCTATATGACTATGAGACCAGAAGAACTAAATGGTGCCCAGCTACCACTGTTAACCACTTGGAGGGGGATATATGTAGGAGATCCTCGATAGAGAGGGAGAACAATGTGGAACAAAATTCAAAATCACTTGGGGAAAAATAAAAAAAAAGTGGGGGGACCAGCTTTGCTGGTCTGATAGAGCCTGATGGAACCACTGAGACTATGGTCCCTAGCTGCCCTTCAGGAGGGACACAGGAAAGAGGTAACTATAGGGAGGAAGTGGCAGAGGAGCTGTTGCATTGTGGTTAATTGTGGTCAATGTCATGAGACAAAGTGTATGTGAACTTCTGTATGGAAAGTGAATTTGCTCTGTGAACTTTCACCCAAATCACATTAAAAAAAAAGAAAGAAAGAAAGAAAGAAAAGAAAAAGAAAAAGAAATGTGAGTGGCATCACTCACTATTACTCTTAGTGACCCACTTAATTTGTTTTTTCTTCCTGTCCTTGCAACCCTATACTCCGTGTGTCTAGAGGACTTAGTCCAAAAGGGAGGAATATTTCTACCTGGAGGTACATTACTGATTTCTTTGAACTGGATGTTAAGAATGCCACCCAGCCATTTTGGACTCCTCATGCCTTTTTATCAACAGGCAAAGAGGAGAGTTACTGTATTGTCTTGTATAATTGAACCTACTTACCAGGGGAAAATCTGATTAATATTACATAAAAGTGATGAAGAAGAGTATGTCTGATATAGAGGATGTTTATATCCTTAGGATGTGTCTTAGTACTAGCATTATCTGTGATTAAAGTCAATGGAAAACTATAATAACTCAATTCTGATATTACTACTCTTGACCCAACTGTTCAGGAAAGAGGGTGTACATCAGCCCAGGAGGCAGAGTACCATTACCAGATGAGGCTTGCTGAGGGCAAAGGGAATACGGAATAGGTGGTGGAAGAAGGTAGTCCTAAATACCAGCTATGGCCATGTGACAAGTTGCAGAAATGAGGACTGTGATTGTTATGAGTTTTTCTTTCTTGTATGTGTGCATAAAATCATTTCATTTATTTCAGTTATAAAATGTAAGATGTAAACAGCTATAATGCATTTTTGGTTGGAAGTGTGTTAGTTGTATCATGCTAGGTACAAGTATGACTTTATAATTGTCTTTATATAGAGATTACGTATGGTTTAAGGAGATGTGTACAGGTACCACCTTAACAAGAGGTGGACTGTGATAGTTAACATTGAGTGTCAACTTAGCTGGGCCATGATTGTCAGTGGTTTATCAATCATGTAATCATCCTCCATGATCAGAACTGATATAATGTAATCACCTTCATGGTGAGATCTGCTACGAACAGTATATTATTGAAAGGGAGTTTCCTTTGAGAGGTGGCCTCGTTCTAAAATATATAGAAAAGCTCTGGCAATGCTCTCTGACTTTTTGCTTGATCTTGGTCCTGCATCTGGTTCATCATCATCTTCAGTTCTTGGATTTGAACTGTCATATTATGGCCTGACATATTGCTAGTTGATATTGTAATTATTGTCTTCACACCCTATGAGTCAAGTGCCTGCTATCTTCTCTGCCAATCTCGGATTCGTCAGCCTTCAAAGCCTGCTGTATTTCCTGCTGATCATCAGCCCAGGAAAAGCCTCCACCTCAAAATCTGGCCCACAGACTTGGGAACAGCCAGCCTCTACAACTGTGTGGATCAAAAAAAATTATGGATAAGTTTGCAATGAATGAGAATTCCAGAACACTTAATTGTGTTCGTGAGGAACTGTACACAGGCAAGAGGCTGTCACTTGAACAGAGCAAGTTTTAAAATCATGCATGGTTTAAAATCATGAAGGGCTATATCTTTTGACCATACTTATATAATCTCTATGAAGAAGAAGGCAGCATCAGGATTAGAAGAAAACTCATTAACAACTTGTGATGTGCAGATGAGGTAGCCTTGCTTGCTGAAAGCAAAGATGACTTGCAGCACTTACTGATTAAGATCAAAGAGTATAGCCTTCAATCTGGATTACACTTCAACATAAAGAAAATAAAAATCCTCACAACTGGTCCAATAAGCAACATCACAATAAATGGAAAAAAGATTGAAATTGTCAGTGATTTCATTTTACTTGAATCCACAATCAACATCCATGGAAGCAGCAGTCAAGAAATCAGACACTGTATTGCACTGGGTAAATCGGCTGCAAAAGACCTCTTTAAAGTGTTAAGGAGCAAAGATGTCACTTTGAGGATTAGGGTACACCTGAGCCAAGCCATGATATATTCATTCACCTCATACACCTGTGAAATCTGGACAATGAATAAGGAAGACCAAAGAAGAATTTATGCATTTGAATTGTGTTGGTGAAGAATACTGAAAATATCATAGACTGTCAGAAGAATGAACTAATCTGTCCTGGAAGAAGGGCAGCCGGAGTGCTCCTTGGAAGCAAGAATGGCTAGATTTCATCTCACTTACTTTTGTCATGTTATCAGAAGGGACCATTCCCTGGAGAAGGATATCATGCTTAGTAAATTACTGTTGTTGATATGTGCCTTTGAGTCAGTCCCGACTGATAGTGACCACTCCTTGGGTTTCCAAGGCAATATCACTATGGAAGTGGATTGCCCAGAGTAGATTAGAGGATCAGCAAAAAAAGGGGAAGACCCTCCATGAGATGGATTGACAGACACAGTGATGGTTCAACCATAGCAAGGATTGTGAGGAGAGTGCAGGACCAGACACTGTTTCATTCCCTTGTACCTAAGTTTGCTATAAGTCAGAGCTCACTCAATGGCACCTAACAACAACAACTGCATTAGCTATTTCCTTGAGATAAAATTTTCTCTCTTTATGTGTGTGTGTGTGTATATATATACATATGTAAGCTTCAATGGTTTTGCATCTCTAGAGACCTCATCTTAAGACACCATATACTTGTTTTCTCTGAGCTTTCTGTTACTGATGCCTACATTTACAGTGTTATGATTAGGGAAATTGCTTTGTATTATTTTGATTTTTTAAAATATATTGAGGCATGCTTTATGGCCTAAAATACAGTCTATTATAGAGAATGAACCATGTGCCTTGGTGAAGAATGTACACTGTGTTGCTGTTAGGTGGTTTGTTCTGTATATGCCTATGAGGTCTAGCTGGTTGATTGTGTTATTTCAATCTTCTGTATCATTGTTGAGTTTCTTTCTAGTTTTCCTGTCCATCATCAAAAATGTTTGATTAAAGTCTACTATGTTTTAGAACTTTGTACTTCTCTTTTCAACTGTGTTATAGTTTCTATTATATATTTTGGAGCTCTGTCATTGCTGTATAAATATTTATTTTGGTTATGTCTTCTTATTGGACTAAACTTTAATCATTATAGAATGCAATATTTTGTCTCTTATAATGAATTTTGACTCAAATTCCTTTTTACCAGAGATTATTATAGCCACTCTTATACCCATCTGGTTACTTTTGCTTGTTATATTTTTCTCTAAGCTTTCAATTTTAACCTATTTAAATCTTTGTTCCTCTTGTAGGGAGAATTTCAGTAGATCATGGCTTTTTTTATATATAATTATTTTAAATCCATTCTGCTACTCTCTTTACTGGAATGTTTAAACCATTTACATTTAGTCTGTTTATTGAAAATAATTTACTGGCATCATTTTGTTATGGTTTTGTGTGTGTGTGTGTGTGTGTGTGTGTGTGGTGTGAACAGTTTCCTCTACTTTATTTTCTATACTGAATACTTTTTGTAAATGAATTTTCTTTGCATATCCTTTATTGTTGATTGTATATTTCCTGAATCTTTTAGATTTTCTTCTTTATTTTTGTGAGATTTATTAGTTACCCTTGAAGTTTATATGAAATTTTCCATTATGTTCCTAAGTTTAAAGCAGTCTGTTATGTCTTAATATCACTTTTGACATCCTCTCAAAATGGAAGTTCTTACACTATTTATTTCCTTATTTATTTTGAAGTTTTCATCATTTAAGTTTGATCTCACTGGTTCCTTGTTTTCAGTTTTATAGCTTTATGTTACTTTTGCAAATTCTGTATCTGGTTTGGTATCTGGGTGATGTCATTGTGTGTCTTAATCTCAAGTTGTTGTCTGATGTTGTTGTTCTCTGTCTAAAGGACACCCTTTAATATTTCTTTTAAGATTTGTCTGGTGCTTACAAATTCCCTGAATTTCTGTTTTGCTGGGATGTGCTAGTTTCACCACTGATTTTGAAAGAAAATTTTGCTGAATTTATGATTTTTGGTTGGTAATTCTTTTCTTTCGTGGTTGTACATATGGTCTTCCTATTACCTTCTTATGTGCATTGTCCCTGCTGAGAAATCAGTGCTTAGTCTTCTTGATTTCCCTTTGTAGGTGGTATTTAATTTTTCACAAGCTACTCTCAGAATTCTTTCTTTGTCTTTAGTTTCAGAAATTTTGATTATAATATGTCTTTGTGACTTTCTTTTGGGGTCTATCCTGTATGGAGTTTGTTAAGCTTCTTGAATAGAAATCTCATCTTTCAAGACATTAGGGAAGTTTCTACCAATAAATCTTCAAAAATTCTCTCTATACTTTTTTCTCCTCTTCTGGAATTCCCTTTATG
>NW_006921864.1:4530874-4531466 GCF_000298275.1 Orycteropus afer afer | reverse complement strand
TTGAACCGCCAGCCTTCTGGTTAGCAGTCAAGTGCTTTAGCCACTATGCTACCAGAGCTCCTTCAAACAAGTTAGTATCAAGGAATTTTTCTTCAATATCACTGATTGTTTCTTCCATTGATTCATTTCTACATCTACATCCTTCCATTGAATTATTTATTTATAAGATTTTATTGTTAATCTTCAGGATTTCTAGTTGTTACTTTTATATGTTTTTCAACTATTTATTTTTTCAAGGAGATCGGGTGGTGTAGTGGTTAAGACATTTGGCTGCTAACCAAAAGTTCAACAGTATGAACTCACCAGCCACTCTGCAGGAGAAAGATGAAGCAGTCTGCCTCTCTAAAAATTTAAAAACTTGGCAACCTTATAGGGAAATTTCTACCCTCTTCTACAGGGTTGATATGAGTCAGAATTGACTTGATGGAAGTGAGTTTGGTTTTGTTTTTGGTGTTTCTATTTCCTCACTTTTTTTTTCTATTGTTTTCCTGCACTTGACTGCTAACCTGAAGGCTGGTGGTTCAAACCCACCAGCCACTCCTCAGAAGGAAGATGGGGCAATCTACTTACATAGTGATACTGCCTCGGAAAC
>NW_006921864.1:4522117-4530685 GCF_000298275.1 Orycteropus afer afer | reverse complement strand
TAATTCTAGTTATTAATATATTTATTATTTATTCTATGTATATATTTGTTTTGTGCTGATTTTTTGTTTGTTTTGATGTGTCTAGAGTTTGTTTTTCTTTCTCTTTGAAATGCTGTTCTTCTTTTGTATTATTTTTATTGTTATTACCGTTTGTGATTCTGGTCTATGGGTGACTTTGGTGGTGTCTGTTGGCTGGGTGTTATTTCCTCTAATTAGTAAGATGGATCTTGACTGAAAGCAAAGAGGACCAGAACATGTTTACTTGTGATTAATTGACTATACATAATTATTCAACTGTGTAGAACATAACAAATTATGGAGAACGTTGGGAAGAATGGGAATTGCAGAACACTTAATTATGCTCATGAGGTACCTCTACATAGATCAGCAGGCTGTTGTTAGAACAGCCTGCATGCTTTAAAATCAGGAAGAGAGTGCCTCAGGGTTGTGTTCTTAAGAATGTGACATCAGGATTGAATGAAGACTCGTTAACAACCTGCAACATGTAGACAACACAACCTTGCTTACTGAAAGTGAAGATGACTTGAAGCATTTACTAATGAAGATCAAAGACTACAGTCTGCACTGTGTATTACACCTCAACATAAAGAAAACAAAAATCCTCATGACTGAACCAATAAGCAGTGTCATGATAAATGGAGAAAAGTTTGAAGCTGCCAAAGTTTTCAAATTATTTGTTTCTACAATCAATACCAATGGAAGCAACAGTCAAGAAATCAAACATATCACACTGGGCAAATCTGTTGCAAAAGTTCTCTTTACAGTGCTGAAGAGCAAAGATGTCTCTTTGAAGATTAAGTGGAACTAACCCAAGCCATGGTATTTTCAACTGCCTCATATGCATGTAGGAGCTCTGGTAGCATAGTGCCTAAGGCACTTGACTGCTAATCAGAAGGCTGGTGGTTCAAATCCACCAGCCACTCCTCAGAAGGAAGGTTGGGCAATCTACTTCTGTAGTGATACTGCCTTAGAAACCCAAGGAGGGGTCACTATGAGTTGGATCCAATTTGACAGCACATAACAACAACAACAACATATGCATGTGAAAGTTGGAAAATGAATAAGGAAGACAAAAGAAGAGTTCATACCTTTGAGTAGTAGTGTTGGCAAAGAATATTGAAAGTACCATGGACTGTCAGAAGAGATAACAAATCTGTCCTGGAGGAAGTGCAGCTGGAATGCTCCTTGGAAACAAGAATGGCGAGACTTCATCTCACCTATTTTGGTCATTTTGTCAGAAGGGACCCTTCCCTGGAGGAAGATATCATGCTTGGTAATGTGGAAGGATAGCCCCCAACAAGATGGTTACAATGATAGGCTCAACCTTGGCAAGGATTGTGAGGCTATTGCATGACCAGGCAGTGTTTCATTCTGTTTTACATAGGGTTGCTATGAATTGGAGCTGACTCAACAGCTCCTAACAACAGCAATTATTATGGTGGGTCACATCCACAAGCAAGTCCTCTATGGTTAAGCTAGTTTGTCTTTTTTTGTCACGTTAAGTGGAGGTGTCATAACAGGTTCTTTCCCCGATATTGAATGAGAAGTGCTGTGTGGTCAGGTTCCCTTCACTGTCATTTTGGCACCGAGGGGTCCTTCCAAGTTAGAGTTAGCCCTTAGAGCATTCTTTTATTTTGGTTATGTTTTGAGCTTCTCTCCCCAGCCCCTTTTCTTCTTCTTCTTCTTCTTTTTTTTTTTTAATTGTGCTTTGAGTGCAAATTTACAGTGCAAAATTCGTTTTATATTCAGCAGTTCGTGTACATTTGATTCTGTGCCCCTGTTACCATCCCTAATCATAACACACTCTCCTCCCTTCCTGTTCCTGTGACCCACTCCCCATGCCCCTCATACTTATGCACTCCTTTCTGTCCAGCTCTCCTTCCATGTGACCGCTGCCCCTCTGGTGCCCCATGGCTGGTTGCTCTAAGGGGTGTATCTCTCTAGAGTAGTGGGTGCTTGGCCCAGGGTTGAGTGTTCTGCATGTAAGTCTTTCTACTGTTGGGCTGAGAGCCAATCCTTGGAAGTGAGTCCAATTGCAGGCCCGAAGGGTATCCGGGGGCCATAGTCTTGGGGGTCCCACCAGACTACATCTGACTGGTAATTCTGGTCATTTCTGTGTTTTTGAATTTTTGTTCCACATTTTTCCTCCCACTCCATCCACTATTTCCAGTTTTGATCCTTTCCTGAGTAGTTGACATTGGTAGTCAGGCACCATATAGTTCTGGTTTCAAAGTCCATCATATCCTTGGACTAATTGTTTGCAAATGCCTTTTATTTTCTTCACTCTTCTTTGCTTCAGATGAGAGGAGACCAATAGTTGTGTCTTAGATGGCCATTCGAAAGCTTTTAAGACCCCAGTCACTACTCACTAAAGTAGGTTGTATAACAAGAATTTTATGTACTATATTGTGCCAATTGTATCGGTGTTCCCCAATACTATGGTCCTGAGTCAGCAGGCCTGATGACTCTCTCTCCCAAGGTTTTTGGTTGTCTCTGAGAGATTACTCCAACTCTGCCTTCTGTTGCTTCTGTAATGAGTGTGGGTAATTTTGTATCACTAGTATCTATGCAAGACTGTCTTAAGCTAAATCTATCCTCGGTGTAGATTATATTCCTGTTCACTTCCCTCAACCTGATCTTCTCACCTGTCTAAGCATTTATCCATAGCCTGGCATTTGGTGTTAGTGGTAATGCAATATTGTGCATATACTAGTATTTGCTTCTGTTGTCTATATCTTATATGCAAGTTTCAGTAATATTCCTTTCCCCAATGTCATCATGCTGATCACAGACTCTTTTCATACTGTCCCTTCCCTTACTGAAATCAACATGTAACTCCCACCTAGTCCAAAATTTGTCCTCCCCTTTCCTCCCATCCCTTCTAATCTACAAAGTGAGTTTCCTTCTGTAAGTAAACCCTTTGACTTTTTACCATAATGGGCTCATGCAATATTTGACCTCCTGCAGTTAACTTATTTCACTCAGCAAAATGTCCTCCAATTTCATCCATGTTATGAGATGATTCATGTATTCTTCATTATTCTTTAATATAGCATAATATTCCATTGTGTGAATGTACCATAATTTGATTATCCATTTATCTGTTGATGGGCATTAGGTTGTTTCCATCTCTTTGCTGTAGTGAATTGTGCTGTGATGAACATGGTTGTGCATATGTCTGTTAGTGCCCTGTCTCTCACCTCTTTAGGATATATTCCTAATAATGGAATTATTGGATCAATGTTATTTCTATTTTCAGTTTTTTAAGGAAATGCCATACCATTTTCCAAAATGTTTGTACAATTTTGCAGTTCAACCAGAAGTGTATGAGAGTTCCAAACTCTCCACAACCCCACCAGCATTTGCTGTTTTCTCTCTTTTTGAATTTTGCTATTATTGCTGGGGTAAGATGATATTTCATTATTGTTCTGATTTGCATCTCTCTAATGCCTAAGGCACTTGACTGCTAACCAGAAAGAAGGCTGGTGGTTGAAACCCACCAGCCACTCCTCAGAAGGAAGGTTGGGCAATCTACTTCCACAGTGATCTGCCTCAGAAACCCAAGGAGGGGTCACTATGAGTCGGGTCCAACTCGAGGGCAAATAACAACAACAACAACAATGTCCAATGATCATAAGCATTTCCTCATGCATTTGGTGCCTGCCAGTATATCATCTTTAATGAAGTGTCTGTTCATGTCCCTTGATCATTTTTGAATTGAATTGTTTGTTTGTCTGGTGTTGAGGCATTGAAGTTTTCTATAAATTTTGGAATTTGAGTATTGCTTTAGCTTTGTCCTTTGTCAGATATGTCATAGGCAAGTATTTTCTCCCAATCTGTAGGTTTTCTTTTTACTCTTTTGGAGAAGCCTTTTGATGCTCATAAGAATTTAATTTTTAAAAGGTCCCAGTCTTCTATCTTTTCTTCCACTGTCTGTACATTTTGGGTTATACTTGATAGTCTTTTATTGCCATAAACTAGGGCCTCTAGATTTGCCTTTATTTTATCTTTGATGAGCTTTATAGTTTTGGGTTTTATATTGAAGTCTTTGATGCAACTTGAGGGTTTTTTTTTTTCTTTTTTTGTATATGGGGTAAAATATGGGTCTTGTTTCATTTTTCTGCAGGTGTATAGCCAATTTTGCCAGCACCATTTGTTAAAGATGCTATCTCTCCCCCATTTGATGGGTTTTGGTCCTTTGTCCAAGATCAGCTGTCTGTATATGGATGGCTCTATTTTGGGGTTTTCAATTCTGTTCCATTGGTCTGTCTATCATTGTACCAATACCACACTATTTTTATTACTGTGGCTGGCTGTATAGTAGGTTTTGAGATCTGGGAGTGAGACTTCCCACTTTGTTTTTCTTCTTCAGCAGTGCTTTGTTTATCCAAGGTCTCTTTCCTTTCATATGAAGTTAATAATTGTTTTTTCCAGATCCTTAAAAAAAGTTGGTATTTTGCTTGGGATTGAATGTGTTGATTGTGTAGATTGCTTTGGGTAATACTGACATTTTCACAATATTCAGTCTTCCTATCCATGAACAAGGCAGGTCCTTCCTTTTGTCTAGACCCCTTGTAGTTTCTTGTAGTAGTGTTTTGTAGCTTTCTATGTATAGGTCTTTTGTTACTCCAAGGAGCTCTGGTAGTGTTTTGGTTACCTAGTGCCACTCTAACAGAAATACCGTAAATGGGATGGCTTTAACAATAAGAGTTTCTTCTCTTATCGTTTTGGAGGCTGGAAGTCTGAGTTCAAAGTGCCAGGCTTTAGGGGCTGGGTGAAAGCCTTTCAACCTTGGGCTTCAGCTCCGCCTCTTGTTCTGGGACCACTGAAGTTACAGGCATCTCTTCACTCAGGCAGCTACTAGTTGCTAAGGTTAACAAGCCCAAGGTCAACAAATAAAATGGCACAGTCCCACTGTTACCAAACAATATGTCAGGCCATTGATTCAAATCCATTGAAAGTCCCAAGATTGGCAGAGCATGGCAGGCTGCTGAACAACAACTCAGCTTCATGCAAGGTTCAAGCTTGCTATAAACTAGAGACCATTCCCAAAACTGCTTCTTATATATGGGAAGCAGATCACGTCCCTAAAGCAGCTACTCAGCTGCTTGTGGTAGATCCTACCATGGAGCTGATTACCAGTCTCATTGTGAGGAATACTATCATCACCTGCCCAGCCACTAAACCAGGCCCAGCCAAGTTGATACACAAACTTCATTACCACACAAACAGAATCCAAAAACATATAAAAAAAATAATACATTATGACCAAGTGGGATTCATACCAGGTATGCAAGGATGGTTCAATGTCAGAAAAATGTAATCTACCACGTAAACAAAACAAAAGACCCATATGATCATCAATTGATGCAAAAAATGCATTCGATAAAATCCAACACCTGTTCCTGTTCAGTACTCTCAGCAAAATAGGGATAGAAGGGAAATTCCTCAACATAATAAAGAGCATATATGCAAACAGCCAACTTAATTGTTAACAGTTAAAGACTCAAATCATTCCTCTTGTGAACAGAAACAAAAGATGCCCTTTATCACCACTTTTATTCAACATTGTGTTGGAAGTCCTAACCAGGGCAATAAGGCAAGAAAGAAATAAAAGGCGTCCAAATTAGCAAAGAGGAAGTAAAGCTTTCTCTATTTGTGGATAACATTATCTTATACATAGGAAACCCAAGAGACTCAGCAAAAAAATTACTAGAACTAATAGGTTCACCAAAGTGGCAGGATACAAGGTAAACATACAAAACTCAGCTGGGTTCCTCTACATCAACAAAGAGACCTCTGAAAAGGAAATAAGGAAAACAATACCATTTACAATCTACCATAAGCAGCTGAGTAGCTGCTTTAGGGATGTGCTCTGCTTCCCGTATATAAGAAGCAACTTTGGGAATGGTCTCTAGCTTATAGCATGCTTAAACCCTGCATGTAGCTCAGTCATTATTCAGCAGCCTGCCATGCTCTGCTGATCTTGGAACTTTGGATGGACTTGAATCAATGGTTTGCTGAAGCCCAAGGTCGAGGGGTTTTCACTCAGTACCTAGAGCCTGGCATTTTGAACCTGGACTTCTAACCTCCAAAACTGTAAGCGAATGAACTCCTGTTTGTTAAAGCCATCCCATTTGTGGTATTTCTGTTAGAGTGGCACAGAGGTAACCCAAACAGTTGGCTAGGATTTTGTTGAAGATTTTTGAATTCATATTCAGAAGGGATATTGGTCTGAAGTTTTCCTTCTTAGTGGTGTCTTTCCCTAGTTTTGGTATCAGTGCTATGCTACCTTCGTAAAGTGAATTTGGGAGTATTCCATCTTTTTCTATGTCCTGGAATAGTTTGAGTGTAGTGTATGTGTCAACTCTTCCCTGAATATTTGGTAAAATCTCCAGTGAAACCATCTGGGCCAGGACTTTTTCTTGTGAGAAGTTTTTTTTTTTTTTTTTTTTTTTAATGATCTGCTCAATGTCTTCTTTTGTTATGGGTCTGTTTAAGTATTCTGTCTCTGACTGGGATAGTTTAGGCAGTTGTTGTGTTTCTAGAAACTTTTCCATCTCTTGTAGGTTCCTGAAGCTATTGGAATACAGTTCTTCATAATAATCTGTCAGTATCTTTTTTAATTTTAATTAGTTCTGTTGTGATGCTGCCCTTCTCGTTTATTATTCATGTTACTTGCATCTTGTCTTTCTCTTCCTTTGTTAGATTTGCCAGTGCTTTGCCAATTTTGTTAATCTTTTTGAAGGACCAGCTTCTTGATTTGTTGATTTTCTGTATTTTATTTTTTTTGTTGTTTGTTTGTTTTCTGTTTCATTTATTTCTGCTCTGAATTTTATTATTTCCTTACTTCTGGATGCTATAAGTTTCTTTTGTTGTTCTTTTTCTAATCATTCAAGTTGTTGAGCTAGGGTGTTGATTTCGTTTCTTTCCTCTTTTCTGATGTGTGCATTGTTTTGCTGTAAATTGACCTCTGAGTATTGCTTTAGCTTTGTCCTGTACATTTTGGTAAGATGTATCTTCTTTCTTGTTTGTTTCTAGGAATTTTTTTTTTAATTTCACACTTGATTTCTTCTGTTTCACAGTAGTTTTTGAGCAGTGTATTATTCAATTTCCACATAATTGATATTTTTTCCTTGATCTTCCTATTATTATATCTAACTTTTATAGCATTGTGGTCCAAGAAGATGCTTTGTAGTATTTCAATGTTTTTGAATGTATTGAGGTTTGTTTTGTGTGATAACATATGGTCTATTCTGGAGAATGATCCATGTATACTAGAGAAGAATGTGAATTGTGTTTTTGTTGGGTGCAGTTCTTTTAATATGTCTATGAGGTCAAGTTGGTTGAATGTGCTGTTGAGTTCTTCTGTATCTTTGTTGAGATTTTTTACTAGTTGATCTATCCCTCCTTGAAAGTAGTGTATTAAATTCTCTTACTGCTATTGTCAAGTTGTGTATTTTTCCTTTCTATTCAGTTAATATTTGCTTTGTGTATGTTGGAGCACTTTCTTTGGGTGCATAGATATTAATTATGGTGATGTCTTCTTGGTTAACTGATCCTTTTAACATCATATAATGGCCTTCTTTGTCCCGTAGGCTCTTTTTTACCTTGAACTCTATTTATCAGAAATTAATATTGACACTCCTGCTCTTTTTTGGTTGCCATTAGGTTGGTATCTTTTTTTCCACCCTTTAATAATTAATTTGTTTTTATCTTTATGTCTAAAGTGAGTCTTTTGTAGGCAGCATATTGATGGGTCTTATTTTCTTATCCAATCTGCCATTCTCTCTTGACTGGTGCATTTAGTTCATTCATATTGAATGTAATTAGTGATAGGTATGAATTTATTTCTGTCATTCTATTGTGTTTTTTTGTTATGTTGTTGGTAATTTCCTTGTTCCAAATATTTTTCTGTGCTGAGCTCATTTTATTATCAAGTGTTTATTCTCTTTTCTTCACTGATATAGGTTTTGTGCTTACTAAGCCCATATGTTTTTCTTCTTTCTGAATTTGCTTAGGGGGATTGTTAATTTCCTTTGTGATTACCCTGAAGTGAACTCTTGTCTCCCTCCTTAAGTTTGGAACAGTCAGTTCTATAAAGACCTTGTCTTGTCTTCCTCTCCATTTGGTAGTTTTGTAATTAGAGTTTTTATTCCCTCTATTTACTTTGTTGCTGGTGCCATCTGCAGATTGACTCATGTCTTTGTGTACATTGTTTTATTAGCTTATTCTTAGCTTCAATTTCTGGTTTGGTTTTGAAGTGTTGATGACCAGTGTTCTGATTTTAATTTGCTCTTCTCTGTTGTGGGTTTTCTATTGTAAGGACTGACTTTAGGATTTCTTGTCAGGGTTATTCTGGTTTCCACAAATTCCTTTCATTTGTTTGTCTGAGAATGTCTTGATTCACCCTCATATTGAGGGACAGTTTGGCTGGATATATAATTCTTGGTTTGAAATTGTTTTCCTTCAACATTTCTTGGGAGCTCCGGTGATTTAGTGACTAAGGCACTTGACTGCTAACCAGAAGGCTGGCAGTTCAAACCC
>NW_006921864.1:4511433-4516082 GCF_000298275.1 Orycteropus afer afer | reverse complement strand
ATATTAACAGGTCTTCCTTGTAGGCATATGGATATTATCCTATCACTGACAGCATTGTACTTCAGGACAGATCTTGAAACATCCTTTGTGATGATGACTGTCACGCCATATGGCGTGGCATTCAATTATGACCATATCACTTGATAATGACTTCCTCAGAGGTATGCAGGTGGTTCAGTGGTAGAATTCTCCGCTTCCATGCAAAATATCCTGTTTCAATGCCCAGCCAATGCACCATCTGTGCAACTACCACACATCTGTCCGTAAAACCTTGCATGTTGCTATGATACTACGCGAGTTACAGAAGACTCCTAGACAGCTAATAGCAACAATGGTTTTCTTATCCCTCATGACAAGAAATACAGGGCCTCTCAGCTCTCAGCAGGATAAAGATATCTCTAGTGGGTCTTCAGTCCTCTATCTTCTCTCTCAGGCATCTTAAGTAAGGTGTTAACTGACATTTTTGAAACCTCCTCTTTTCCTGATTCTGATCCTAAAAGTCAAATGTCTAATTCTTTATAATTTTCTTCCACTTGGAACTATATAAAAATATATATAATCTATCTTCTATTTCATAATTCTTTGTATATTTAAAGCAATTTTTTTCTTCTGCTTCAATTCACCAGAAATACCAATGCTATTTCCTTCAACACTTTCTTGAATTTCTGTTAAAATTGTGAACCTTAGAAGTAAAAATTCTTATTGTGACTAATGAAATGACTCTTGCTTCTCACCTGAACAATATTGTTCCACCTAAAATTTCATTCATGGTTTCAGAAAGTAAATTCTACCACTGAGCTGATAATTAACTTAAGTCATTAAGCTATTTCCATAGAAATATTAAGTTGATGTCTTTTTCATCTTGAAAGCCTGGAGTTGAGTTTTTTAAAGCACATCCTTAGAATTTAATTGTTGTTTACCTTATCTTAGATTGAAAAATCCAGATTTAAAAGAAAAAATAATAATAATAACTTTTAAATCTTAGTTTCTAATACTTATGTATCTCCAACAGTAACCAACATTTTTAAAATGTAATATTTATCACTTATAAATTCTCATTCAAGATTCAAAAATATTAAGGAACTATTGTGTGTACTTGTAATACAGTTAAAACCTGCCTTGAAAGATTTCATGAGACTTTAAACTCCATGAGAGAGGGGACGTCTCTGGCCAAATCAACACTTCGATACTCAACATCGGCACCCTCCCTGCCTGGCAAACACAAAGTCCATATGTCATGTGAATGAATGAGTGGATGTTGGAATCAATAAGCAGGCTTGCAAAAAAAGTAAAATGTTAATTGTAACAATTACCAATATAATTTCTATAAAAAATGATAACCCAAGTCATAATTACAAAGCCTATAGCTTTCTGCTAAAACTTTTCCTTTACCTTTAATCAGCTTTATTCTATATAAATGGAACATTCTGATGAACTCAAGAAGTATTGTGTCTAAAACACTATATTCAAAACAATCACTTGATATCTGAATTTAGATTACTTGTTAAAAATGAAATTTTGCTTATTTAAAAGTTGCCTGAAGGCCCTTCTTTTATGGACTAGTCAATGAGGATTTTATATAGCCAAACTGGAGAGCAAAGAGTTTCTTTAATCATAGTTGTGGGTATTGCTGAACTCAATATGAATGCAGAGTTGTGTTCAGCAGAAATCCTAGTAAAGGAGGTGAATGGCAGATGAAACCAGAAATAGCTTTTAGGTTTTTAATACCTACCCACCAGCCACTCCTCGGAAGGAAGGTTGGGCAATCCTACTTCTGTAGTGATACTGCCTTGGAAACCCAAGGAGGGGTCGCTATGAGTTGGGCCAACTCAAGGGCACATAACAACAACAACAATGTCTATATGAGCCATTTATTGTTAACGGACTATAACAAGGTATGACAAATAAGCAAGTTCTGAACAAACAAACAAACAAACAAACAAAAACTCACTGCCATGGAGTCGGATCTTCTTAGGTTTCCGAGGCGGTATCACTACAGAAGTAGATTGACAAACCTTCCTTCCAAGGGGTGGCTGGTGGGTTTGAACCACCAGTCTGCTGGTTAGTAGTCAAAAGCTTTAGGCACTTGGCCGCCAGAGCTCTAGCTGGGCTGGCTGTGAACTCATAATTCATTTCATGTATAAACTCTTATAATTCAAGGATTTTGGGGGAATTAAATTAAAAAACATTGTTTATGATTTTTTTTAATCTACCTCCTTTTTTAGTAAAAAATGATATTTACTATATATAGATTTTACTATTAAATCTGTTATATAAGATATGATTAGAGATGGTCATTAGTAGCTTTGTATCGTAACATATGTTTTTCATCTATCCAGAATTGTTGTTGTTGTTGTTGTTATGTGCCATCGAGTAGGACCTGACTCATAGAGACCCCTCCTTGGGTTTCTGAGGAGTATCACTACAGGAGTAGATTGTCCCATAATTAATATAAATATTAATATTAATTAATAATTGTAATTAATATAATTATAATGATTAATAATTAATATTAATATTAATTAATAATTGTAATTAATATAATTATAATGATTAATAATTAATATTAATATTAATTAATAATCAATATTATTTTATAAATATCCTAAATCTAAATGATCTATCATTTTAGAAAAAAATAGCCAGCATATCTAATTTTGAAATCACAGGTGGTTTATATTAGACTCTATCTAATTTTTAACGCTGACCTTTGAAGAAATATTCTATTTTTAAAGTCATTTTGTTGTGTCAAACTATTTGATGAAAAGCTGATTCAGCATATTCAGACTATATTAAATATTGAGGTAATTCTAGAAACAAATTTATTCCTTTAACAGTGATTTTGTAACCTATGTTTAAGTGTCTCATTCCTTTCTTCAACATCAACAAAAAAATGTATATATGACCCATTTTAAACAACAATAAAAATAATGAGCACAATAAAATTCCTATGGTTGAGTCAGGATGGGATTTGGGACAGAAAATTCCCATCTCTCCAAAGGTGCCTTGTTTACATTTTTTCCATAGTTTGAGAACAGGTCCAACAATGCTCCTTTAATAGACTGGTTAAATATAAAGCATTAGCCAAGGAAGGGCTGCTTCAATATTTTCTGTCTCTGGATTTGTTAACTATTCCTTGTGTTTTCTTGACCAAGAGGTGTCAGAGGTCACTCAGGTGAAAGTGACCTCTCTAGAGATCAGAGTCAAACATCTATATAGCATTTTGGTATATTCCTCAAATCACTTGATGATTCATTGACAGCCATTTTACTGTGTTGACCCTTCACCACATAGAGAATAGACTCATTGAGATGTCAAGTACATGCTGACAAAGGCCAGTTCATTGTGAGTGGTTGCTTTAAAACTCCTTTAAACTTATCTACAGATTTATTCTTCCATCAGATGTGAATGTTTGTGCATTTTTGAAGGTGTATTAAAATAAAATTGAAACTAAAATCATACAAAAAAATCTATTATGTCAAAATTTTAATTCTACAAAATCTATTTTTGTTTCAAAGTTGATCTAGGTAGCCAATATTTTTAATTAAATATAAAAAGCAAGAAAGTTTTTAATCAATACTGCTATTCATTTTCAAGATGTCTATAGGGTGACATAGGGTAAAATTTATTGAGATTTAACCATATGACACAATAACAACTTTGTTCCTTTCAGAGTTTAAAGAAACAAACATTTGTTGTTGTGAGAGCAACTGTTTAGCATATTAGATAATTTCTCAGGAGTAGTTATAACATTTTGTTTTTGTTAATCAAAGACTGATGAAGAAGGGGCTTTTTGACAATGAATTATAAGGAAACATTAATAAACTAAAATTAACTCTGACTTTAAAGGTGAAATAATTTTTTATGTTTAGGATAGTTTAGCTGTATTCCCACCAAAGGGAATACTTATAGATAAACTGGAGAATTCTTAAGATGTCTTATTGACATTCAGATATTACATATTATTTTCCCAGCTACTTAATTTATAATTAGAGTAATTAATGTGGCTTATTCTGAAAGACGCTAATTTTTCCAAGATGTTATTTATTGCTATAAACTCACTTTTTTTTAATGTCTCTTGTGTGTGTATACCTCACTGAAAATTATATGTAATATTAAAATTATTTTGTTGGAATTATTTCCTAGTAATTTCCTAATATTTGAAATGAAAGAACTTGAAATTCCTTGTATCTTTCCCATGAAAAGATTCTATACCATATGGAAATATTTAATTTCATTTTCAGTTTCAATTCAATGTTACACAAGCCCTAAAGTATCACCACCATTTTCATTGTTCTCCTCTGGAGTTCAATTCTCTTGTGGTTTTCCGAAAAATTACTAATAGAAAGTTACAGATATAGGATATCTCCATATATTAGATAGAGTTTTCTCATTGATTTCTTGATGTTATCTTTTTTACATTAAGTCTTTATAAAAATATGTTAGAACGAGAGATAATGATCTTTTCAGGGGAGTGATTACTTTGATAGAAACGTAAAACATAGTCATTGACCAACAGATGTACATTGATGTCCTATGTTGTTATGTTGTTGTTATGTGCCGTCAAGTCGGCCCCGACTCATAGCGACCCCTCCTTGGGTTTCCGAGGCAGTATCACTACGGAAGTAGGATTGCCCAACCTTCCTTCC
>NW_006921864.1:4506842-4511333 GCF_000298275.1 Orycteropus afer afer | reverse complement strand
TAAGGCACTTGACTGCTAACCAGAAGGCTGGCAGTTCAAACCCACCAGCCACTCCTTGGAAGGAAGATTGGGCAATCTACTTTCATAGAGACACCACCTCAGAAACCCAAGGAAGGGTTACTATGAGTCACAATTGACTCGATGACAGTGAGTTTGAGGGTTTTTTTGTTTTGTTCTATTGTCTTCTTGCCTGCATGGTTTGTACTGAGTAATCAGAAGTTAATCTTATTGGTTGTCTGTTGTAGGTGACATTTCTTTTTTCCTGAGCTGTTTTCAAGATTCTTTCTTTGTCTTTGGTTTTGGAGAGTTTCATTATGATATGGCTTGGTGACATTCTCTTGGAATCTATCTTGTATGGGGTTAGTTGAGCTTCTTAGATGAATATCTTTTCTTCCTTCATGATATGGGGAAATTTTCTGTTATCAAGTCTTCCACAGTTTTCTCCATGTCCCCCCCCCCCCTTGTTCTGGTATTCCAATGAAACTTGTGTTGTTTCTTTTCATGCCATACCATATTACTCTTAGGTTCTCTTCAGTTCTCTTAAATCTTGGTTCTGAGTTTTCCTCATATAGGCTGGTGTCAAGGGATTTGTCCTCGAATTGGGAAATGTGTTCTTCAGCCAGTTCTAGTCTACTTTTTGACCCTCCACTGTGTTGTCTAACTCTATATAATTTTAGTGTTCATCTTCTGGATTTCTAAATGATGTTTTTGTATGAGTTTAATTGTGTATTTATCCTGTTATTTTGTTCTTGAATGGTTTTCCTGAATTCTTGCAGGGTACTGTCTGTCTTTTCCTTGATTCTGTTTGTGGTTTCCTTGACCTCTTATAGAGTCTTATATACATATCTTCTGAATCTCTTCTCAGATAATTCTATTGCCTGTGCTTCTTCCATGATAGATAATTCTTCAGCCTGGGGTTAAATTTCTATTGTCTTCTTATGCTGTTTTTTTTTGTTTGTTTGTTTTATTTGAGGTTGTCTGTTATTTCCTAAATATTTTGAAGTTGTTGTCTTTAACTCTTAATTATGTATTGATTTGTTTCACCTTGATTTTACATTTAACTATATTTGAATATGTGGAGCAGGTGTAATTTTTGTTTATTAATTTGGCTGTACTGGTTGCTCTCCAGTTCTTTTTGTGTTGGTGGGATCACTGGTTGGGATGTGGATGCAGGCCTATGTCTATAGTGAAGGATATTTGGACTTTTTAGCAGCAGATGTTCTTTCTATTGGATGAAGCAGGGGAGAAAGGGAAAAAGAGAAAGAAAAGAGACAAAAAAAATAGGCACCAGTAGTAAGTCCCTGTGTTCCATGTTTGGGTGAGGTCTGCTGGCTCAGGCAGTTTAGTTTGTGTCTTCCTTCGATGGCTACTAATGACAACTTGTTGTTTTCAACCATGGATCTGCAGTTAAAAATTGACAGAGACCCCAATGGGTAGAGGGTTCTCTTCTTGGATCAGGAGCCTCAAAACCATGTAACCTATTCTACTCTGTGTTAAAAAGTGATTGCAGAAGAGTTGAACCTTAGTCCAGTGCTGTGAGCTCTCTCCAAGTCTCTGCCTACTTGAAGCAAGTTTTGTCCTTGGCCCCATTCCTTTCTGAGCTCCGTGGCAGCCCAAGCCAAGAAGGGTTTTGATCTGTTATCTACTCACTCAGCTCAGCTCTCAAAGTTTCCATCAGAAGCTCCCAGTGTGGGTATTTCGAGTCCCCACTGCTTCTGTGGGTTCCATGGTGGTTTTTTTTTTTTTTTTCCTCTTTGTCCTTCTGTCAATCAATTCTGTATTGCTAATGAGTCTTCCATTTCCCTGTCTCTCAATCTCTCTGCCAGCTAAGCAGGCTCATTTATTTTTTCCAGTGTTTAATCTGTTCTTTTTCTCCACCTTTACCAGATCTAGTATTCTATCTTCTCTCCAGTTGCTCACCACTGCAGTATCACTGTTTCTATTTGCTACACCTAGTTATTCAGGAATTAATGCTAGAGGGAAAAACATGTGGGCTACAGGTACAATGCTATCTTTCTCCTAGTTAGTGTATTCTTATAGGTGAGGGCAGAACATCTCCACATCTGCTGTGAGGGAGTGAGATCCTAAAGGTCGATGTAGACCACTCTGTGAATCCAAATTGGTGCCTTAGTAGGTAGTGAAGTAGTGGACTGGTAGGCCAGTCTTGAGCCTCTAGTTACAGGTTCAACTGAGCAGGAGTGTGCCAGGAGGCTGAGGGAATGCTGGAACAGGCTCATCTGGAGTTAGCTTCGGGTCATAGGTCTGATGTCACAGAAGCCCATTCTGTAGATCACTGGGCATGTCAGGCACACTGCTAGCCAGTGTGAAGGTTTTGGGGGAAGAAGAGGAGGCTGTATGCCTCCAGTCCCTTGCATGGACCAAATGAAAAGAGATGGGACCAGTCAGGTGGGGGATGTCTGGTTGCCACTCTAAGTATCCTCCACTTTGCTAGTGCCACCTGCCTAAATGATAAGGGTCTGTTTCTGGTGGGTAATTCTGTCCTTATTTTCTGACTCCCTTCTTGTTCTATGGTTGCTTGGATCCCTAGAGCTCTTGCTCACCCTCTTGCATTTTTACTTCTTAGACCCAGTTCGCATTCTCTTGTTTCACTCCAGTTTCACCTACATAGTATCTACATCTGCTAATGAGGATTCCATGAAGTTGCTTTCCAGTGCTCTTCATCTAGGACACTTCTTGCTTTGTTTCAAAGTAGATATGCCAGGTGGCAGAGTGCCTACAGTCTGTAAGTATTCTCAGTAACTTTTAATTTGGTTTCTTTTTCCTTTCAGTGTTCAATCTAACTCATCATCCTTCTATACACTTTTTTCAGTTCCCAGATTGTCATCTGTATCTGTTTGACTTGGTTTTTCCATTCTTTATTTTAGGGGAATGGCATGGAGCATGTGACTAAACCAACATCTTGGGCTGTCTCCCACATAAACTCTTTTAGCCCCTGAAGTTGGTCTATTTAGCCTGAAAAAGAGACCACCAACAGTCCTAAACGTGCTAAAAAAATTAAAATAAATTTTTAAAATATATATTGTATTACCTAAAAGACTGTAAGAATGAATACTGAGCATTAGTCCATGGTATTATCAGCTGTTAAATGAGGAAGTCACACACAGCCAAACAGGATTTATCCTGTAAACCAGAGAATTTCCAGCTCTCCCACCATTCTTCTTTTCTTTCTTGGGCAAAAGAAAAACAAAAAATCTAAATAAAAGAATAAATAGAAAAAAAAAGGAAAAAAAAGCTGAAAAGGAAAAAAAAAACAAGTTTAGAGATAATATGTTGGAGGCAACTGCTGAATTTAGAGGTCTTGGTGTTCATTCTTTGGTTGTAAGGGTTTTAGGGTCTGTTTTTATTTAAAGAGATTGCTAGAGTTTAAATGGATTGTTTGGCCTTATATTTAGACAATGAGTAAGGACTAACATCTTCAAATTTGTTTTGGATAGTGGTTGACAGCATAGTTCCTTAATACTGGTGTTAACTCAATTATGAAGGATTGTCTCAGTTTTAAAAGTAACAAAAGTGGAATTTGATTTAATTCATTTAATTTAAGAAATTATTGACTGCAAGAATTTTTAATTTTCTAATTTACATTCATATATAATGTGTAAAAGAAACAGAAAATAAATTTGAAAACAGTAAAGTGAAGGGCTAAAATAAGTATAATTTTGTTACAGCTGTCATTCTGGGGGTGTAGTGCCTAGGGCATCTGACTACTAACCAGAAGGCTGGTGGTTCAAACCCACTAGCCACTCCTTGGAAGGAAGACTGGGCAATATACTTCCATAGAGATACCACCTTGGAAAACCAAGAAGGGGTTGCTATGAGTTGGGATCGACTCAATGGTAGTGAGTTTGATTTGGTTTTGGGTTTTTAATAAATATCAAATATTAAATAATACAATTCAGCCATTGTATTATATCAAACAATTGTGTTTTTTCAATCCACACAAGCAGAAATTCAAGGCTCAAGGTAATGTGCATGCAACATATATATTGGTGAATTGACTATTGACAACTTCAAAACATGGAATAAAATTAGTTCTATACATTATGGTCTTCATCATACCCTAAATTTACAGTGCATTGTGTGAAATATATAACATTTCTAAGACAATTATTAAGAAAAAATCACATATTTTGAAAAATTTGGAGACACTTTGCATTAGAATTCTTCCAATGATAGGGAACATGCAATCTCATTGCAGTTCTTATCAACTTTACTAATTAAAGCATGTATACTATAATTGAACTGAATTATGACCATTGTTGTTGTAGTTGTTAAGTGTCGTCGAATCGTTTCTGACTCATAGTGAGCCCATGCAAAGTAGAATGAAACACTGCCCTATTCTGCGCCAACCCTACAATTCCTGCTATACTTGAGCTCATCATTGCAGCCACCGTATCAATCCATCTCGTTGAAGGCCTCCGCCTCTTTTGTCGACCCTCCACCCTACCAAACATGACATCCTTCTCCAGGAAA
>NW_006921864.1:4491552-4499672 GCF_000298275.1 Orycteropus afer afer | reverse complement strand
TCCGAGGCAGTATCACTACGGAAGTAGGATTGCCCAACCTTCCTTCCGAGGAGTGGCTGGTGGGTTTGAACCGCCAGCCGTCTGCTTAGCAGGCAATTGATGTCCTATAGCACAATGATTAACCAGCTGGCCTGGGTTCCAATTTAATTTCAGCCTCTCCTTAGCTGTGCTGTTGTTGTTATTGTTGTTATGAGCTCTCGAGTGGGACCCGACTCACAGCGACCCTTCCTTGGGTTTCCGAGGTGATACCACTACGGAAGTAGATTGCCCAACCTTCCTTCCCAGAGGGCTGGTGGGTTTGAACCACCAGCCTTCTCGTTAGCAGTCAAGTGCCCTGTGCTATTTTATGTAAATTACTTAAATTCCCTGTACCTAAATTAGTTCATCTCCAAAAAAGGGATGTAGATAGCACCTAGCCCCCAAAGGACTGTGATAAGAATTAAATGAGTTAGTATAAGCAGTAGATTCAGAACTGTTATTGACACTTAGTAAATGCAGAACTCATTTTTTTTATTATTATTATTTTTAATACTATATAAAATTATTTTCTTAGAATTAGATATTTTAAAAGTGTTCCAACTGAAACCTAATTTTAGGCTAGCTTTTCTTCTTCTTCTTTTTTTTTTTTTTTTAATTGTTTCCAAAGTGCAAATTTATTTAAATCTCATCTAATTAGTCATTGAATGCTAGGAAGAATATTAGAGCTATCACTCTTCGGAGGGAAGGTTGGGCAATCTACTTTCTTAGTGATACTGCTTCGGAAACCCAAGGAGGGGTCACTATGAGTCGGGTCCGACTCGAGGGCAAATACAACAGCAACATTTTCTAATGAGGAAAAGGAGAAGAAGGAGATTTTAATGGTGCAGCAGGGCTTAAGAAAATTTAGCTACCACATTTGTTGTTGTTGTTATGTGCCCTCCAGTCAGACCCGACTCATAGTGACCCCTCCCTGGGTTTCTGAGGCAGTATCACTACGGAAGTAGATTGCCCCATCCTCTTTCTGGGGAGTGGCTGGTGGGTTTGAACCAGTAGCCTTCTGGTTAGCAGTCAAATGCCATAGGCACTATGCCACACTCTATAGGGTAAGCAAACTTTTTTTTTTTTTCTGTAAAGGACCAGATAATAAACATTTTTAGCTTTGTAGGCCATAAAATCAGTACTCTTAACTACTCAATTGTGTCCTGGTAGTGTGCAAAGTGGACACTGGCAATATATAAATAAATGTCTATAAGTGTGTTTCCATAAAACATTACACCACCAGAGCTCTCACAAGCGCAGTTGTTGTTGTTGTTAAGTGCCCTCGAGTCGTTTCCGACTCATAGCGACCCGATGCAGAGCAGCACGAAACACTTCCTGATCCCGCACCAACCCCACAATCCCTGCTATACTTGAGCCCATCATTGCAGCCACCGTGTTAATACATCTCGTTGAAGGCCTCCCCCTCTTTTGTGGACCCTCCACCCTACCAAGCATGACATTCTTCTCCAGGGAATGGTCCCTTCTTACAACATGACACAAACGCAGTAGAAGTTTAAATTTGGCCCTACAAATTAGTTTATTGATTCCTGCAATACCACATGAATATTCACAAACACAGATTGATGCTTTTCTCTAATCATTGCCCTTTCATGATGTTTTAAATGCTGGCAGGGGTGTTAGGCATTTTTAGATGGTAGATTCAAGCAAGTAATCACAAATGACAAAGACCCCTACAAACTAGAAGAATGAAGTAAAATAGACAAAAATACTTCTCATAATAATAAGATATTAAAAAAAAAAAAAATGCCAAAGCAGTTATCATCTGTAACTCATTGGAATTTAGTAATGATAAAAACAGTAATTTAAAATGAAATTCTCTTACTAGAATGTGAAAGAATTTGACAAAATTTCACTGAATGTCCAATTGATTGAATAATAATAAACATAATTCAGTAAAATCTTGAACATCATCATTATATGTTTATTATAAAACCAAAACCAGACCCACTGCCATCCAGTTGGACCTGACTCATAGCCACCCCTCCTCGGGTTTCCCAGGCAGTATCACTACACAAATAGATTGCCCCATCTTCCTTTCAAGGAGTAGCTTGTGGATTTGAACTGCCAGCCTTCTGGTTAGCCGTCAAATGCCATAGGCACTATGCCATATAACCAATTTATTAGTATGTAGTAATTTCTAAGTATAGTTTGCAGAGGTATAAATTTGCTCTTATATTTCTCTTATTCTTCCATGTTACTACTCCCTTAATTTTGTTACTAATTTCTTTCTTCACATATCAGAGATTCAGCTTCTTAGATGTCTACTTGACAGCCATTAGAATACTTTTACAGATTTTTAGCATATATTTAATAAAGTATATATTCATTAAAGTAATAACCCTATTTTATGCAATTTGCTTTGTTCCATCTGTCTTTTATAAAAATTAGCCATAATGATTCAATATAATAAATGCATCATTTAACAACAAGGATTATAGAGAATGTCAATGAAATCAAACTGGCTACATTAGACATGATGAGTAAAATGTTTTGAGAAACTATACCATTCCTTTCCATGGACACATCTCAAGTGATTATGATCTGGTATATTTATTATCACTCTGAGTGCTGCAGAAACATTCATCAAAGTAGAGCTACCCTTACATTAATGGAAAAATGTTCACATAACATCAGATGAAAAAAGGCCAGAGAAGATATTTTATTCTTTGGGAAAGAGACAAATTTGTGACGACCAATTTTATTCCTTAAAATACGTGGTACTTTTATGCATTTATTGAGTGGCAACAACATGAGTACTTAGAACACCTCATCAGAGCTGATGGAGGTACTTTTTTATGGAAAATTACTCCTAGTTAATGCATGTGATATATAGCATTCTACTTGACAAAAAGAATATGGTTCTAGCACATTCCTTGTAGTACATTCATTGCTAATGAACATCTTACAGGATAAAACTGACCAAGAATATATCAATAAAATATATTCCTTGGTTGCAACTTGCATTTTGTTCTTTGTTAGTGTGTCTTGTTTCCTTTAGCAAATTTCCCTCTTGCATTTCATTTCTCTTTTTTGCTCTCCATCTCTCCTGTCTTATTTCTGACTAGTTTCAGAGGAGCTTTTTAAATTATTCTCACCTACATACACTATTTTCATCTGCTCTTCTTAAATAATCAATTTGGTGATACTGAGAAAGAGAAAAAAAAAATGTTCAGTATGAGGTTAGCTACTATAAAGGTATAAGCCTGTTGCTGTTGTTATGTGCCATCAAGTCAGACCTGACTCATAGCGACTCCTCCTTGGGTTTCCAAAGCAGTATCACTACGGAAGTAGATTGCCCCATCTTCCTTCCAAGGAGTGGCTAGTGGATTTGAACCACCAGACATCTGGTTAGCAGTCAAGTGCTTTAGGCACTACACTACCAAAGCTCTAGTGAACCAATTACAAATCATCAACCATCCTTTCAACTGAAAATACAATAGGAAGGATGAATGAAAATAGTATTATATTTGCAATATACACTTTTAGGAATTTATGTTCTTATAATATTTTTCTTCATATTATGTAGAATTACCAACATCTTTGGCCTGGCACAAAAAAATCTTTGAATATAATTTTAGCCCAGAAAACAAAATGTTTTATCCAGCTTTCAGTGCTTGCACATATAAGGGAAAAAAAAAAAAAAAAAAAACCCAGATCTACTTAATAACTTATTTTATGCCATCATAACCTAATAGCAATCAAACATTATGCTATTGTCTTTCTTCAAACACTCTTTGAAAGAATTATTCTTATATTAGCTTATTTTAAGGTAACAATTCTACCAATTTAAATTTTGCTTTCCTCGAATTGTCACAAGATTCACCAAACTGATCTCTTTTCTCTAAGGAGACAGCTGTTCATTGCTTACAATCTCTTGCCCCAAGCACTGGCAGCTAGAAAACTTGCTTCTAATGTGGTTACAAATCTTGATCCAGCTGGTGACTCCTTTTCAACAATGAAGGTTACTATGAGCCCCATGGTAGCATTTAGAATTGAAATCACACTCTGTTGTACTTTAGGTTCCATATGCTGGCCCTTTAACCCTTATCCCAACCCCTGTGTGGCTCTTAAGCATATGCCTACCATCATATGTTTCTGTGTGTGTTTATCTCACTGTCTGCTCTCTTATTCTGTCTCATATATACTAAATTATAAAAATTAATTTCCATTATTATTTGGGAAAAACTTTAACATTTTAAAGCTACTTAGTTACAGTTGAGTTGTACCAAATTTTAGGCTTCAACATATTTTCTTTCAAGTTGGAAATGCATAACATTTTATCAAATCTTAATTTTCTTGTGACCTTTTAAAGAATATTCTTGCTATAAAATTACTAATTTCTAAAAAACTTGAGGAATGGCAGTTGAAATTGTGTTAATACAATTAAGATTTTAACAAATTTTCCACACTGCATAATGAAGGATGTTTACATTTCATAATGGATTAATAAAAATGGAAGAACAAAAAACTCAATTTAAGAGTGATATAAATTCAGGAGATAAATTTAATGAATCACTTTATAGAATAATTTGTCTAACATTAAAAAAAAGGGGGGGATTCAAAATGGAGTCTTGTCAGTAATCACCATGCTGTTTCCCTCTAGTATCTTAGTGCTTGAAAAACTAGGTACAGCTGTTTGAATTAGGGATATTGGTGCTCTGAACAGCTCACTGAATCAGAGTACACCAAACACAGAAGAGCAGAGTTAGAGGAAAGGCAAAGGGAGATTATTTAAGGAAGATCTACCCGGCAGAGGACTGATGGCAGCCAAGAGAGGCCATTGGAAACTTCCCTGGGGCAGTCCCTGACCGGTGGGGAGGGTGGCCACCTGAGATCTCCGTGAGCCAAGGAAGAAGACACCCTATATCCTCATACCAGCAACCACACAAACATCCCAGTAGTCACCCCAAGATCTACCTTCAGTACCTGATTTTATCAGTAACTTGGCTCAGCTAGGTCCAAAAGGGTGCGCACAGCACCATTGAATCCCAAGCAGAGAGCTCACTGGTGCTCCAGGAGGGTGAGCTCCCTTCCCCCTCAGAGGGTCACTAAGTGGGCTTGGGTCAGCTTGGGAGACATTGAGAGGTCTGTTCTTGTCTTTGTCACTGATATTGGGACCACATATTACTAGCAGGCACTCTCCTGACTTCAGCACAGATGAAATCACACACATCTTTGGTGCCGCAGGTGGGTGGTATCACAGACAAACTCCCGAGCCATTCGCAGTCTGGGCAGATTGTGTCGGCGCAATGGGCAGACAGGGTAGAAAGAGAGGAATTTGCAGCTGAGTGCAGCCCCGGGAATTTGCCTTGGGTCAGCTTTTTGGCACTGAGGAGCCTTGGAAGCAGGGTCTTTGAGTGTGCCTGAGCCTGGCGGAGAGTGGCAACTCCCTAACAACAAAAATCTTTCCTGAAATTGAGCTGCGGGATTGTAAATAACAATACTATGTCATCAGGCCCACTCAAAGCCCTAGAAACTGACCCTAGCAACACCAAGCTTTCCTTCTTCTGCTCCCACCTTCTCTGCTAATAACTTCACTCATTTAATAGAAGAAACCATATTCAGCAAATTACCATAAAACCTCCCTGTTCAAATGTTAAACCCTCCTTAAGACAAACAGAAACACATATCTACATTCCACACAGTGATTCCACCATCACAAAGAAAACAGCTGAGCAATCCAGCATACCTGAATCAATAATAAAAATACACCAGCTTCACTTTTCAAAATATTAAACCATAAAACCAAGACAAAACAAATCAACATGTAACCAGCAGTTAAAGACAACCTCAAAATATCTAGGAAACAACAGGCAACCTCAAATCAAACAAAAAAAACAGGACAAGGCATTAGAAGCAAAACCACAAACAAAGGTCTCATTATACATGGAGGAAGAGGAGGCAATAGAATTATCTGAGAAGGAATTTAAAAGATATGTTTATAGAGCTGTACAAAAGCCTAAGGAAACCCTGAATAGAAACAAGGAGAAAACAGACAGTTCCCTGAAGGAACTCAGGAAAATCATTGAGGAACAGAATATTAAGATTAATGTACAATCAGAATTCATCAAAAACAGCAGTTAGAAAAGCAGAAAATGTCTATTGAAATGTAAACCATGAGCACCAAAATGACAGAACTACACAACACAATAGAAGCTCAAAAGAGCAGATTAGAACTGGCTGAAGAACGCATATCCCAGCTAGAAGACAAATCCCTGGACACTAGCCTGTATGAAGAAAAATCAGAACAAAGATTTAAGAGAAATGAAGAAAGCCTAAGAATTATATGTGATGACATGAGACAAACCAATATAAGACTTGTTGGAATATCAGAACAAGGAGAGGTGAAAAGACCACCGAAAAATTGTGGAAGACCTGCTAACAGAAAACTTCCCCCACATCATGAAGGAAGAAAAGATATTTGTCTAAGAAGCTCATAGAACTCCACACAAGATAGACCGCAAAAGAAAGACACTGAGGCATATTATAATCAAACTTTCCAAAACCAAAGACAAAGAAAAAATGTTGAGAGCTGCCCAGGAAAAAAAGAAATGCTACTTATAATAATCAAACAGTTAGGCTGAGCTCTGATTACGCAGCAGAAACCATGCAGGCAAGAAGGCAATGGGAAGGCATATATAAAACTCTGAAGGAAAAGAACTTCCAACCAAGAATCCTATACCCAGCCAAATTATCCATAAAATATGAGGGTGAAATCAAGGCATTCTCAGATAAACAGAAATTAAGATACTTTGTGAAAACCAGACCAACCCTACAACAAATGCTTAACGAAGTCTTACCAATAGAGAACCCACAACAGAGATCAGCAAAACCAGGATATGTGACATCAACTCTAAAACCAAATCAGAAATAGATACTCATAATAAGACCGTAAAACATTCTACCTTAAAAACCAAGCAACTCAAGCAGCACACAACAATAGCAACCAACCTATCAGAGGGAATAATACTTCTAGGTATAGACCCTCAAATGGAGAGGAAAACACGACAATGTTTTTGCAACACACACTGTTCTAAAAATGTAGAGACAAGAATATACTTTAAGGTAACCACAAAGAAGAGTCACAATTCTTCTAAGAAAATCCAGAAGGAAGGAAAACATATGGGCTTAATAAACACAAAACCAACTATAAAGAAGAAAAGGGGGAACGCAATAGCCAACAAACTGAACTCAGAAATACACATGGACCAAGGAATCACCAATGACAAGACAAAAAAACCACAATAGAATGACACCAATCAACTCATAATTTTCATTAATTTTACTCAATGTGAATGGACTGAATGCACCTATAAAGAGAAAGAGAGTGGCAGACTGGATAAGAAAAGAAGACCCATCGATATGCTGCCTACAAGAGACACACCTGAGACACAAAGAGAAAAACAAATTAAGAGTTAAAGGTTGGAAAAGAATATATCAAGCCAATGGAAACCAAAAAAGGGCAGGGGTGGCAATTATGATTTCTGATAAAATAGTCATTAAGGTGAAAAATATCGTAAGAGACAAGGATGGGCATCATATGATGCTGAAAGGGTCAATCGACAAAGAAGAGGTTATAATAATGAATATTTATGCACCCAATGAAAATGCTCCAAAATATGTGAAGCAAATATTAACTGAATTAAAAGAAATGATAGACAACTCTACATTAGTAATGGGGGACTTTAACACACCACTTTCAAGGAGAGACAGGTCAATGGGAAAGAAGCTCAGCAAAGATACAGAGGAACTTAACACAATCAACCAACCGGAACTCATAGACATATATAGAGTACTTCACCCAACAAAAACACAATTCACCTTCTTTGCCAGTGCACATGGATCCTTCTCCAGAATAGAACATATGCTAGGACATAAAACAGGCCTCAATAAATTCAAAAGCATTGAAATACTGCAAAGCATCTTCTTTGACCACAATGCTATAAAACTAGAAATTAATAATAGGAAGAGCAAGGAAAAAGCATCAAATATATGGAAGCTGAACAACTCTCTGCTTAAAAACTATTGGGTTACAGAACAGATAAAAACTGAAATAAAAAAAATTCCTAGAAACTAATGAG